>NC_090776.1:10381070-10716070 GCF_040054535.1 Antennarius striatus
ACTGGATTGTCTGAGGGGAGATGTATGTAATTATATAGGCGGATTAGAGGGTAGATTGGAGGCCAAACAGACTTGTTGTGTCTGAGAAGTAGTGTAGGTCCAGTCGTACCTGTGGATCCCCCAGGTATTAAATAAGATGCCTTTAGACAGGAGCCTGGAGAAAGTAATCGGCTCCAGATTAGCTGGTTGCAGTGTGGGAAAAAATTAGGGAATGGAGGGCTGCAGCAGGCATTTAATGCAATAGAGACAGCGAACCATTTCAAAATTAGCACAGGATGTTGCTGTGAAATGTAACACTAGAGGGAAAAGGTATAAAGTAATTAAAGATGGTTTCATTCTGTTAATAAGATATGTATTTAGACCAGTAGAGAAGGTTCATTTGATTTTTGGGCCATTAGACCAATTACAAAGGAAAGTATAAAAACATTTTTACTTATTGGCCAGTATATCCACCAACTGGGAATTAATCAAGTAAAGCACTGAGTAAACGTGTTTTTACTGCAAGTAAACGGCACCAGTAAAGTATCAATATATTTGTGTAATTGGTATATATCCAGCACCACAGTAATCCCTCATTACTCGTGGTTAATTTGTTCTGGGACCACCCGCGAAATACGAATACCATTGATTTTGAAAACATCGGTCCAGTGTATTGGTGGTTTCAGAACTCAGTGCACACACGGATGCTGTCAACCAACAGCATGCGCGTATGGTCTCACGTGATTACCTACTAAAAAGCCGCGATGTAGTGAAGCCGCGCTTCTTGAAGCGCGAATAAGCCGAGGGATTACTGTAATGCTAACATCTGTCTAATTATGTAACACAGTGAAAGGATCCATTCTTCACAATAATCACTTATTTGTTTCCTCTAGGTTAAATTGCATTTAAAGTGATTGTTTGTTTGTATGAGTGGGTGAGGTACTTAATTAGGTTATTTCCACACCATTAATGCTTTTGGACACACACCCAACATAGAGAGGCAGCAGTGTGGAAAGTTATGCAATGTAACCCAACAAAAATAATAAGAGCAGCAATAAATACAATGACTCTTTGTTATTACTTAATATAAAGAACTTCAACAGCATTAAAGAAACACCTAATCTCTGCTGCAGTTCCCACAGTGAGTCAGTGTCAGATCCAGATTGTCTACAGCACAGAGTACACACCTGGGAAGTGACACTGGTTGTGGCCTGTACACCATACTACACCCACTCACTGCACTGACCTCAGATCTGTTCAGGTTCCATTGATTTGCCCACTGCAAACATAATTAATGATTCTGTTCTGCTGGTCAAGGGTTGATGAGCCAACTGAGAGCCTTGTTTATCAGACTATCACGGTTCGAGGCTTTTTTAAGCCTGGTAATCTTTTGGATCTGTGCTAGATTGTTTTGTACTCATGCCCTTGTAATTAGGTTTTGGAATTCTTGAGACTTCTTGTGTTTCCCATAATTTTTTACGTTGCCTGAATACAATATGGGGGGGAAACTTCTCTACTAGTGTCCTGCGTTTGGGTCCTGATCCTGTTCCTGACACAGACCTTCTTTGGTGATGTTCTCATCCCTCTGGGTGATCACATGCCCATACATTTAGTTCAGCTAGCACCTTTTCAAGGTATCTAAGATGCATCATAACATAACAGAATAAATTCCTTGACTTATTTACTGATTTGAACATTAGACCATATGTATTATTAAACAGAACCTCTTGGCCATGAAACAAGGTCTTCAACAACCTGATCATAAAGTGCTCATAGTTGTATTCTACTGATAAACAATACTATTATTCAGAAATCTTCTGATGTCCTCAAAGTTGTACCTGGCGACTGTGATTGTTATGTTGACAATATGCTCAAGTGCTTGTTTCCAGTAATTGGAAGCGTTCATTGTATCCTCCACAATGTTTACATGTGTTCTCTCATTTTCATTCCACTCTGCTGATAATCGTTGACATAATATTAGCTTCTGAGTCAAATATCTCCAACAAATGTAGCCAGAATCACCAATCACTCCATTACTGCTCAATTTTTCCAACAATAAAGAAAACAGTCTAGTTGAACCCAAACATTTGTGACTAGATTGGAACACTTCACATACTGGTTTCTAGTAGACACATCTAACTTACACTACGGTAGAAAATAACATATTTTGCAAGCATAAAAAAATACTAATGAACAAAAGAATAATTCCCACAATGAGTTTAGTGAAACACAACGGTGGAAAGTTAGGTCCCATCAGGCCTTCTCTGCTAGCCTAAAGACTTACAGAATGAAATTGTATTACTTTATTCCAAATAAGATGTTCTCATCACTTCATAGTGTTTCTCTTGGCTGTACTGCTTGAGGTATGTTTACGCCGATGTCAGATTATTTTCGTCAGCCTCTGTTAATCTAGTTTGCCAAGGGCCTTCAGAATCAATATTGCTGGCCAATGTAACGTAAACTATATTAGCAGTCAGACTGATTCCTTAAACAATCAGATTTCAAATTCACCTCACAGATCCAGCTAGCTGACCCTGATCAATGTCAGCATTTTCTTTTCTCTGACTGGAGGGTCAAACCATGCTAACACAGTCAAGTTCCACTAGCAAGACAAGTCTGCGAGAATCAAATTTACTGAAAAATTCACTCACAGGTGGACAAGCAAGATATGAGGAGAGGTTGGCCAATCCAATGGCTAGTTTGTCCCAGCTAGCCTTAATGTCATCTGGACTAAATGGGGTGCAGGGCAAAATTAACAAGAGGGCATCTGTGGCCTTATTTATACACTGCATCTACCAAATATAATACTGACTCAAGCGGTCTTAAAGGTTAAAGAACAAAGATCTTTTTTGCCCACCTCAGTGACCTAGCTACATTATTCCCCAGATCTCTGAAGTGTAAGACAGCTACTGGATGAAATTTGTAAGCAGTGTGTTCCTTGTGTCAGTGGAGCTGTTTAACCACATACTGCAACATCATGACAAATATGATGACGAGGACTCCATGTGTTGTGCTGGTAGATTTAATGCATGCCTGGATGATTTGAGTTTTGTTTATAACTTCATGCATTCATTCTGATTTTTGAGCACTCTGATGTGCTATTTGGATACTTTAGAGTGCAACACTATATGTACAATTCTGCAATGTTGAAAGAGTTTTGTGATACAATTGACTGGGAGAGGGTCCGGTTCCTTGATCTGATCTCCTTGCTTTCCACAAAACAAATCTCAGTGAGAGCATGACACAGCTTGGTATGTCTGACACTGGCTATCGCCACATCCACTGCAACTTTTGAGTGGACATTTTCTGCCCTCAAGAGAATAAAAATGTATGGCAGGAATACGACTGGACGGAGTTGACTCTTGGACTTGATGGCTATAGAACACATCTGACTGATTGAGCTGGAATACAGAGATCACGTCCATGACATTTACTGAGGTCTTTCCAGAGAATGAAGGATGGATTTTGTCTGCAAATAATGAGCAACTCTGGTGAATATGATATATTTTATTTAAATTTACATTTAATATGATCAGTTGAGTTAATGCCAATTTCAAGAATGAGTGAAAAATATAGTTAATTAATTCAACCTTCTAATATTCATAGACACAGACAAATGCACTTCCTCTTCTTACTTCTTGGTGTGTGTGTGTGTGTGTGTGTGTGTGTGTGTGTGTGTGTGTGTGTGTGTGTGTGTGTGTGTGTGTGTGTGTGTGTGTGTGCGTGCGTGCGTGTGTGTGTGTGTGTGTGTGTGTGTCAGTGTTTCTTATAAAGAAGGAGGCTGGTCCTCAAGTACTGACTTATCAGAAATTGTCATAATTTAGCCTGTCAACCTAACATAACAAAATAATTCATGGGACCATTTTCTGAAAATGATAAATTAGTTTTTAAGCATATCATGTTTTACAATCAATATCTATCGTGGCTGAAGTCAGTGATTATTCACTAATTTTGATGTCTAATGACACAGTACTTATTAATAGAGAAATGCCACTTTGTGATGTCGGTGCTGCATTTGGTGATTGCTAAAATTAAGTTGTGCAAATTAACAGAAAGTAACTTAATAGAAAAAATGACCTCAAAAATAATCCACAAATTTTTTTTCTGTGCTGTGACAACCGCGATACATTTAAAACTGAAGATAAACGAAAAGTATAGTCAAATATTAAGGATGTAGAATTTAGAAGAATGTCAGTGCATATTTTTCTCCTTGTATTCCAAAGAAAAGTCTACTACTACTACTTCTACTACTACTACTACTACTACTACTACTACTACTACCACCACCACCACCACCACCACCACCACTACTACTACTACTACTACTACTACTACTACTACTAGTACTACTAATAATAATAATAATAATTATAATAATATTTGAAGCTAGTAGCCACAGCTGCCCTGGGGCAGACTGATGGAAATGTGGCAGCCAATCTGTGCCAACGGCCTCTCCGACCACCACTGGATCCTTCACACACATTCAGATACCAGTGAATCCCCCACTGGAGGCAAAGAGAGTGAAGTGTCTTGCCCAAGGACACAACAACAGATGACTGGGTGAGTGGGATTCAAACTGCAAATCCTCTGATCATTGAACCACTACCACTACCACTTAAGCCACTGCCTGCCATTACGTGTCACTGTTCTCAAAATGTGTTGAAACTATGGTTAATATGATTGTTTTTATCTGTTTTTTTAGTGACTCCTGGCATTAGAGGTTAAGGAGCGACATTTATTGTGTTAAATAGAAAACCAGCCTGTTACACATTTTACCATACACAAATCAATCATGCATAATTTTGTCAGAAGCAGAAATATTTTCATACCTATGAATTATTTTACTGTGGTTATATGTGCACAAAAGTCAGTTTTTATTTGTTTTTACCCCAAAACAGCCACAGTATTATGCAAATGAAATGCATGCAGCCCACAAAAATGTATTATGCAGTAATCACAGTGAGCGCTAACAAGTGCAACCCTTGTGGCAAAGGTTAGATGATTTGTAGTCGAGCCTCTTGTCTCTGTGCCTCAATCTCTTTATCCCTGGACTGAGCTGATGTTGGCCATGGGCTCATTCCCAGGCTGTGAGTGCGTATCTTTATCCTCCCAGCAGGGAGTTATCTAGGAGTAAAGGGCTCACCACTGTTTTTACATAAACAAAGACTTTGGGATGAAACAGAGCAAGCGTCATGGCCAAATCCCTGTCTGGCTGCTGGCCACTGCTCCGTGCTGGTTTCACCTCAGGCACCTTGTGGGCACCACACTGGTCCTGGTAATTAAGCAGCACAGACATGCACCATGATGGAAGTAAAAGTGACACCAGTGACTGAGGCAGGGCCACCACACAAAGTAGTTGAAGCCTTACATATAATGTCCAGCTATTTGCACCAATGGTCACACTCATTGAGAGAAGTTAAGCAGTGCTATGTTAACCAAACAAATGTGCCATAATATTTCAGTGACCGCTTCACTGTAAAATAAGCTACCAGAAATGGGAATTAAGGCATTGGTATCTGTCAGTGTCTTTCAGCAGTGTCCAGGAGGTGTAGAGGGTCATCCACTGATCTCTGTGGTGACTGTGTCCCAGTGTGAACGGTGAAATTAAAGGTCAGTTATTGATTACTTCTCTTTAAAGGCAGACATTCATAGAAATTCACTATATAAGTACACTTTTACTAATCCTTTTCAATTTCAGAGGACAAAAAAAGCAGTCTAACGGCAATTCAGTTTTAAGCATTCAGGCCATCACCAGATTACGACCAACACTAAAACTATTCCAGCAAGAATCCCTCATTCTGTTCAATGGGCAAAGCCCTCTAGTAGCTGCAGAGGTAATAAAGAACAAGTATTGCATATAAAAAACAAAACAAAACCGTTTTTGAAACGATCAATTATTGCATATCTTCACAGAAAATTTGATCTTTTCCTGCATTTAACCAAGCTGGTGGAATGTTTCAGGGCCCTTTAGCTTGGGCATGAGTCTTGCTGGAATTTTGATTGTGGTTTGATTGACTAACTGTTGGACCTCGATGGAGAAATGGTCAAATGAGCGCCCCTCTTGGTATTTAATAATTCACAATAAGCAGACACATACATGATATAAACAAATCCTACTTTTCAGTAACAGTCCTTAGCAATCTTGAAAATGATGTACCCCCTTAAAGGAACAAAAAAAATAAATAAAATGACTTCAGTTCCTGCGGAATTGACCAGCTTGATTCAAGTTACTTCCTTAAAACATGCTGCAGACCACCTGCCATTCTATGCTCATTATTACGACTTAATGTGAAGGCAACTCACATCCTCAGATTTTTCTGCTGTGTTTAGAATACGAAAATACTTGGCGTAATAAAAATAAATTAATAATTAAATAACCATAATACTGTATTATAACAGACCAACAACATCACTCTGATTTCAATGTAAATTTCCCTGTATTTTCTTTTCACATCTGTACTTAATAACAAGACACTAAGAGGAGACAGGATTAAATGTAATGTAAATACTTCTAGGTCTTTTCACTTGTCACATGAGTGCTAGAATTCAGTGTGTTAATAATGAACATCTACAATTGTTTGTAAAACAATGTACAAAAAAAAATCTGATGAATAACATGATAAATTCTTCCGGTGTAATTTGACTATATCTGAAAAGGGGGTAGGTTAGTCCTGGCAACAAAAAAGTGAATCATGCTCATTTTTAAACCCAAATTTTCAAAGCTCAAACATGAAAACTATTTGGAGGATTTTCTGTCATTTGAAAACAAGACAACAATCTGTGAACTCTACGTTAATCAGAAATTGAAATTACATTAATCAGAATTTTCATCTATTTTGTGTGGTATTGAAAAGTGATATTCAGATATCATTTTTCAACACCAAATTTTCATCTATTTCGGGCACACCAGCGTAACATCTTAGGACCAAGATTTGTATATTTCACCTCAAACATGCACAGCTAAATCTCCCCATCATGCATAGATTTGTTACAATGTGGAAGCTTCCGCAGCGGAAATTGTCTATGATTGATAGGCTTCTGTGGGAGCCATGGAAACCAAAGAGGTAGAAAAAAAGCAGATTTTAGTGGGAGTATTGTATAGGACTGTGAATAGAGAAACCAACAGTGCACTTGTAAGTGTAATTTCAAAGCCTGGGGTTATGACTGTTTCCTGATGTATATGTCTGTAAGTGGGTTGTGTAGCTGTGGAATGTTTGTGTACGATGGGACCTGTCTGTTTCCTGCTGTATTGAGTGTCTGTTTATGTCAAAAGCTGCTTGCAACCATCTGTTTTTTGATGGCAATGCAAAGAAAAAAATCCTTGAATGCCCTTCTCATTTTGAATTCAAAACAGTGTGACTAATCATATAGTGATCATGCAGCGATATAGGGCTGCAGAGAATATTAACAAGCATCAATGCTTCAATCATAACTGTTGTTCATATGCATGTAATCAATAGTTTATCAAACATGTTTTTTATCAGAAATATATTTCGAAATTTATTTGTTGGTTTTCAGCATCTCAAAATCTGCATTTTCACCACAGTCAAATAACCTGGTCTCCCATCTTAGCATGTTCAGAAGGAAATACCTATTCTATTAATGAAGTTGGAGAAACAGTTATTATGTAAATGTGTACACTTGGCACTCCATGACCTCTCAAAAAGCACTGTTTGATTTCAGGATATTGGTAGAGGGTCACTGTGTTATACAAATAACCATAACTAGTGAGAGCATCAAAGTCCCCATTTTCTAAACAACCCCTACCAAAAAAATAGTTTTCCTCTAATGATGTTGATATGCGTTACTATAGTTTCTGAACATGCTGAGGATAGTTCCAACTCCTCTGAAGTTTGTTTGAACACATTTTATCTTCGTTTAATCTTTACAAACTTTAGTTGAGTTGGTTTCACTGGAGGTTATGTGTTGGGTAGTTATGCTTTTTAATTCTTATTAACATCACATATCTACTAGCACAACATCCTGTGTGCTTTGACACCACAAACAAACCCCTCAAGTTATCTTGGAACTGGAGCAAGACATTACCTTTGGGACAGTTGTTAAGTCCACACCGCAGTTTGACTTAGTTTCCATTGAACAAACTGAGCCAAATTGGAAAAATGTAGTAGAGTTTATTAAAACCTAATCAAACAGGTTGGATGACAAAACACCCTAAAGTGTAAATAACACCAGGGGTTTTAAACTGTCAAGAAAGAAAAAACTTTGCCTTCTAGTAATTGCTTGTGTTTGTCTGGGGTGTGGTTGAGGTTATTCTGGCACTTGTAGCTCAAGGTGACAGTGATGCCCTTAAACTTATTCCTCTAAAGTCAAAATAACACATCCTTTCATACCAACTATGTTTTATATAAGATCCTGTTCAAAATTACTCTCATGAAACAAGCTGTATTACCCCAGTCTCAGCTAACAAATCACACTTTTCCTCCAATCCATTCCACGTCATATTCTTAAAGGTGATGGCACAAAGGTTTTTGCAGAAAGGAAAAGAATTGAACTGTCACTCAACTGTGTGCAAGTGTGAATGTGTGTGTGTGTGTGTGTGTGTGTGTGTGTGTGTGTGTGTGTGTGTGTGTGTGTGTGTGTGTGTGTGTGTGTGTGTGTGTGTGTGTTTAATGCCTGAGCCTGCAGGTAAAAAGACTTGAAATTAGGGATTGGTACCAGTTATGAACAGGTTAAATAAACATGTTCATTCTCTCTAGTCCTGAAAACCTGAAATACTTGTCAGTTGAGCTTATTATTATTGTTGCTATTCACTAATAATGTATAAACCATTTCAAGGTCTAATTTTTATCAATTTGGTTCACCATGGTGGAACAGGAAAGCCACGTTACTCGGGATCAAGGAGAATTACAGCTTTTTTAAACTGTATGAACCCACAACCATTTATCCTAAAAGGAAAATGATGTGGGTTAAAGAAAACCAAGTGGACCGCGAACAGGAACATTCAATGTGCTTATTACACTGGTGTCACCGTGGGTTCTCTCGGGCTAGTGCTGGGGGACTGCTGTATTTATGCATTTTTTAAACGGTTTAGAATAGATGATTTAGAAATAATAGTAAATATTCATTCATTAATTTTCCTGACCGCGTCAACTGCTTGCGTGGGTCATGTGGAGCTGGAGCCTATCCCAGCGGCTTTGAAGAAGAAGAGGAAAGAAGAAAGTCCACTTTATTGTCCCTCAACGGGGAAATTATCTTTCTCACTCCACACTACATGCAGTTACATATGTGTTAGATCATGTGTATACCTGTACATAGATGTATACAGGTCCCTGAAACGCAACACATTAGGGGCCAGTAGATATGCAATTGGTAACAACAAACAGTAGGGGACGCAGAGTGACGGGTTGTGCCCCAAACGAGTAGCTTGTATGGGGGACGGCGCCTCGCTCAAGGGCGCCTCGCTCAAGGGCGCCTCGCTCAAGGGCGCCTCGCTCAAGGGCGCCTCGCTCAAGGGCGCCTCGCTCAAGGGCCTCTCGGCAGTGGCTGGAAGGTGATCTGACACCTCCCAACATCAGCTCACACTTCGAAGGATGTCCTGGCGGGAGTGGGACTTTAACCACCGATGGCTAGGCGATGTCTGGTCTCCAAGATTTCAAGACGTCTGCTCTACATCTGAACCACTGGGGTGGCAGTGGCTCAGCGTGAGGCGGGGCAAACACCGGGCACAATGCCAGTGCACCGCGGAGCCACACATACATACAAACACCCACACACACACTCACTCCGATGAGCAATTTTGAACGACCACTTGACCTGAAGTGCGTGTTTTTGGAGGTGGGAGGACGACGGAGAGAACCCATGCAGACACAGGGAGAACATGCAAACTCTGCACAGAGCTGGACTCAAACCCAGACCTGGCTTGTTGTGCGGCGACAGCACTACCCACTGCACCACCATACTGCCCTAATAGTAAATATTAAAATAAAGATAACAAATTAAAGTTAGTGGTAGTTATTGAAAGGCTATTGTACTTTTTTGCTCCCACAAGCATAAATCGTCTCATAAATTAAAACATGTTTAAATACATTGTGGAAACCGATGGAGAAGCTAAATAAAATGTCATATACAGTGGTACCTCTACTTACGAAATTAATTGGTTCTGGAATAAATCTTGTATGTAGAAAATTTCTTAAGTAGCGACACGTTTTCCATGCAAATGCCCTAATCAGTTCCAAGCCTCCCAAAATCCAGATATAAATGTTTTATAAAGCATAAAAATGCATCAAAACATGTAACAAATACATGTTACTATTAGATTATTACACAATAAATGAGAGTTGTGCATAATGTAAAAAAACAAAGAATAGAGTAAAGAATAAAATGATGGTCATTTACCTTTTAACTGCTGTCCTCATTGTTTTTCGCCCTCTTTGGTTCATGCGCTCCTGCCTCACCATGCCGAACAACTGAGTGAATTCCAGTCCTCCTTTTGAACTTCTCCAACCACCCACGGGATGCCTTAAACTCCTTAAACTTCCTTTTGTTTTAATAACGTGGTGATTGTAGAAGCATTACAGCCATATTCTTTGGCGAGATCAACCAAACGCATCCCTTGTTCGTGCTTTTCTATTATCAATTGCTTTGTTTGTATGGACAAAAAACCTCTTTTCTTCGTCTTTTCTTTTCCTCTTTTCTCCGTCACTGTTTTGGTGTCAATAGCGAATACTCAAAAAGTTAATATATATGTGTAAAACTATCAGAACACCTCATGCGTTGAGGGCTGAATGACGAGGACGCTGCATAGACACCTATCTAGCTCCACACAGAGGTCCATCTTAGCCAATGGGATGCCAGGAAGATGCCAGGTAATGGCCAATGGCAGAGCAGCAATAAGAATGTTGCGTTCAGGAACCTTTGGGAGCTGCGAGTAGCAGCCCAGACTGTATTTTTACCTTTCGTTACTCGAAATTTCCTTTGTATGTAGAGGCAATATTTTCCTGTTGAGGCATTTCGTAAGTAGGAAATTTCGTATGTAGAGACATTCTTAATTAAGTAGAGGTACCACTGTATGTGTAAAAATGGTTACACCATAGAACTTTAAACCTTTGTTGCAGTTAGGGTTAACTCCATGACGTTTAGATGACATTGATGTTTTGGTCACCTGAAAATGCAAACTTCTGAGTGCACCTATTGAAAATGCCATTTAACAATTGCAAGTGACTAAAATGGCATTATTATGAGAAAACTGTGAAAACTGTTTTCTATCAGACTGTGTTTTCAGCCTGATAGCCAAACACAGACATGAGGTATGGTGTTACTTGGTGGAACTGATTTTGAAAAGTTACACTGCCATCTACTGGCTTGGCATGCAGATTATAGCGTGTTCCACCATTTTCATGAATTTGTGTACAAGGATAAATATAAGTATATTAGTGTCATAGATGGTGCCACATTTTATGCAATTCTGGGTGATGTCTTTATGGAATAGACTTAAATCATTTAAAGAATGTGCATTATCTGTTCCAGGGCCAGTAAAGCTTGCTTCAGACTTGGCAATATTTTTCTGAAAGAAATACTGGGCAATTAGCTTATACTTGCAGTTTATTATTGATTGAAATTATCAGGGTTTCTTAAAATTTTTTTAGAAAGGAGCGTCATCAGCATATGAATAGAAGCTGGTAAGGGGTTATATACAAACACAAAATAAAAGTGGCCCAAGGACAGACCCTTGCGATACCCCACAGGCCATCTCGACAGAAGATGTAAGTCTGCAGTGGTCATTGAACAGCAGTAATAAGATCACACCAAACGAAAAGTAGTTTGATGTAACATCATGCAAAGACAGACCAAATTTGAGAATAGAAGAATCTTCAATGTCACTGGACAAAAGATATTTAATTGAATTGAGAAGTTTATCAATGCATTTCCTGTAACAATTTTTATTGAGTGTCTTGTGTAAAGTTGGCTTCACTACATTATTTACAGTGGCATAATAATTTCATCTGGCCCTGAGTGGATCCTCCATGCACAAAGAAGGGGGTCTATAAGGCTGTCCTGGAAGTGGACTGATGACCTGGAACTGTTTTGTGTGGAGATCGCCTGATTTCCCCACTGTCAGTGTGACATGTCTGGTCTTCTCTCATTAACATCTAATACAGGTGAACTGGGAACTCTAAATTGCCTGCAGGTGTTTATCAGCCAGAACACTATGACCACTGACAGGTGAAGGGAATGACACTGACTTTCTATTTGTTAATGGGTGGGATACATTAGGCAGCAGGTGAATACTGTATTTTGTCTTCAAAGGTGATGTGATAGAAGCAGGAATAAATGGGCAAGTGTATGGATTTGAGTGAGCTTGACACGGGCCAAATTGTGATGCTAAACTGAGTCAGAATACCTTAAAAACTGCAGGTCTTGTGGAGTGTTCCCAGTGAGCTGGGGTCCATATCTAACAAAAGTGGTCCAGCAAATGAAAAGCTGTGAACTGGCGACAGGGTCATGAGCAGCCAAAACTCTTTGAAGCCTGGGGTGTGTTAAGACTGGTCCGTTTGGTTCGATACAACAGATGAGCTACTGTAGCCCAAATTACTTCATTCATCTTCCGAACCGTTTTATCTGTCGTAGTGGGTCAAGGGGAGCTGGAGCCTATCCCAGCTGTCTTATGGCTCCTGAAGAAGTTAATTCTGGTCTTGGTAGAAAAGCGTCAGAATACACAGTGCATCATAGTTTGGTTGGCAGTTCTGTATCAATCTACTACAATCTACTAAAAATCTGCAATGCAGTGAAGCCGTGCATCTTGAAGTGTGAATAAACGAGGGATTACTGTATATCTATTAAAGGAAATTGAACTTTCTGCATGATTTCCTTCTCATTTTCCATTGGATTTGTCTTGATTTGCATCTTGACTTTAGAACTTTCAGATACATTTCAGATTCAAACAATTTGGTCTGCTGCTCTCATAACACAGGGTACATTTATGATTACACCAGAAAAACAGTCACCTCTCACCCCAATCACAATAGAATGGCTTTGTGCTAAGAGATGGTGGTAGCTCAAGAGCCTGTCTTGTGTCTGACACATATACTGTATTTAAAATCTCGGAAAGCTGAGATTTGGGAGATATGAGGATTACAGTGGTCACTCTAAATGCAGTGACCTCAAATGCAGTAACAACAACACTTAGAAAGGCTGGCTGATTTTCTGAATGTGCATATTCTACTCCTCATCAAGCAAGACATGAGAAGATTTGGCTGGCATAAATCCTTAATCTGGGGTAAAATAATCTGTCTCAGAATGTAATAATTCACATGGTATGTCTTTTGATTTGGATTAGAGGCGTGCAATCCTCTTATTCCCATAGCTCAGCAGAACATCTCACTGACAAGTTCACAAGTCCACATAGCTTGCATAGATGTCGTTTCTTGGACATTAACTCTTAACAGCTTACATGTAATCTTCTTATATCTGGCTCTGACAGTTTCAACATCCATTTTAGGGTGATATTGTAAACAAGTCAACTAAGATGCTGAAGCAGTGTGTGCTAGGGTCAGTATTGAATCTTACTGCAGAAATGAGAGAAGCATCTACTTTTCGGTTACCCTTTAAAAGTTGCCACAGGAGCAAGTAACACTCAGGATACTAGTGAGTGGGAGACACTTTTCACTTTAATATCTGAGAAACAGAAGTCATCCAAGGCTGGCAAGTTTGCATGTAATACTAGTTTGCAATAAGGGGGGTGGGAGTGGCATTAGTAAAAACAAAGTCTGTCACAGCTCATGCCTGCTGCCATGATCCAGTCCTATCAAATAACTTGCAATAAAACAGGAGAGAAAAAATAACCCTGAATCATTTAAATCCTCGACTCAATATTCTTTATCTTTATCCTTTAAGGTTCTTTATAATTTAATAAACAGGATTAAAGTCATTGGGTAGAACAGGGCTAAGCGAGACTCGTTCCACATTTTCTGTTTTAGCCTGCACTCCGCATACTGAGTCTTATTAAGCCCCTTGCAAGATTACAGAGTCTTAATCTCTGGGAACACATGTTGTGAAGAATAAAAGCAATTTTATTTGGGAAACCAGAGTCCAAGTTAAGCAGGAAACGAGCTTTCTGTATAATCTCATCTTTTCGCTTTTTTCCCTGGATAAATGAAAAGTCCCCTGTTATGAAGCTGAGGGCTCCATGAGTGTGTGTTTTGAAGAATTAACTGCATTGTGTGCAGTATGAATGCATATTTCCTCCACCTGACTCTCTCTACCACCACAATATTCTCATTTTATAAATACTTGAGCAGTAAATGAGGTTTTCCCACTGAGCTAGTGTTCGTTTCTGAGAAACCTAAATCCACCTGTTTCTGAACTGACGGGTTTTCAGGCAAATCTATTTATCTTGCCCATTTTCTTACAGCACCACAACCTCCTCCCTCCTCTCCCCCATTCCCTGCCTGTAAATTCTATGCAGATTGCTAGGCCGTGCTTACTGCACTTTCCAGAGAAAGCTTCGTAAAGATGACGATAAGCTAAAGCTCTAAATCCCAGACTTAGCTTTCTTATCGAAAGCCGCAGGAGCGAATGGAGCACTTTAATAAAAGATGTCTGTGTGTGTGTGTGTGTGTGTGTGTGTGTGTGTGTGTGTGTGTGTGTGTGTGTGTGTGTGTGTGTGTGTGTGTGTGTGTGTGTGTGTGTGTCTGAGAGAGAGAGAGACAGAGAGAGAGAGAGAGAGAGAGAGAGAGATTTTTAAATGTAAATTCATTAACACTCTTTTTCCCACAGTGGGGTCCTGTTTAGCTTGAATAGTTTTGGAAACAATCATTTTAGCTTTAATCGTTGTGACTGATGATACTACCATTATCAGGGGTGATGATGCCATGGGAGTTCACCACTGAGTGATTAAGTTAAATTGTGTATCATTTTCAATTTTGATTTGAGCAGCATACCTGTTATAACCTATAATCTAGATATCATGCCAGACTTTATTTATTTATTTATTTATTTATTTATTTATTTATTTATTCAGTTAACTTTTTTTCATTCCAGACATGTTATTACAGCAGACTTCTCTTTCATCAGTGTTGGAACATCAGCAACAACATCCGAAAAAAAACAAAAAAAAACAGGGTTGACGGGTAGAAGTCATTGGCTTGTAAAATTCCCATCCTCTAAATCAACAACATCTCTCTCATTGCAACACATTGTCAACCAAATTCATACATTGCATGTCACATTTCAATTATTTTATTTTGGTGCATTGTTGTTTTAAATCGTCCATTCGGTTCAATAGGCGTGCATCTTTGCACACGTCTTTTGTCAATTCTTGAGAAGACTCCAATTTTGTTAATGTTCTTTTTGTAGTCCCTTGCGAGTAATGTTTCACTTTAAAATGGGCATTCAGTGAATGAAAGTTGAACAGGGTTCAGATTGTAATTCACAGTCTACATTTATAAGAATGTCTTTACTGAAGAAAAAAACAAACAAACTCTCATCCATTGATGTGGGCCACAACTGATCTGCCTTTATCTGCTGTTAAATTTAATAATCATAAAGCAAAGCATAATCATCAGCTTACATCACTTCTCGTCCATTTATTGGACCTGCTCCAGGTGCATTACTACTGTATTTAACAGCAACACTCCTATCACTGGGCTGGGCTTGCGCTAGCCATTCGCCACTTCGCCATAGGCGAAGTAAATTCCAGATTTGGCTACAAGGTTTTTAGACTGTGTAGCCACAGTGGCGTTCTTATTTTTACGGAAAAAAGGCTAAAATTTACAACATTTTCGCTCGCTAGTGCTGCTCACTCTCCGCTGGCGCCGCTATTTCTGCATGACGACGGAAATAGCACAAGTGACTCGAACGCTCCCGATCGTTAAATATGCACTCGGGTCATGACCTCCTCTCGTCCAATGAAAAGCAAAAATATTATTTTTTTACAAGCTAAACCCGCAAATTGATGTACGACAAGGCGAGGACGATCGATCTAAATAAATTAAGAATCCAGTGTCATACAGTAGAATTTGTTTAAAAATACGAATTCATCAACAAATGGTGAATGCTGAGAGGGGGTAGGAGTGGTGACAGACCGATCAGAAGGTAAATGAAAGATATTACATTTTTTTTAGTCTTAGACTTTTGTTCCCTATGACCTGCAGGAATAACCAGCGATGCATGTAAATGTGTATTCACCTCGCTTGCTATAATAGCAAGTAAAACTTACAAGTAAACATTGAGTAATACCAAGAATCAAATTTATTAAAATCAGTGTCTAAGTCAAAGTTAAAATGTCTTCTAGTCTAAGTAACTTACAAATAAACATTGACTAATATTTTGTATGACTGTATCTTCACATAGTGAATGCAAGTTTTCAATTGTTGAATCTTACATTCACACCTGCATAAAGTAGGACAGAAATAAAGATAGTTCAGTTTGAACTGTTGACTTTAATGTATTTTTGTAGGTAAACTTAAACAGAAGATTTTGCCCTCAGAATGCACCAGAATGCAGGAAAACAACCCCATTTTCTAAAAAAATTCCCAGGGGAGGCCCTCTGGAAACCCCTGTGGGGGGGTTTCCCCCCACACACACTCCACGACAGGTGTGGTTTTACACCCCCCAATTGAAAACTTGCATTCACTATGTGAAGATAAAGGCATACAAAATATTACTCAATGTTTACTTGTAAGTTTTACTTGCTATTATAGCAAGCCGCTGTCTTGGACACAGAATGTGGCTTTTTGTGGCTTACTCAATTCGTTTACACTGAGCCACAGTGGCTTAGTCATACTATCTCCTGGTGCAAGCCCAGACTGGGGGATAGTGGACCTTCTGTCTTCACGTCTCCCAATCCTGTGCTCATCACGATATTCATTTAACTACACAAGAAAACAAAAATATATTTAAGTAATGAGGGGAAGGATGTGCATCCCTGTCTGAGAAAGTGGTGAATGTGGTTCAGAGTCCACATATGAGATGGACCATATCTTTCTGATCATTAGAAAATATTATGTGTGGGGTTAAAGTAATGAAACTCATGTGTATCTCTAACTTCTGTGCCGTTTATGCACAAGACACATCATTTTAACTTAATAATTTAAATTCCCAATGTAATGACAGGACATTGATGTTTTTCCAGGCATCACACAGAGGATCTACATTCATACGATGAGATTGTTTGGAGTGAAACCATTATGTTCTTAGTAAAAGTTTAGCACCAGTTCAGTGAAATTTCCATGCATGTACAAATCTATAGTTTATGGTGGCTGGATGATGGAAAATGTAGATTTGGATGATGTTAGAGTCAATGGTTGACTCAAAAGAGTCTCAGTCTAATGTCTGCCAGACAAAAAAACATAGTGAGGGGAAGTAGTCTCTCAGCATCTGTGCATGGTAGGATAACAGTCTTTCTCCAGTGTATCTATACAAATCTGTGAAGTCCATATTATGACCTCTCATAGCTATACTCATATAATAATACAGTAATAAAATGTTTTAGAATCTCATACTAATGATAATTTCACATGATTTCTTGATAAGGGAGTGTATCTTCCCTCATGAATCACATGACAATGTGGCAAAGTTTTAAACCTTTAAGATCTGGATGTAACAAGTGAGGTGTTAATAACTGATATCACATCAACACAACTATTGATATGGAAGTGAAACAAGCTGTGCTAACAAAGTTTGAGTTTATTTCCTTCTGGGTCATGGTTTTTCATTATCAGAAAATCTGAACTGACAAATCAGTTTCAGAAAACACTCGTCCTTCTGAAGCCTCTTTAACTGTTTACTGGACACGACAAACAATGAACAGGTTTGGAACTACTGATAGCTCCAGGAGGCACTTAGCACATAAGGATCTCTTAGTTTGGCAGCATCTCAGGGGTCAACCCTTGTTGCTCTGCCAACCAGCTGGTTAGTTAAGCAGCTAGTAAGGAGCGAGTACACCACTATCTGTATCTGTTTAACCATGTAAATTATCTGTATCTGTATCAGTATTTGGAACGGGTGGGGCTGTGGTGAGTATGTTTTATACCAAATACCAAAATAAAAACACAGTATATCAGTACATCACAGAATGGTGCTCCAGCCAAAACGGGAATTCTTTAATTGATTCTCAGCTCATCAGTACAGATCAATTGGGAAACAGCCATCGAACTCATCTCTCATGACCCTTTTATACTCACTGGTCCACATTCTTATGTACTTGTCTAGGTGTGCGTGTCTTTTTTCTTGGGAAAACAGGAACCATTGGATTTCCAGGCGAACATCCAAATCTTCGTCACCACCCTAAAGTCACCATGACCCCCTTCCTGTTTTTTCTGTTTTTACAATTGGATTCTCCTCTGCCAAACTTGAAGTGTGACCTAAACATGCATTATTTCACTTCCACAGGGCTTAAACCGGAAGTGGGCGTGGTTTAAAGTGGTGATGTATTGTAATTGCCAATGTTTGTGTGTTTGTTTGTTCATTTGTCTGTCCGTCTGTAGTATGTCCACCAAATATCTTTGCAACCGTTGCAGATAGAAAGATGAAACAAAAAGCACATTTCTCGGACGGCAAAGGGTGTGAAAATGAGATGATGACCTTGACCTTGAGAAAACTAGGTCAAGGCCAAATTTCAAATTTTGTTCACTCAAGAACCGGATAAGATAGAAAGACGAGGGAGAACGCCAGTGTGAGTAAGACCATAGATCAAAGCTAGTGCTTTAATCTATGACAGTCGGTCAGAGCACTACCTTCGATCTACTATTGGTTTGATGTGTTTGATTGGTTGTTGTTTGTTTGAACTTGGAAATCAATATTTTGTGATATGACCTCATCTGTGTTCCAGTGTGTTTATATTAAAGATCTATTGCTGACATTTCTTTTAAATTTTCTTCAAGAAACTACATTGTATATGAGTTCAATGCCGACCCATAACACTATAGATTGTTTTGTTTACATCGCGCAACATCCCGCGACACCCCTGAATTCAAAATTTTACACTGACCTACTTACCTAGGACAAAGATCAAAGCTGGTGCTCTGCCCTACTGTCATTGATCAAGACACCCCTGAATTCAAAATTCAGTTCCTGAGTGTTGGACACGTCATGTATTTCATGGGACAGTCGAGAAAATCAACATTATTGATGTCAGAAACATGGATTAATGAACAAAAAAAACAAAAAAAACCCCCAAACAAACAAAAAAACAACACGTATTTGTGATAACATGGGATAACATTAACTTGAGACTTTAAACAGCATGTTGATATCTTTTGACAATATAATACCATGTGAAACTGTGATGGCCAGCCACACATGGTAATAGCCACACCTCACCACTAGTACATTTTTATTTTGCAGTCACAAGCCTCAATATTAAGCATCATTTTATACACTATTTCGGTTCATATTTTCCAGTATTATAAATAAAATAATAAATAAAAAAGTTTAAATTGGTCAATTACTGTGTGTGTGCAATAGTGGGGCAGAGTGTCCCTGTAGTGTTTCTGTAGAGAGGAGTGGTCGCTGTGTGTGACACGACAATCACAGAGCGTGAAGACAGTTCTGAGGATTTTCCTTCAGCTATGCCAGCTGGGATAGGCTCCAGTTCCCTGTGACCCACGCAAGCGGATGAAGTGGTCAGGAAAATGAATGAATGAATGGACGAGCACGAGTTTTGACGAGTTTTACTCGTAGCATGCTCCTACTTGTCAAAAATGCGTTATCCAATACCGGATGCTCGTCTCAGACTTGGCTTAGCCCCATATGCAGCCATGTCTGCTGCGCTGCTAACTGCCCTGGCAGACACGCTGCTACCCATGCCCCCATCCTTTCACCTAGCTTGAATCCTGTCCTCTGCAGGTGCACCCACATCAGCGTAATGAACTCCAAGGTAGACTTTACCACTTCATTGGCTTCTCACAAGACAAAATGCCAAAACAAATCTTGTCATAATTAGGCATAATCCAGCTCATTACCATCTGCTTAATTATCCTATTAATAACACTTCCTAGGAGAGCTTGTTTACGGCAGCAGCAGTGCGCTCTGGCAAATGTTTGTTCCTAAATGAGCAAACACAGAGAAGACAACAGCATTGTTCAAACATGGGAGCTCTGACAACAGGAAAAAAACAGGATCCGGATTAACAGTGCAGCATGGGGCTTGTCTCCCATCTGAGGTCTTCCTTTAGGTTTTACAGCAAAGTAACCTATAGGTGTTTACAGATAGTATGCATCAATACACTGTCTGTAATAGTTGTGTTTTTTGCTCTGGTTGTGTTTCTCTGCTCTGCTTTCCCTCTCACACTCTGCAGTGCTGGAGTGTGGCAGGAGGTGGGTCTGAGCTCGCGGGCAGAGCCTGGTCTCCATACCTGAGTTTTATCGGGCTGATTACCTGGGGCCTATTTAGCCTCCTTTCTCCTTTTTTTTCAGGGCCAGAAGATTTCCAAGTCATGCACTCTGTGTCTTGCCATGTTGCTGACTTTGTCTCCTGCCACCTGCTCCCGCTGCAAGCTTTTGTTCCAGTGATTCTCTTGTTTTTGGTCTTCACGAGTATTTCCCTGAGTAAGGTGATTTTACTTTGGTACTTTGTTAACTAGAGTTATATCTCAGACAATGATTCTCTTTTGTTACTTTGTTTGGCAAGCTTCTCCATCTAAGGTGATTTTCTGTAGTTACTTTGTTAGTTTAGACTTTGTCTAGAAGTGATTTTCTATTGTTAGTTTGTGCTTAATAAACTGTTCGCTTTTGTATTCTGCATCCGAGGTCCTGGCCTTGCTTTTTACCTCGCGGCACACAAAACTGTCACTCTGTTTGGGGGGTGACTTCAATAAAAGAAAATGAATTTGAATAGATTGCAATGACGAACTATTTTTAATATTGCTACATGAAAGGATATGCAGGTGATAGTGTTTTAACAACCAGATCTTTCTATATAACACCACATATTCAGTGAAACACTAAGAATATTTTCTTTATATGATGATGCACATGGCATTATGTTCGGTTTCCCATTTCTGCTCATGACAGCAAACTCAGATTTATACATTTCTTCATTTCAGCCCATAACAAAGTCATTTTGAGTAGTCAAATTGGAAATTTGTGGTTAACGCATACTTATTGATGAACAGTCCTGTTCAATGTTCTCCAATTATCTGTGGCAGCAGTGGTAATACCTCAGGTTTGGATGAAGCTCAAAACTGGACATTTTTCATTAGAATGTACACTGTATTGTATGAAAAATTATTTTAATTTTGGGGGAAAATGCGTGTTAATGTCTTGATAGTTCAAATGTTTGTTAGTGTGATCACTCCTCTAAAGGAATTGGAGTTGCAACTGTCATTACTTTGTGATTTTTCACCCTGAATTGTTTTAAATGTTTGGTTTTAAGTGTTACTTGGGGGAAATTAATTATCATTATCAATTAATTATCATCAAAAGTCTTTTACAATAATCTTGTAGCATGAAATTATAAAGGTCTGCAACAGGTACTGCTGCCAAAAAATTATATGCATTGTCTTCTGGAAATAAGGTATATCAGTTAAAACAGCAAAAAATAAACAACCTTTTAATCACTCATGGATTATGGTAATGTAGATAACTGATGTAAGTGGTGATGAAAGCCATATACATAAATATCTCCTGCATCCACTCTCACATCTCCAGAGTCTGTCTGGGAGTCTGCTTTCTGTCATTAGTTTCCTGACTGGTGGTTTCATACGTGTGGGGACAGCGTGTTCTGTTTATCTACAATATAAAGAACGTCTTAGCAAACTCACAATGTCTTAAGTTGTATTAACTACAAACGGGAGGCAATCACACCACACTAGAACAACCCATCCCTCAAAGATAACTACCTGAATACTGAGTCAGGCTTTAATGAAACACAGGCTTTAATGACACACATGAATAGAACATGTAAAAACACACAGTAAAAGAAGTTGAAAAAAAAATCTGAAAAAATTTAAGAGATTTTAAAGCACATACCGACCCCACTATGTTTATGGAAATAGATTAATGTTTAATTCAAATCTATGTTGATATATTTTGATTTTGTTTAATATAGTCTTATATATTTTATTTTTTGCACATCGCTTTTACATGTTGCCATCTGGACGTTATTCTAAAAGGAAACTGGCTCTTATTGACCTCTTCTGTAAATAAAGGTAATAATCAAACAAAACGTTCTCCATGCTTAGGCCAACTGAGGTGATGCAGACAAATGGATATTAATAATATATGTAGTTGCATCCAGAACATTTACGGCCTGGCACTACACACTGTCTTGGCTTTGTGGAGACAAACACACTTTCCTTGTGAATATTTAAATACACTTTTATCTAACAGTAATCCAGCGCTGACCCAAGTGTATCGATATGAAGTACAAAAACTATAAAAAATGAAGTTAAGCTGTTACAAGCTGAGTTTGGTTCTAGCTTATTCAGACATGCGCTGTTTGCCAGCCTGGAAAGCTTTTATGATACAAAAAGCATAGCGAATATCTGTTGGAGATCATCTGTAATGGTATATAGCACACTTATGCTTTTGATGTGCGCTGAATGGGAAAGCATGGCAGGATTTGATATGTCCTTTTTATCTTTTCTTCTGATCTTTGGAGAAAGAGAGGGGACGAGAACAGAGAGAGACAAACAGAAATGGGGAAAAGAGTGAGAGGGTTAGGGGAGCGACAGCAGCAGCAAATCAAAAGAAAGAAAGAGAATGATTTATCAAGGAACAATGAATCAATGAATTCACATCATGCAAAAAAAAACAGCCAGCAAACAGTAGATGCATTGAAATCCAATTGTAGAAAGAAGTTTGAATAATTGAAGTCTTCTTCTGGTTTTTTTTAGCACTGATTCAGATCTTTTTGTTCACTCCTGCATGCTGTAAAATTGGTCTAGATTTGTATTTATGATTTATATGTGGGTTTGAATTCTGCTTGCTTTCAGAGAGTCAATAATCCTGTATCAAGTGGAACACATTTTAAAGGATGACTGATGAAATGTGTGGATGGAGAATTAGGAAAGATTAATGATAAGTGAGGATAAATATCCTGCTGACACCCTCTCTTGACTCGAGTCAGGAAGACTTCGCCTTTTGTTGGATTTGTTACAACCATTGTTCTCTGATTGACAAAACTGTCTCTCTACCCAAATGACTGTTCCATGGGTGAAGGGACCTCTGTAAGGCGCCTAGTCAAAAAAACAGAACAGTCACTGGTCACCAAAGCCATGCCCAGAACTTGCAAATGAACCACTTAGTAATGAGCAACATTCACAGACCCCTGAGCCTGCAGCGAGGCGATGCTTTCTCCTCTTGCTGTACACTTAGACACAGTTCCTTGCCAAGAACTTATCTGGCTAATAATCACAGAAATGAAAACTAGCTAGTAGATGAAGGCTGACTGCCATATTCAGCCAGAGATCTCTGGTCAACGGGCACCTCAGTTGTTCAATGTGGAGAATCTGAGATGCCCCTTCCTCCATGTTAGTGAGGTCAATAGAACAACCACTGGGATAAAGAATTTCCGGGAGCTTTTGGGCACACCGTAGCCTTCATAGGTATGGCAACATCAAAAGACTGCTCTGTTTATTACATCTGTCCCTTTCTGCTTCCCAGAATGGAGCTTAGCAATGGGAGGAGAATCTATAACTATGTTATTGTGTGATAATATCAGTTTTAGGTACTATTTTCCGTGCTACTGCGATTGTCAACACTTCACATTACTTCACATCAAAGTACAGAGATGAGTGCACCACTTCTTTTCCTGTCCCTCAGAGTTGTGTTGTGTGTTGGTATGGACTCTTGCAATCAGTAAACCCATCGGTAGGTTTCTACAATATCAACTATATATCAAAGGTAGGTAAGCTAGAGCAGCATTACACTCCAGTGCACTTTGCTCCTCAACTGCTTCACACAGCTTTAACCACAAGACTGTGAAGGTGTGTAAACTCAAGTAGCAACACTCTCCAGGAGCACTCCCCACTGGTGGTTAACATGCTCTTTAGTTTCACCAAATTATGACTTCTCCTGCAAGTTTACACTGGAGACAACCACAAATAAGCTGAGTGGCATCATACTTGAGGTAAAAGATGGCAGCAGATGAAAAACTGCTATCTTATACTGTAGTATGTTATATGTATACTCATTCATTCATTGATTCAGTCATCGTCTCTTGCTTCATCTGCTGTGGCAGGTCGCATGAAGCTGGAACCTCTCCCAGCTGACTGAGGGCGTGAAGCGGTGGAAACTCCACACAGAGACAGACAAGCATGCACACACACACTCCAATGGTCTCTCTAATTTTTTATGTGTCTTGGGCAAACACACAAGCTTCCTGGGCGCTCTGAGGATCCACTGTCACCAACATCATATGTGCAAGGCTGTGGCCCCACAAAAGTATCACACTTGTTCAAAACCTTGGATCATAGCAAGTTACATGGCTTATTAAAATAATCAAATTACAGCAGTAATTTTCATTTGTTTATTTTTATTGTAAGTGATTTGGCCACTTGAAAAGAAAAATACAAATCTTTTCTTCATGAGATGTTTAGTATGTTATATGTGAGGGTCCTGCTTTGGCCAAGGGATGAGAGCCGCTTTGGCCTATAGGTGAAGTCCAGTTGTGGTCTGGCTTAGGGTCCCTGAACGCAGCCTTAGGGTCCTGTTCTGGAAGAAATTACACATATACACCTTTCAGACATCACGTTTTGTTCACATTAAAACATCAACATTTTGCATGATGATGTGTGCTGTTGCTTGTGATACAGAGTAAATGCCTGTAACTCCATCCATCCATCAATCTATCTTCTGCCGCAATATCCGCCGCAGCGGTTCATGGGGAGCTGGAGCCTATCCCAGCTGGCATAGGACGTGAGGCGGGTGACACTCTAGGCACAACGCCAGTAAACCGCGGAGCCACACACAAAGACAGACAACCATGCACACACACACTCACTCCTACAGGCAATTTGGAACGGCCAATCAACCTGAAGCACATGCTTTTGGAGCTGGGAGGAAGCCGGAGAACCCGGGGAGAACCCACGCAATTACTCTTTTTTATTAGCATTTCTACTTATCTATTAGTAGCAGCATTGAATGATTAATATCCATAATTAAAAACTCTTCATAATTTTCATTAGAATATGCACAAATTTGACTTATATTTTACCTTATTACATCTCTCGAAGCAGTGATATATTGTAATTGTCAGTGTTTGTGTGTTTGTCCGTTCGTCCGTCCACCAAATATCTTCGCAACCATTGCAGATGGAAAGATGAAAGAAAAAGCACATTACTCGGGTGACAAAGGGGATGAAAACTGAGATAATGACCTTGACCTTAAGAAAACTAGGTCAAGGTCAAATTTAAACCTGTTTACATTTTTTTGCACATGTTTCAGGAACCAGATAAGATAGAAAGACGAAACATTAGAATACAACCTAGACCTTGAAAAACTATGACAATGTCAAATTTTCACTTTTATACATTTCTATTAGGTACACATAAAGCATTCATTGCTGCGACCATTACGAAAGTAGGTCAGGGTAAAACTTTGAATTCAGAGGTGTCGGGGGATGTTGCAGTCTCTGACTGCCTTGCTATTCATGTGGTTGTACACTTTGTCCAGATTATTGGCTTTGTCTACTTCTTGCTTTGAACTTTCTTAAAAAGAAAAAAAAAAATCTCACGCAGTGTCACAGCTTGTTCTTCTATTTGCATAAACTCTGTAAGCCATTCCATCTTAAAAGAACCACATTTCTATTTTACTTTGGCTTGGTGTGTGTTGCTGCCCGTTCGTTTCCAGTCATTAGCTAACCTGCACGGCACGTATAGCAGGGCATACGAGCAGGGCTGTCAATGCTATGATTGGCTGCGTAGCATCAGTGAATATTATCACATCATTGGCTGGGCACTTGTCACTCACTGAGTTACAATGCAAAATGGTACAGCAAACAATAGTATTGGTGAAGTTAATTAGATTAGGTCTAATATTAGATATTACTTAATACCTTTGTATCAAATTTTATTTTGTGCACGGCATACATTTTCTTGTGAGCTGTAAATGTTCGAGCAATGCACAATTGCGCATTGCTCGCAATTGTGCATTGTCAGCATTTCCTTAGAGGAAAACGCTGACTCCTACAGTCAATTCGGGACCGGTCAAGTAACCTGAAGCGCATGTTTTTGGAGGTTAGAGGAAGCCAGAGAACTTGGAGAGAACCCACACAGACACGGGGAGAACATGCAAACTGCACAGAACGAGAGGCGAACCCGGAGCCGCCTTGCTGCGCGGTGACAGCCCTACCCACTGCACCACCGTGCCGCCCCTATATGTATGTTATCTTATAATAAACTGAGTAGATTTATGTAATTGCAATTCAAGTACTTCAGTAGTACCACATGGCCAGATAATAAAATGAAGCAACTAAGAACCAATAGCCACACTTTGGAGTCCCTTTAAACGCATATGGACACCAACAAACACAGACACAGAGACATGGGTCCATTCCATCATACTCTCCATCCATTACATTACACACCACTGAAACATCTTCTCCATTAATTTCAAGCCAACTAAGTCATTCAATTATTAGGGTAAAAGTGGCTCAGCGGTAAAAGCGGCAGAGTGATAGAGCGGGTCGATTCCCGGTCCTGCCCAGCCACCTGGAGTGTAAGCTGACAGTGGGAGGTGTCAGCTCACCTCCCGAACACTGCTGAGGCGCCCTTAAGCAATGCCCCCTTTACAAGTTGCTCATTTGGGGTGCGCCATGTAGGAGCTGCCCTCCACTTTACCTTCCCCGGCAAGCTTACAGGCCCCATTGTGTGTGTTTTTGTGTGTTACAAGGGCCTGTACATACTAACATATGTGTTTGTTTGAAACTACAGTGTGCTCTTAATTTGTCTTCGGGGAATACTATAGTATACAAAATTTAAAAAAAACAAACAAAAATAATTATGCCCCAGTAATTGGTTATCGCAATAGTGCAACTCACTGGATAAATATAAGGAATGTGGCTGCAGATGGGCAGTCAAACTAACATTCACCAAGTGTTAAAGTTGATGATGTTAAATTGGTCTCTGCCTTCATAAATAGATGCATGATTGAAGGAAACACAGAGCTAGTAGGCAATGCAAAAAGCTACAGTGGCGTGAGTATGACATGAAGGAGAATGTGAAGAACAGCACGAAAGGATTAACTGGACTCTCTTTAGGTTGTCTCACCTCTCATCCAACATGCTTCTTTTCAAAACTTAAGTTCAAAACTGAAGTTCAGAACTGAAGCTCTGAATTGAAGTTCAGAACTGAAGAAGCCTCCTGGATGAGAGGTGAGACATCTTCCACCAACCTAAAGCGAGTCGACTAGATTCTTTTGGGCTCTTTTTCATTTACTCAACCTGGATGACTGAGAACCCACACAGACAAGCATGAAGGAGATCACCTTCGGAATGAAAGAAGACCTTAGTGCACCAGTTACTGAAAGATACAAAAATAATTTAAGGAATCGTCAGTGAAATAAACCTTGTGTACAACAGATGATGGGTTGGAAATTAGTTTTGACAGCCTTATTACCCAAAACTATCCTGCAGTTTTTTGTACCATTAGAGAAATTTAAAGGTTAAAATACTCAACACACATCCAAGGGGTTGATGTTCCTCCAGTTCTGTGCTGCCAAATGTACAAAGCTGTTATTGTGTGTCCTAGGTGTGAGTTACTTCTGTGCTATATTGTGTTCATTCGTAGCTTATGAAATAACTACTCAGAATGCTCAGAAGTAACGTGAAGTGCATACACAGGCGTTGGAACCCCAGCAACTTAAATGAGCAATGCATCCATCCACAGGGAACTGACAATTCATGCATGAAGAATTTAGTCACTACAACATCAAAGGTTTTTACTACATTTTGTCTACATTTTGTACAGTTAGAAGGAAATCATTCAAGCTCAACTGCATAATAGGTTTAATTGAAAAAATATTTTTCAACTGGTTGTGCTTGTTGGACTTTGGGATCTTTCTCATTTTGGAACATCCAGTGATTCCAAAGCTTCCTTATTGACAGTGAGATGTTGTCTTCTAGGATTTCCTGACACTTGTTATCAGTCTTACTCTCTACACACAACAGTTGCCCAGTGTTTGAAGAAGCAAAGCAGCTTCCTTAAACCACCACCATGTTTTACTGCATGTAGGGTCCAGCACCTTCATTCTTCCTCCTCCAGATATATGAGTGGGTCTGAAATATATATACTTGCAGAAAGTCAGAAGGCCTGTTACTAAGGGTTACACTCGTAGAAGAACACTGAAAATATTGAATTATTGACTACAGTATTCATGGAGATACTATTTGAGGATGTTATGTGAACATAGGAATCAGCTTATATTTTGATGGAACTTCTTATTTTCAGTTTTTAAATATTTGTTCATTCTTACACAGAAAATATGCAATATTGTTATTTTGTAAGATGAATCTGGACTGTCTTGAATGTAATGTTCATGCATATTTTGAAACAATTAGTACCTTTATTGAACATAAGGCACCAAAGAAAGCTGATTTTCCAACAGAAAAAGGTGAGTTTTAGTACACTGAGCAGGTATTACGAAGAAAAACAGAGCTGCGCTGAAGCAGTTGTGTGACATGCCCTTCCTACGATGTGTTGATTGAATGCTTGAAAAGAATCTATCAGCTAATCCATCAACTGATTGTAGGGTGGTTTGGAGATTAGCTGTGATTAGTTGATGTAGCTTAAAATGACAGCCGAACTTGATTCAGTAGCTAAATAACACTATGCTCCATTTGATGAGGTAAGTATCTCACTTTATTACAGGTGAAAGTTAATTTCATGTAATTGATCACCCAGTACCACCCAGAACTCAACACAGACTTTCCACTTTATTTCATGAATGACCTTCGACTTCCTGTATTGGCACTGAACATTGCTGCTGAATGTTAATTCCTCAGACCAATCAGAAGTTGACTTAATACAAAATAGTGGACTAGATCATCTTTTTATCCTGTTGACGTCTAATGCATCTATAATATCATTTGCACCCTTCATATTCTAATACTCAAACATTCCCTGTCTTCCGTTGTCCATTGCATTTTAATTGCTCCACTCCTGCAGACACAGATTACAGTTGATACAGATGCACTGAAACTGCCTCTCTCATATCAGACAAAACATGCATTGGAACACCAGAGAAAAGCCCAGAACCCATAATGCACTGGGCCTGGCATGCAGGAAGCAGATGGGTTGGCTGGCCTTTCTGGATAGATGGGGCCCAATAGTGGCACCGATTTTTGTTTTTGATGAGCTATGCACATAAGAAACCAGAACATCTGGTCGGACCATGTGGTACCTCCATTTGTCCGAGGTCCCTCGAAGCAAGCCCTCACACGGATCTACATTCTAGCACACACACCTTCCATTGCCAGCTGCATCCACACAAATGTAAGATAAACCCAATAAATGATGCAT
The DNA here is from genome assembly GCF_040054535.1 of Antennarius striatus. Taxonomy (NCBI): domain Eukaryota; kingdom Metazoa; phylum Chordata; class Actinopteri; order Lophiiformes; family Antennariidae; genus Antennarius; species Antennarius striatus. The sequence goes on from NC_090776.1 coordinate 10,410,469, forward strand.
GTTATTCACCATGAGGTGGTGAGGTGCTGGGTGAGATGAGGGAGGGGGTAGGTGTGGCAAGTCATCCTTTCTGTGATTTTGATTAAAAATCATCCTACTCTTCCCCAAACAACTCATGAATATGCAGCAGGGTAATAAGCTCGGCTCAAAGCAACTGATTTGTCAATTGTCTGCATTTCATCAAGATTGAGTAACACCTCAAGGGTGCTATAATCAAAAGCTGTAAAAAGAAGAGGGGGGAAAGAGCCTGTTCACCATTAGATTGCTGCGTTATCTTAATCATTAGGCACTTTGGGAGCTTAATTAACAACCTGACAAGAGCTGGGTAGAGAATTTGGAGTTGATTGGTTGTCGGAGTTGTTGAGTGAGTGTACCAAACGAAAAGTCAGGGGAGGAATTCCAGTCAGATAGAAGAGCAGCTGATTTGCTTTGAAAAACCAACTCAGCAGAAGCCATTAGATTATTTTAATTAAGTGTAATTAGAGATGCGATTACAATGATGGGTTTGATAACCAGCATTAAATCATTCATCCATAAATGTTATGTTGAAATAGATGAGGGAGATAAAGGGAGAGGCAGAGGGTGGATGAGTGTGAGTACGGTTTGTGAAATGAATATGTGTGTGAGAGAAGAGTGAGCGAAAGAGAACAGAGATAAAAAAGGAAGTGAGGGAGAGAACGAGAGATAAGGGGGGTGGGTGGCTGGCAGGCTGCCACCAATTACTTGGATGTGCTCGATTGCAGGAATTCTCTGGTGTCGTGACTCATGTTGACAGGTGTTCAGGGTGAATTATTTTTACTGGGAATACAGAGTGTGTACCCTAAACACACTCATGCACAAACCCTGCTCATCCCATGACCCATCTCTGATATAAATCCAGCATGTTTATTGCTCTGGCCGGCAGGAGAAGATGAAATTGGACCCTTTTTCTTCCTGCTCATTCTCTCCTCCCTCTGCTGACTGGCTGACTGGGTCATTTTTAAATGCCTTGTAAATTTGTCAGCCATATTAAGTAGCCATTAAAGGGCACAAAGCTGGAGGAAGACGCAGGAAGGAGAGGCTCATATGGCAGTCCCTGACTGGCATTGCTCCTCCATCTATCCAACATAATGGTGCCCGCCCACTGTGGCACAAAGGAGTCATAGTGGTGATGAATTGTGGCATAGATGGACACAAGCTGGAAAGGCCAGATTAGCTGCTGTAGAAAAGAATGCTTCAAGGTAACCTGGCTTGGATTGACTGCCTGGCAGCTGTCCTAATGCCTTGGCATGGTGATCTGTGAACCTCTATCAGATGGTTTACCAGGTTATAAATGGGGTTTGAGGTAAAATTTCATTTTGAAACAGTTGGAATAGTTTAATTGGTTGTTTTTCCACAGGAAATATATCTTTACACTGCCATTGCAGGACAAAAGACATTTCCTGTACTGAGCAGCTTGTCAGTCATGGTGGACAAATAGTGTTAGGAGGTTCATGGAATGGAAGGTTTGTGAGCCTGTAAAACTGTAGTTGCACTATAGAGGAAAACCAACATGACCTTTAGACTAGTGCCAAACTCAGAACTCTGTGGCCAAAGGGCAACACCTACACAGCAGAAGTAAGTCTGCCGTATTCAGATAAAATCCGATCAGCCCCCTGGGCGATGTGTGCATAAACATGGAAGCACTGACAATGACAATCTGTAGAGGAATCTGGGGGTTCTGTGTGGCAGTGATTTTTCAATAGCTATCTCCTTACATATATCTATATAATAAGCTGCTATAGGCCTAGACTACGGAAGGTATTTCTCTCTCTCCCGTTAAAGGGAGTTACGTCAGTTACTTTAGGAACCTTTGTTATTTCTTTCTTTCCTTTTCTTACTCACACAACATTGAACCTTCACATACTTGCAAGATACTGCCGCCGTCTATGTGCTTCCTCTTGACAGATGGGAAGTAAGATTAGAAGACAACAACCTGGGATCAGTGAATGCAGCCTGAAAGTCCCAACATCACATCCCAACTTCAGCGGGTGGATCTAAACTCCAAACAGCAACTCTATTCGGCCTATCTGCCACTCTAGCTCTTTATCAAAAAGCCACATATTTGGCTCCACAAATATGTGGCACAAACAAGCTTAACATTTACTTCACAGATGTGTACCTGTCTGCTCTCGTCTAGTTGTAGATAAAAAGACACGAGAGAGAGAGAGAGAGATCTGTTGAGTCTGCATCAGGGGTGTCTAAAGTTTTTCCACTGGGGACCACGCACAGAAAAATACATGAATGGCTCTTCTGCCAGTAGACTTGATGAAGCTGTCTTTTACCTCCTCCACCGTGTGCTCTCCTACATGGACGTCGAGGGTTGTGCTGTCAAAGTGCTCTTCTTCGACTTCTTGAGCACTTTCAACACCGTCCAGCCCCAGCTCCTGTAGGAGAAACTGGTTTCCATAGATGTGGCCCGCTACCTTGTGAACTGGATCATGGACTACCTAACGGAGACCCCAGTATGTCCGTATGGGGGCCTGTTTGTCATCAGTGGGGACCAGCAGCACAGGTGCTCCACAGGGAACAGTGCTCTCTCCCCTTCTCTTCACCTTCTACTTCCGTTGACACAACTTCCAATACACCTTGGATAAATGCCACATGCAGAATTACTCTGATGACACCGTAATTGTGGCAAGTATCAGGGTGGGTGAGGAGGTGGAGTACAGGGCATTGGTGGCAGACTTTGTGGAGTTGTGCCAACAGAACAAGCTCCAGTTTGAACGTCTCCAAGACAAAGGAGGTGCTGGATTTCCTGCAGGTACCCCCCTCTCCACAGCCAGTGGTCATCGAGGGCAGTGAGGTGGACGTGGTTGGAAACTGCAGGTACCTGGGACTGCCATATATATGTGTGTGTATATATATATATATATATATATATATATATATAAATATATATATATATATATATATATATATATATATATATATATATTTTTTTTTTTTATTTATTTATATACACTATATATACAGTATGTTTAGGGGAGAGGACAATGACAAGATTTTTAAAGTGCTTGTGGGGGTGATGACAACATTATTAGCTCAACCACACGTCAAAGTCTGATGGGAAGTTTACCAAGAATTTTTCCTAGGAATCAGGAAAATTTTGTGAATGTGTGATTACAAATCATAATCCTGCAGACTTGAAATAAAATCCACGTCAAATTGTCAATACGCCAAATCAGCACTGCCTATACACATTGATAAATTTTCCAAAGTTTCTGATCCATTTTTCTTAGTCTTGGCCACCCTTCGCTCTCCAATCGAAGACGTGCTGGACTGCGCTACTGCCGCCCCGAACCAATAAGGTACCAAAGTGATTCTAAATTATTAGTGAGGGTTTTTATGGTCAAGGAGTCAAGCCTCGAGGGTCACACGATCACAGGACAGTTGCTTTTAGATACAATGACAACTGAGCTGCCTTGGTGGAGGTTGTTCTTTGTTGTAATACAATCTTTCTGTCTACTTTCGACATACAGGCTTATTCTTTGTCATCAGTTGCTTTAATGAAGTAGTATGGAGCATGTTGAGCTATGCTTAGACTGGATATGAAAGAGAGCCCTCAGAGCCATGGCAGCACAGGGCTCTCTTCCTCCCACTAATGAGCTGAGCTTTCAATGTGCCCACTAATTAGTTCATCTATAACTCTAAGCACTCAATTACTCTCCACCAGCACTAGCACGGAGAGCCAAGAGAACCGATAAGACTGACGAATGTCTTGGCTGGCACACACACGCACACACACGCACACACACACACACACACACACACACACACACACACGCAAGCACACTCGCATGCACAGCTCGTGGCTTTGAGAATAAAGAGAAGTTATTCTAAACTTCCCTCTCTCAAACATGCTGTCAGGCGCAACTCATTGAGCTTCAGTTCTACCACCTCCCTCTGCTGTGCTTCTGTGTCTGTCTGACTACACCATTCCACATACATGATTCATTCATTAACACAGATGAGCACACTGACAGAATTCTGCAAGCAATATGAAGAAATTAATACCATGACATTATTTAATCATATATATATATATATATATATATATATATATATATATATATATATATATATATATATGTGTGTGTGTGTGTGTGTGTGTGTGTGTGTGTGTGTGTGTGTGTGTGTGTGTGTGTGTGTGTGTGTGTGTGTGTGTGTGTGTGTGTGTGTGTGTGTGTACAGTATGTACCTTACAATACAGTATGTACCTTACAATACAGTCTTTTTCAGATAAAAATGTTCAGAGTCAGAAAAAAGTCCAAAATGAGTAATGACTAAGCCTCACATCTGCAGCTGTAGCAATAACCTGCCATACTGATTTAACTAATCAAACCCACTGAAGCACAGCAAGTTTACAGCTGCTATGCATAAGTCAAGGTGTTTAGTGAGAGACAGTGTGCATTCTAAGTGGCTTACAAAGTGGAAATTACACAATGAGAAATACATCCTAGTTCACATGGGATGTAACTCATCTGAATATACGTATAGTTTAGTATATACGTCCTGTTAGTGCTGCATGTGTCTGTTAGTGTAGTGTATGTCTTGTGGTATGTCCTGATATGTATGATTCCCTCCGGGATTAATAAAGTATCTATCTATCTATCTATCTATCTATCTATCTATCTATCTATCTATCTATCTATCTATCTATCTATCTATCTATCTATCTATCTATCTATCTATCTATCTATCTATCTATCTATCTATCTATCTATCTATCTATCTATCTATCTATCTATCTATCTATCTATCTATCTATCTATCTATCTATCTATCTATCTATCTAACTACCTACCTACCTACCTACCTACCTACCTACCTACCTACCTACCTACCTACCTACCTACCTACCTACCTACCTATCTATCTATCTACCTACCTACCTACCTACCTACCTACCTACCTACCTACCTACCTACCTACCTACCTACCTACCCACCTACCTACCTATCTATCTAACTCTACGGCATATAAAGTTTTTTTTTTCAAAATCATGGGCTACATTTATACAAACAAATCAAAGCATACGTCCAACATTGTAAATGTCCTCATTTATTTCGATATTTATAAATTTTTCTACTTTTTACTTACTGGCTATATAGCTATGAGCAAATACACATACATTTGGAAAAATCAAATCTCAAATTTTAAATCTCAGACCAATATACCAGGAACGCTTAATAGTTACCATGATAATGCTCTTTGAGGTAATATTGTCCAATATCTCACAGGAAAAATTATTTTTGTTGAGTACAAATTTACATACAGAAAGTTAGAACTAGTGCATGGTAAGGTGTGGAACTTGGGTCAGTACAGTTTGTTCTTGTAGTTTTTGTTCTATAGATTGTTACAGGAATTTCTGTTATTCCTGTTATCTTTCACTTTAACAGAAAGACAGTGTGTGTGTTTTCATACAGTATTTACTCTCACTGTAACACTGATCTCATTTACATAACACAAACACACGCACAAACACACACTCTCTCTACATAGTGTTATGGACTATGGGGGTGGTGTTCATAGTCTTGGTTAGAATGGATGCAAAATCCACATTACACAACACATTCCCATTCCAGAATAGCGATCCATCAAGCCCTTCCACTAAGCATCTGTACATAAACCTCAATTATGCTAATGCTAATCCCTGGGACATTGACGTGAGTAGGCAAGGAGGCTAACAGCTAAAGACTTTGATGTGTGCTGCCATTTGGCTGGGCCTCCTGGAAGACTCGCATTGGACCCCAAAATCCACCAGGGCTTAAGGAGGAAAAACCAGCCCAGCCTCGTCTGTTCCTCTACTGATTACAAGGGCTTAGGGGGCTTCTTTTATTTGCGTCTTTGGTTTGGACCCAATCATGGGTGTCAGTTCTCTCCACTGCTACTTGGCAGTCCTTCTGCATTCATTTTTGTTTTTACTTACTCCTCCACTGTGCCTGACTTCTGCTTCTTTAGCTTAGTTTTCATCTTGCGGTTGTTATCAATGTGTACCTTAGTATGTGAGACCTGTATTTTCCCATTTTGTTTCATGACATAAAGCACATGAACTGTTTACCATTCCTTTTTTAGGAAGTTACTGTTGTATGTCATTGACAATCTTCTCGAATGTAGCCCCAAATACGATTTTGTTTATTTCTATTAAATCCCTCCCCCTTGAGCAAGGCACTGAACCGAACCCCTGCCCTTCACTTCATCCAACTATTCTCTCTCTCTTGGATGTGTACAGGCCCTTTGTGTGTGTGTGTGTGTGTGTGTGTGTGTGTGTGTGTGTGTGTGTGTGTGTGTGTGTGTGTGTGTGTGTGTGTGTGTGTGTGTGTGTGTGTGTGTGTGTATTCAGACCTACGTGTGTGAATAAAATGTGAATGTGTTGAGTGTACAAAGATTTTCCCCATTTAGGGTTAAAAAGGATTGTTCTTCTTTGTTTTTATTACCAGAATCTGAAAAAACAATCTCACCTGATTTAGGTGCTTCCAAAAAAAAAGGGAGATTCTTTTGGGATGCAATAGCCCACCAAAGACCCATTTCCCCAAAACGTCTTGGCACTGTGTGAGTCGTACTTGTTTGCATAATGGGGCTGGTTTGATTACAAGTAGTTTTTTCGGAAATTGATATTGTTCCATTAAGTATATTTAGTACTCTCATACTTTATTATGTTCCAATTTCTCTGAGCAGGGAAACCCTGCCACAAGAGATGGATTATAGCTTATTTTCAGTGAATGAATCAACATACGAAAATATGACAAGCATAGCAGTCAGTTTGTGTAACAAAAGAGATTAAAAACATTTAAGAGGGATTTGGGAAAACAATTTGGACTTTACAGTTCTAACTTTAGGGTTGAGGACCATAAAAAGATGGTAGAACCTCTTCAGTTTGGATCAAAAGAGACGGAAAACCACTAAGACCAGCTGCAGGGACAGACTCAGACAGTCATGATGCTGCTGTAGAACTTGCCAGCTGGACCTTCACAACAACGGAATAGCTATTTGTGTAATATGAAAATATAATGGGCTAATATGGATGCTATTATATCCATATTATATCCAAATTATCTACTATGGATAATATTATATCCATAGTAGAAAGAGTGGGCCGTTAAGAGTGGGAAGCGCCGTCTCCCCACAGCAAGGAGGGTCCGGGTTCGAGTCCAGCTCTGTGCGGAGTGTTCATGTTCTCCCCGTGTCTGCATGGGTTCTCTCCGGGTTCTCCGGCTTCCTCCCACCTCCAAAACATGCATTTCAGGTAAATTGGCCAGTTCCAGATTGACCGAAGGAGTGAGTGTGCATGCGTGTTTTTCTGTGTCTATGTGTGGCTCCGCGGTGCATCTGGCGTAGCGCCCGGAGTGTCCACAGCCTCACGCCCTAAGCCAGCTGGTCTAGGCTCCAACTCCCCGCGACCCGTGACAGCGGACAAAGCGGTAGAAAATAAATGGATGGATTCATAGTGAACATGTGTGTCTGCTGTATGTATTAAAATGAATGAAGACATTTCTGACAGTTGCACAGAAAGAACTGAACTTCTCTCCTCACCAGCAGCGGCTCATCTGCCTGATTGTCTGCCTGTCTAATTGGTTGACATATTTTTTGTTCAGCTCTCTGATGCATTGAAAAACAATTATCCTTGATGGCAGTATCACATTTGTCTAATTAATTACACGTGCTTGCTGCAACAGCAGGTTGTTAGGTACTGACAAGTGTTTGAGGCTGTGCATGACAGTGAGATAAATACCTCTGTCATCATTCTTTGCAGAAAAAAAAAAGAAGAGGTGAAACTTTCACGCGGCAAAGCGACTGTTCTCGAGCGTTTTAGTAGTTTGTTTGAAGGCAGCAACAGGAAACAACAGCAAACATCTGAGCTGCTCCTTCGTCAGCATTGGAAGAAAAAAACTTGTCTGCGAGACAGGAACTCAGTCAGTCATCTGTTGTTGGTTCAGTGAAGCAGTGAATCAATGCAGGCAGACAAGGCAAGCAGCAGGTACCTCTGATGTCAGCGGTGCTCTCTTGACACTTATCTGCCCAGACAACCACTTTCAAACTTCTCTCTCTCATGTTCTTTCCAACTGCCTCCCTGTCTCCGTGATCCGTTTCTCAGTCTCGCACCTTTCCCTCCCCCTTTTTAAATGTGTCTGTGAGCCTCACGCATCTCACACATCTGTCTCATCTCCTTCTCATCTGCACCTAATCTCTCATAACTCACTCTGCTTCGCATTTCTTTCAGCAAGCAGAGGCTGCAGAGGAAACACAGAGAGCAAAAGAGAAGAGAGATTATTTCTGTGTGTGTGTGTGTGTGAGTGTGCGTGTGTACATGCGTGCGTGTGTGCGTGTGTGTGTGTGTGTGTGTGTGTGTGTGAAGTGGGTCTTGTATAGCAGTCCCAGCAGCAACAAGCTGTCATTAGGCAGGAAACAACCCTTGTGGCGAGGTTCAATCAAATTGTAATCCTCAGCACATTATTACCATGGCAGGGTGACCTCTCCACTTCTGCTCCAGGCAGGGGCAGGTGGAGCATACACCAACAAACACTACACAAACACTACACACTCTCTATTTTCATTTGCTACCACTTCAAGTGTGTCGCTAGTGTTTTTGTTGACAGTCCTTATATTACCTGGCCAGCCCCTATAATAAATCCATCCGAGAGGGCCAGACTGAGGCTGCTGTCATGCATAATTCAATTCCCACCCCGACCACTCCCCCTGCTCTTCTCCATATCTCTCTGTCCTGTCATCACCAGCACCTCTACTGGGGTTTACAATCTTATGGAAACGATGTGTGTGTGTTTCTACATTTGAATGCATATGTGTGTAGTTTGTGTGTCACATTTCTCTTCTCTGTGGTTTCTAGGGAAACCACCATTAGGGTATTGGGTAGACTGTGTGTGGGAAGACACTGTTCGGCCCCCACTAATCAGCATTTTTTTCCAGTGTGGGCATCAATATAACAGCGCTCTCCAGTGTTACATAAACACATTATGCTCGTCTTAAAGCAGATCGCACTGTTTAAATGGTTGGATATGATTTTGATGATTAAGAGCAGCATGTCTTTGTAAATACACATTTTAGTGACAACAGCATTGTACATTCATTGACAGACAAGTGCAGGCCCCAACAGCTTTTATATGATCCCCTAGTGAGCAAGCAGTGTTTTAGATTGGTCGTCATCAAATAAGAGTGTTTTTTAAATTTACTTCTTTTTTTAATCTCACAAATTAGTTTTCTCGCAAAGTAGTTTTTAACCCTCCATGACACAAAAAACATCTATGTGCTATCTTTTAATGTACTCTTTGAATTAGCACTGTCTTCTAAATATTGTGCGTGCCACAGAATACATGTGCATAACATTTTATCATTAAAGTGGAATGTTAAACATGTTTTTAGTTCAGGTCTCTCAAATATGATTACCGTATTTTCCGCACTATAAGGCGCACCTAAAAGCCTAAATTTTTTTCATGAACCCGTAGTGCGCCTTGTAATCCGGTGCGTTTTATATATGGATTAATATTCATATTAATATTGGTTAAAAACAGTCGCCGCCAGTCATGCTGCACTCCGCCACCAGAGGAGCTCCTTCACAAGGCACTCGGGCCCACGCCCCCTAACAACGGTAGTCAAGGGGCATCACCGAAGTCCCGGCTCTGACTGAGCTGCTCTCAGACGGTAGAACAGACTGTAGGAGCACCGGTGATTACGTAGCAAAACATAAGGAACTTTCAACAATTCTATTAACAAAGTTTGACTGACTGACTGATCTCAGTATTTCCTAACTATTTGGCGTTGGAAATAACCCACTTTAAACTTAATTGGTTTAAAAAAATATCGTTGTGCTGTCATCTGGAATCTAATGACAGTCCATTCTATTAGTCTGTGGAAACACACGGAGAAACTGGTATAAAGGTGAATGAAAGACCCTCAAAGCTGAACTTCCAGCCTTTTCTGAAATTTCAAGAGCAGAGTCACTGCTAGACAAACGTGTCTGATGTGCTGGGAGTGATTTACAAATGTAGTTGATAGGTCTGGGCGGGCGGCGGAGTTGCGCATTCAGGCTTGTGTATTTTGTCTGCAGTGATGTGCTGTGAGATTCACGGCGGTGAGACACCGACGTTAAAGTCAGTTCTAGGAGTAAAACAGCGTCATTTGCCAGTAAATTAGCAGCCTGACATTAAAAACTAGTTTAAAAATTGTTTAGGACACACAGCAGCAAATAGCTGCACCTCACCTCCGACTGGATTACCGATCGATCGAAACAATATTTAATTAATAAACGAAGACGAACGTCTGAGCTTAAATATCTGCTTCGAACTTCAGATCAGGAAATAATCCGCTCTGTTCACAGTGACTGCACTAGAAATGAATTTAAACAGTTTTTAATGTCAGGTTTTTTAATATGCGTGTTGACTTCTTTCTAAGATGGCAAAGTGATCAAGTGATCAGATTTCCTTGATGAGGCTCAGAATGACTTATTGACATAACAATAGGGGCCATTCAAAGGTAGTCAGGAAGTCATGAATGCAATCATGACTGTCTGAGCAGCGCGGCTCTATCTAGTGGACGGATTGAGCAACTACAGACGCTGCAGTTTATCAAATAAATTTTATTTATTTTTTATTATGTGCGCGTTATAATCCGGTGCGCCTTATATATGAAATAAATTATAAAACAAACAAATTATTAAGGGTGCACCTTATAGTCCAGTGCGCCTCATAATGTGGAAAATACTGTAAATGCTTCTTTGTTCTTTTTGTATTATGGTAAATTCAGTATTTTTGTGGTTTGAGAAAGTAGACTAGGGTCTAAGAAAATGGGTATTTTGTTTTCTATTATGTAGCTCAAACAAATAAAGAATTAAAGAAAATGAATTAATGACACAAAATTAAAAAGGGAATACATTTGGGCACGTTTTTATGTGTATTGTGTATGTCATATTGTTAAACTGTGTGGAAATTCGAAGAAATTCAGTGTTTCCCTGGATCAATGAGTATCACTTCAATTAATGCTTCACGTTATAAAGCGATGTACACATGGAGTGAACTGAGAGTAGAAATGTGTGAATCTATTTTTTCTTACCAACTTTCTTAACATAAAGCACAGAGGTAGTTTCTAAACGGCCATTAATTATAACGATTCTCTGTGGCACTGCAGGCTGAATGGAGCAGATAACCAGACCAAAGTGCAGTTGTTCCATTACAGTTAGACTATTCAAGCCTGCATATCACTCTTAACATGGACTAGTGTACTGTAAGATTTGAGGGCTATGTGAATGCTCCTAGTTCTCTCCTAAAAAAATGAAGTATTCATCGATTATCTAATCTGTGGAGAAAAGAAATGAAGATAAAACATGAAAGATAGAATTGCAATAAATTGCCCTGGGAAAGATCCAAAGGAGCACTGGCTTCGTTTGTTTTGATTGAACTGATGCATGCCAAGAAAGCACAGCCTGCAATGCTTTAAGTATTTGTGTTTATAATTATTATTTTAATGACATTTGAATAAAAAAATAGTAGGTTTATGATGATATCAGGATGAGTTTGAGTTCAAGTCACTATTTAAAGGCCATTTAAGGATTTGAAACTGTTTTTGTCTGATTATGAGTTGCAGATCCACCTACATTACATCATATACATGCAGTACTATTTGTTGTTTTTAGTTCATACATCCATTTATTCTGTAATCCTCAAAAAAGCACCATATGCAAATGATTTGTGGAGTGAATCTGTGAGTGCTGGGGCGGCAGGGTGCATTTCATCATTAGCAGTCTAGCAAGCAGAAATGACTTTTTCGCACCTACAAGCATGACTGTTTCAGATCAATGTCTGTGGCAGTGGATCGATAAATGATGTTGTAACTGGGGGACTCATCTGTGAAGTAAACCCCTGGAGATGCACAGATAAAAACAAAAGAAGATAGAGAGTAGGGATGGAAGGGCAGAAGGAGGGGAGGTGTACGTTATTGGTGTAGTCAGTGTGCTGTGTGTGAGTGAGAGAGTGAGACAGACTCCCAGTGTGTCAATTCCACGCAATTTAAATATGATCATGCTGAAATAATTCCCCATTTGATGAGGCAGGAGTGTCTTTGTAACATGGTCCACCTCCATTTACCTTTCTCTCTTATATCCGTGCAAAGTGTGTGTCTGTGTACGGGGTGGGGGCCAAAGTAATAGGCAGGAGGTGGAGCGTGAAAAAGGTTTGAGAGAAAAATCACATCACCAGAGAGCCAAGTGATGAGAGTGTGTCTGGCTCCTCGGGCCAGATGTATTTACCTGGGTAATGATAGTCATCTGGACTGACAGGGCGTGTGTTTGTGTGTGTGTGTGTGTGTGTGTGTGTGTGTGTGTGTGTGTGTGTGTGTGTGTGTGTGTGTGTGTGTGTGTGTGTGTGTGTGTGTGTGTGTGTGTGTGTGTGTGTGTGTGCTGTGGAGGCTGCGTTTCTGTTTGGCTGACTGACTACCTGGTTGAAAGGCTGGCTTGCATATTTATTTACTGGCAAATCTACAGCAGACTCTCTTTTTCTCTCCTTCTCTCTGTTTGACCTCTCCACATTGTTTTTTGAGCATCTCTATCTCTTTTTTTTTACTCCATTTACTCTCCCTGCTTCTCCAGCAGCTTATTTTCTTCCATCATCTCTCAGGTTGTATCTTCAAAAGTCGTTGTTATTCATTCATAACAATATGTTCCACACATGGCAGAATTCCATAGACAGTGGAGCATGATTCTGCACACACACACACACACACACAAACACACACACACAAACACACACACACACACACACACACACACACACACACACACACGTTCCATTTGTGTTCTAAGTAAGGATACAGTCGGCCTCAGACACAAGAGGTCACAAAATAATCAAACATAAATAGGGTGTTTTTCCCCCTTCGCTGAGTGTTTCTCACCATTCCTCAGAAACCTTTGTTTTTATTTATTTTTTATTTTTTGAGGCAAAGTTCTGCATATACAGAGAGAAAAACATGATTGTGTGTAATTACATTTAGCCTCACGCAGGTTGGCAGTCTTTCCCAGGATGGTACGGCAACACTCAGGGTTCCGGAGGTGAAGGTAGAGTTCCACCTCCACACAAACACATGTATTAACACCTATAATGACGTTCCTGTAGCCTCGCCCCTCTTTATGTGAGAGAAGCAGGAAGGGAAAGTAAAGGGTGCTTGGATATGGATTGCCGGGATTGCATTAGAAACATTAGCTCGAGGCTGTACGTCTGAATCCTGGTGATGAAGCCACGGGGGGAAAGCGTGGAAAATGGGCTCTTGCGGCCAGGGCCTTGAAAATCCCTTACTAATGTAATGAGAGTAGGCAGAGTGAGAAAGCTAGAGTGAGGGAATGGAGGAAGAGATATCACAAATGTGAATGGTCACAAGACAATACATTTTGCTTCTGAATGTACCTGAGTATCTGGATTCATATGAGAGCAAAATAGGCTGAAATAACTGGAACAGAGCCAGAGGGCCTCCAAAGGAACATCATTACAAACCAATGACATAATATCAGAAAAATGGTTCCTCTGGTGTAAACAGCAGGAGGGAAAGACAAGTCACACAGGCACCCGAACGCTTACATGACCTCCTCAGCAGTAAACACTAGCTTCAAATATGAATGGAAACTCAGCTGGATCAGGAGTTTGACACAAAAACAGAAAAGATCACCCAGAATTATGTAGGAAGAAACAGCACAGGAGAACTGCAAGACAATAGAGTACAGATCACAGAATGATCCAGAAATCCAGCCGTGGCCACTGCTTGAAATGTATTTCCATGATGTTACCAGCCCAGCGTTCAGAAGCTGATAAGGAAGCAGGCCTAGCAAACGGTGAATCGGAGCGAGAGCAACTGTCCAACCTATCAATTTGGGGCTAGGTGTGTGTTCGGCTCACTGAGGTGTGTTTTAATGACACATTTGACACTGTCACACAGAGAAGATCCCAAGACAAGTGAGTTGCAAAGCATTGTATGTTTGAGGACTTGCTTCTAGGTTCTCTGTCTGTCACAGGAAACTTTTCCACGTTGGAGGCCAGAGTTGTGAATCTGGCTCATTTCCGATGCAGCCATGTTAGCAGCTTGCTATAAGCTCCTATATGGTTGCCAGCGTCTTGATCTGTGGTGGAAGTGGAAGAGCAAACTTAGTCGCAGTCAATGGCAGATGTAACTTCAATAATTGGCTTCTGCTGGTGGCAACAACTGATGCTGGTCTGTAGAGGATTGAACTCTTTTTAACTATTTGTCTGTTTCTGTGGTGCGACTTGAATGAGCACTGCTTTTCTGAACCGAGAGCAAATGTGGATATTTTTGGCCTGCTTAACAGTTTTTATAGCAATGTAATTATTTTTCTGAACATGTCAGTGTACAGTATGACAGCAGTTTGGCAGTGGATATTCAGGCTATTTAAGATTGAATGTCTATTTAAAAATCAGTGTGAAAATATTATTTAAGCATTTGACTGAAAATGCAAAACAGATTTTTACCACACATATACCCTGTACATGCACACACCCAAATCTGTAAGTAGCACCCATATCACACACTGTAAAAAGTCCAAATGTATGTTTTTATTACATTCAAAAAATAAAAATGTTAAATTATATACATAATCCAAAAATAAAATAATGGCACATTAATTTAATACATAAATGAATACTTAAATTGATTAAGTAATGACCTGTCTCATAGGTGGAAAGGTTTAATAATTTAGGAAAAATCTGTAAAATGTTTAAGTAACAGTTTATTGCTACAAACCCTTATATAAACATAAAATTTTTTGCATTTGACTTGAATTAGATTATTTAAGTTATTGTTTATTAGTCATTGCTGCCAGTCATTTCATTTAGGACCACATGACAGATGATTAATTTAAAATAAATTAGAAAAGTATGTTTGTGTTCCCTTCATTTTACTCTTCTTTGCAATGACCATGGTTAAATTCTCTGGTCAATTTTTCAATCTTTGGCATTTCAGGCCCCTCATTTCTGTAAGAAATGAGTAGAAGCAGCTGAAAGCTGACATCGGCTTTAAATGTACTGTCTGAGTGTTTTGAGATGGGAACAAATTAATAAATTCACGTTGTCTGTGGGTAGCAGAGCAGAGGGCCTCTCCAGACACTTTTGTACCTGTGCCATTTCTTTCAATCTCAATGAGAGGGGACACAAATCCAGACAGAGATCTTCAGTTTCAATTGGATTTTGACATGAAAATTGACATGTTGTTTATTTGGTGTCTGTTTATATATTGTATAACTTGTA
Organism: Antennarius striatus; assembly: GCF_040054535.1. Taxonomy (NCBI): domain Eukaryota; kingdom Metazoa; phylum Chordata; class Actinopteri; order Lophiiformes; family Antennariidae; genus Antennarius; species Antennarius striatus. The sequence continues at coordinate 10,425,744 of NC_090776.1, forward strand.
TTGAAAGGCACATGCAGGTCCATGGCTTTGTCTGACTTACGTTACTGTGTTTACGCAGTGTTTATCCATAACATGCAGCTTCACAATGGAAACATGTGAAAAGCATTCGCAAATCAGTAATAGTCAGAAGACTACCCAGACAGAATAGAAATGAAAAAGTCAGATTGAATGAAATATTGGATTCCAGCAACATCTGGCTCCTTTCTGTCCCCGTATTGGTACGCTGAGGCCACAGGAATATGGCAATCAGCAGGAGATGTGTGTAGAAGATGAAATCTGAAAAGAGAAGCACAGTAAGAGCAAAAGCAATAAAGATCCTCAAAAGCACAGTTCAACCAACAACAGCAGCAAAAATAAATAAAAAAATAAAATAAATTTATACATATATATACTGTATATACAGTATATATACGTATATTACAGTGTATATCTGAGCTGCTGAGATCAGTCTATGTGCTGTTCTTTCATGAGCACAAACATCCACATGGATTATCTTGAGGATCAAGGCAAGTGATTTCAAATCTATTCATTTGGTTCTTTGAGAGTCACAAGCAAGAGATGTAGTTCCATTTTTACAGAGGATAGCCATCTCTACAGTCATATTAGCAAAACTCAAATCCAAATCAGTCTAGACCAGTGGTTCTTAACCTTGTTGGAGGTACCGAACCCCGCCAGTTTCATATGCTCACTCACCGAACCCTTCTTTAGTAATTTTTTCTTTATTTTTAAATTTAAGACATACATATATGTTTTGGTGCATTTAATGAACTGTGATATATGATATAAATGTGATCTTTTTCAAAGAACAAAACCAAGAACAAGAACATGAACTCACATGAAATGACCTACCTGCAAATCAGTGTGACTTCTGCTGTTGTTATAGAGAGACCAGTTCAGATATTCGTGGTTTCACCTTGGCAAGTGCGACTCTGATGTCATTTTCATTGCAGTCTCTTTCTTTTCTTTTCCATGCAGCTTAATGAAGTGTTCTTTTATTTTTGACGGTGCGAGACTAGAGTTGCGTAACTTGGCATTGCAATTCATGCAGATAGGAGGCTGACTCCCATCACGTTCCGTTATACATGTAAATCCATGTTGCACATATTCATCCGACCACTTCCTTTTTTTGCTCAACATAGTGGTTCAGTGGTTCTTATCCTGGTTCTCACATCGTCAACACATCGTGTCGGGTGTTTTGTCTTGACCTCCATCTCCGCCAAACCCCTGAGACCGACTCACCGAACCCTTGGGGTTCGATCCAACACAGGTTAAGAACCACTGGTCTAGATGAACAAATAGCAGAACAAGTAGGAGGCAGAATGAATGGTTTGATTTTTGAAATGTTCCAGTAAGACACCTCCATCAGCAGTCATTATGAATGCATTGAACCTAGCACCACTGCTGCTAAGCAACCAATAAATCACTGACTCCAACACACATGCACACACACACATGCACGCACGCACGCACACACACACACACACACACACACAGAATCTAAGACTAGACCTGTTTCTGCTGCTCTTCAACTATTTTTATTTATTTATTTATTCAGTTTATTTTTCTTCTTTCCTGACAGGTTATTACAACATATTTCACTTACATCAGTGTTGAAACATCATCAGCAACATCTGAAAATAAAAAAAAAGGGTTAACGGGTAGAAGCCATTGGCTTGTAAGGTTCCCGTCCCCTAAATCATCAACAAAACATCTCTCTCATTAGAATATGTAATAAACAAACTCAGACATTAAAAGTCTTCAACCAGCTCATACATTGAATTCTGACAGACAAAAAAAAACAAACCCTTATCCACTTCCAGATATTAGCCTTTTACCCTAGAGTATAACCATGTTTACATTCTTCCTAGGAACACAAGGTTTAACATCATGGATAATCAAAACTAGACGTTGACCTTGCCAGTGTTCTCCACAAGAATGTAATGATCATATTCACCTCTTTCTGCAGAGAGTGTTTATACAAGAATTAACCAGTTTGTTGCAGACACTTTAACAGTTTTACATGGTATTATATTGTCAAAAGATATTAATATGCTCTTTAAAGTCTCAAAGTTATTGTTATCCCATGTTATCACAAAAACATGTTGTTGTTTTTTGTGTTAGGGGTTTTTTTTTTGTTTTTGTTCATTAGTCCATGTTTCTGATATCAATAATGTTGATTTTTTGTTCCATGAAATACTTGACGTGTCCAAAATTGTAGATCTCCCAATATTGAAGTGACTCTGTTGTACTCATCTTTAGTGTAGTAACAATTCTTGTCCGTCTTTATTGCTCATATTTCACCAACTCCTCTGCACTCCTGATCACCATTGTTTTCATCTGGTCCGGAGAAAGCCCCTTTGTTCTGATGAAGATCCTGCAGTTGTTCGTCCAGGTGTTGTCGATCAGTCCATTCTTCTTCAGTTGTCGAGCTTTTTTAGTGATATCAGCATTCTTTTTAGTGAGATTCTCATTAACGTAGACATTTTTTCCTTTCAGTTTGGAGCCTTGTTTCAGAAGAGCAATCTTGTGTTTACGATTGTTGAATTTTATCAGCACTGCAGGTGGTCTCCTACCTGCAGATGGTAATGGGTGACATGTCTCAATCTGGTCCGACTCGATTTTAATCTCCAGGTTCCTCAGTTGAGTAATCACCTGTTGTTCCAGCGACTCAAAATCAGTGCTGTGTTCTATGTCCACTCCTCTGGTCACGGTATGAGCATAATTTCTCGGCTTAAGTTTGATGCTGGTGAAGATCACATCATTTATTCAAATGCTTTGTTCGAATTCCTCCATTCTTTGTTGCCCTTGCTCCGCTCCTTTCTGCATTTTTTCCATGTCATCCTCCACTTTTTGCATAAGGTTATTTAACGGTTTCAGCTTTTCTTCCAGCCTCTTATCAAGTTCCCTGTTGAACTTTTCAAAGTCACTCCTTAGCATCACAGTTCTCTGTAGCTCATCCATCCCAGAGGCCAGCCGTTCAAGGGTTTCTTACATATTTTTATTCTCATGTTTATTCTCAGACTCCTTGGATTTCCCTTGTCCTTTCGGCATTTTGAAGGAGTCAGTGAGAGTTAATGAGTGTTTATCCAATACGAGTTTGAGAGAGATAGCAAAGTTAGCAACAATGAGAGACAGAAGAAAACATGTCTGCTCTCATTGAAAGCCGGAACTATCAGTCCTTAACATAATATTTGCACACAACAGATTTAATAAACATACATCATCATTTCAAATAAGATTGAAAAGAAATGGAGGTATAATTTCAAGGATAATTCTGATCATTTTCACCCTATTTACAGTTTTTTTCAGTCACTAGCAAGCGCTTACCCATACTTCAAATACTTTTTCTAAACTCTTCACACAGACTCACACCTATAAAGCACAATTGACCAAATGGTTAATTTTCTTCTCAAAAACACATTTTGTTAAATAAACACTAACACTTCATTTCAAAATAGAATACATCTTTGTCTGTACACACACTTTACCAAAACACTGGATATTCGACTCAAATAAAATTAGTATGTCAAACAATAATGCTTGTTTTCACTTCATAAGGTACATGCAGTTAATCAAAGTACACCAGGTTTGAAAATACTGGGTATTGTTGACATTATAAAAATTGCATAGACCTTTATGTTTCAGTTTTACTGGTATTTGCCTGCAAAATTGTCACAAAATTTCTTGGTTGGGAACTTTATGTCCACATGCAATTTTCACATTCAAAAACATTCCAGCAAAGAGCAAATCAGTTTTTTTCCTTTACAGTTTATTACAGTGAGTACAGTAAAATACTGTTTACATTATGATAGAAAAGGAAATACAAAATTACTGTCTCTAATCTCTACGATCTCTGATATCATCCGAGGCGATGCCCCTGGGATAGAACCTCTTGGTATGCCGGATCCACCCTTGGTAATGATCAGCTGTGTGTCAATGGGGGGGCAGTGACTCAGTGGTAGAGCGGGTCGTCCAATGTTCCAAGATTGGCGGTTCGATTCCCCCTCCCACCCAAAAATACCCTGAGTGTGAGCTGACAGTGGGAGGTGTCAGCTCACCTCCAGAGCACTGCTGACATGCCCTTGAGCAAGGCGCCGTCCATCTTACAAGTTGCTCATTTGGGTGCAACATAAAGGAGCTGCCCACCACTCTACCCCGTACAGGACCCCTGTGTGTGTGAGTGTGTGTTCAGGGTCTGTTCACACGAATATATGCACGTATGAATTACTAACACTAGAGTGGGCCACTAATTTCCCTTTCAGGATGAATTGAGTATATAAAATGAAAAAAAAGTAAAAAACAACAACATTCAATTGTTTGTTTATCAGCTGTGATATATTGTCTTTGAACTGATATCATTGCAGACACAGAGGTTTTTATACCGTATCTAAGGTTTGGAATATTGTTGTTGCTTTTGTGGGATGTTGTGTGTTAACATTCGTAAATAATAAAAAAACAATCCATAATTTTGTTGGGAGGTTTAACTTGAAAGCATTGTGGAAATATGTTCACTGACTGCATATTGGGTGAAAACAACATGAAATGTGTGAATGGTATGGCCACAAGAGACCGATGCTGTGCTTATTGAGTTTTGAAAATGTGACTGCTGTTTGGACAAATGCAGAGGAGGAAGGTAGACATACTGTGTGTACAGGAGACCAGGTGGAAAGGTAGCAAGGCTAGAAGTTTAGGAGCAGGGTTCAAGTTGTTCTATCATGGTATAGATGGGAAGAGAAATGGAGTAGGAGTTATCTTGAAGGAGGAGTTTGTTAGGAATGTCCTGGAGGTAAAAAGAGTGTCAGATAGAGTGATGAGTCTGAAGCTAGAAATAGAAGGTGTGATGTTCAATGTTGTTAGCGGGTATGCTCCACAGGTAGGATGTGAGCTGGAGGAGAAGGAGAAATTCTGGTCGGACTTTGATGAAGTGATGCAGAGCTTGCCTAGAAGTGAGAGAGTTGTCATTGGAGCAGACTTCAATGGACATGTTGGTGCAGGAAACAGAGGGGATGAGGATGTGATGGGCAGGTTTGGTATCCAGGAGAGGAACCCAGAAGGACAGATGGTAGTTGACTTTGCAAAAAGGATGGAAATGGCTGTAGTGAATACTTTCTTCCAGAAGAGGCAGGAACATAGAGTGACCTATAAGAGTGGCGTTAGGAGCACACAGGTAGACTACATCTTGTGTAGACGGTGTAACCTGAAGGAGATCAGTGACTGTAAAGTAGTGGTAGGTGAGAGTGTAGCCAAACAGCATAGGATGGTGGTGTGTAGGATGACTCTGGTGGTGAGGAAGATCAAGAGGGCAAAGGCAGAGCAGAAGACGAAATGGTGGAAGCTAAAAAAGGAAGAGTGTTGCATGACTTTTAGGAGGGAGTTAAGACAGGCTCTGGGTGGTCAGGAGGTGCTTCCAGATGACTGGACAACTACAGCTAATGTGATCAGGGAGACAGGTAGGAGAGTACTTGGTGTGTCATCTGGAAGGAAAGTAGATAAGGAGACTTGGTGGTGGAATGAGGAGGTACAGGAGTGCATACAGAGAAAGAGGTTAGCTAAGAAGAAGTGGGACACTGAGAGGACCGAGGAGAGTAGACAGGAGTACAGGGAGATGCAGCGTAAGGTGAAGGTAGAGGTAGCAAAGGCCAAACAAGAAGCTTATGATGACTTGTATGCTAGGTTGGACAGTAAGGAGGGAGAGACTGATCTATACCGGTTGGCAAGACAGAGAGACAGAGATGGGAAGGACGTGCAGCAGGTTAGGGTGATTAAGGATAGGGATGGAAGTCTATTGACAGGTGCCAGTAGTGTGATGGGAAGATGGAAAGAGTACTTTGAAGAGTTGATGAACGTGGAAAATGAGAGAGAACAAAGACTAGAAGAGGTGACTGTTGTGGACCAGGATGTAGCAAAGATTAGTCAGGATGAAGTGAGGAGGGCATTGAAGAGGATGAAGAGTGGAAAGGCAGTTGGTCCTGATGATATACCTGTAGAGGTATGGAAGTGTCTAGGAGAGGTGGCAGTAGAGTTTCTGACTGGGTTGTTCAACAGGATCTTAGATAGTGAGAAGATGCCTGAGGAATGGAGGAGAAGTGTGCTGGTGCCCATTTTTAAGAACAAGGGAGATGTGCAGGGTTGTGGCAACTACAGAGGAATAAAGCTGATGAGCCATACAATGAAGTTATGGGAGAGAGTAGTGGAAGCTAGACTAAGGGCAGAAGTGAGCATTTGTGAGCAGCAGTATGGTTTCATGCCAAAAAAGAGTACCACAGATGCAGTATTTGCTCTGAGGATGTTGATAGAGAAGTACAGAGAAGGCCAGAGGGAGCTGCATTGTGTTTTTGTAGATCTAGAGAAAGCTTATGACAGGGTGCCCAGAGAGGAACTGTGGTATTGTATGAGGAAGTCTGGAGTGGCAGAGAAGTATGTTAGAGCAGTGCAGGACATGTATGAGGACTGTAAGACAGTGGTGAGGTGTGCTGTAGGTGTGACAGAGGAGTTCAAGGTGGAGGTGGGACTGCATCAGGGATCAGCTCTGAGCCCCTTCTTGTTCGCTATGGTGATGGACAGGCTGACAGACGAGGTTAGACAGGAATCACCATGGACTATGATGTTTGCAGATGACATTGTGATCTGCGGTGAGAGCAGGGAACAGGTGGAGGAGAAGCTAGAGAGGTGGAGGTTTGTCCTGGAAAGGAGAGGAATGAAGGTTAGCCGCAGTAAGACAGAGTACATGTGTGTGAATGAGAGGGACCCAAGTGGAAGAGTGAGGTTAGAGGGAGAAGAGATCAAGAAGGTGGAGGATTTTAAGTACTTAGGGTCAACAGTCCAGAGCAATGGAGAGTGTGGAAAAGAGGTGAAGAAGCGTGTCCAGGCAGGATGGAACGGGTGGAGGAAAGTGTCAGGTGTGATGTGTGATAGAAGAGTTTCAGGGAAAATTAAAGGAAAGGTGTACAAAACTGTGGTGAGACCAGCGATGTTGTTTGGTCTAGAGACAGTGTCACTGAAGAAAAGACAGGAGAAAGAGCTGGAGGTAGCAGAGATGAAGATGGTGAGGTTCTCTCTGGGAGTGACCAGGAAGGATAGGATCAGGAATGGGTACATCAGAGGGACATCACATGTTAGAGGTTTTGGAGATAAAGTCAGAGAGGCCAGACTGAGATGGTTTGGACATGTCCAGAGGAGAGATAGTGAATATATTGGTAGAAGGATGCTGAGTTTTGAACCGCCAGGCAGGAGGCCTAGAGGAAGACCAAAGAGGAGGTTTATGGATGTAATGAGGGAAGACATGAAGATAGTTGGTGTGAGTGAAGAGGATTCAAAGGACAGGGCTAGATGGAGGAAATTGATTCGCTGTGGCGACCCCTGAAGGGAAAAGCCGAAAGGAAAAGAAGAGTTTGGACAAACGCTTGTTAGCGACTGAAAAAAACTAATGATTTTAAATGACACCATTTATTAATTCACTATTCTCACTGTGAAGATGCTGTAATGCTTGCTTTTTTGTAAGGATCATGAAGGTTGATCAGTCAAAGGTAGTTTTCAGTCACTACTGAAGCCCAAATACCAGAAGACCTGATGAATAATCAAACAAACACAGACATTTAATGCTGCGTTAGTAATCACCCAGTGCCTCTGCACACCGAAAGAAGGGATTTCATACCGGAAGTTGGTTTATAAATAATAAATTTAAATAAATTAAAGAGACAGGTTATACTTATAACCAGTCCACCAGCCTCCACCACCTTGGCTGTCCTCTTGGCTCATCACAACCCCAAGTCTGCCAGCTAATATACGACCTATCAGAAGAACAATGCACTGTTTGTTCTTCCTGCTCCAGCTTCATCTTTTGTGTGGTAGGGTTTGGTTTGAGTCTTTCGTCAAGAAAATAACAATACCAATGCGTCAAATTCATCTGGTACTTGAAACAAGATTTTGTGCTTGTGATTCTGCTCATTGTCAGGGAAATAGGAGAATTAATCGATGTGTAACTGAGGAAAACAACTCCTTCATAACCACTGACCATTTTGAAACTAGTGAACCCAGTCCAGCTTTGACCGTAATGAGCTCTGTTCAGTAACCTTTCTTCAGCTGCTTGAAATCCCAAAGGAAAAAACTCAGATGAAGCTAGGACAGGAGCTTCATAGGATAACCTTTTGTTTTACATGACAGTGTGAGAAAGAGTGTGATAGGCAGTGAGACTGCGTCCGTACTAGTTCAGTCTTGTCCGAGCATTTCAAAGCAGAAGCAGTGAATATGAGTATAAATAGCTGTCCAAGGCAGCAGATGATCTGTAATCATTAGTCACTTACTGGTAGATAGATTTTGGTGTCCATCAGTTCATACAGGTGATACTGGTGATATTCTTCCTGACAGGATGTCAGTCAAGCTTCATGCATTCAAAACAGTGAAACAAAAATATACCTTTATTAGTTGTAACTGATTTTTGTTGCTCTTCTCATGACTGAAAATAATCATCAGCAGTGCAAATGTTTTGATTCTGTCCCCACTTGAACTGGTGCATGATAACTTCAGACCTGTCTGTTTGCATGTATGTACAGTGTTTCTGCATGAGCAGACCAGCGTGTTGTATGTGTGTCTCTGTGTCAGCAGTCATCGCCAACAAACCTTCCCTGAGGATGTGGGTTCGACTGTCAGGCTCAGTGAAACGTCATGTGGACACACACACACGCACACGCACACGCACACGCACACGCACACACACACACACACACACACACACACACACACATACACATAAACATAAATTGATATTTGTCACCATCTCTTGAGAGATTGTCCAGCACATGGCTCAGTACCTCCGTGATTTCTCTCACCAGAGCAAACATGGTCTGGTGTCTCTTAAAGTGAGTGTGTTTGCCCTCATAAAGTTCACAAGCAGCTCAGACTGTTGTGGTTGTCTCACAGAGCTCGCCATCATAATCCCAGTTTCTCAGCATGGAATGTAGTCCTGCATGGTGAACTCTCCTGACATCTGAAAGAGGGAAGAGAACAGAGAACATTATTGAGGACTAATTTTTAGGTAGCAATCCCAATATCAATCAGTCAGTCAACTAATCAACGTGGCTACCGGCTCATCTTAATAGTATTCAGATATGATTAATTCTTTTATGCATATGTATGACAAGCAAAATATCTACACCTTCACCTACACACACACACACACACACACACACACACAGCTTCATATTCATCCATTCAGATCAATAAAAGGTGCATTCACCACCAGCCTGCTTACTCAGAAGGCAGCTTGGTGGTCAGACCGTGGTGCTGATTCTCGGTGACAGGGACACTGCTGGCCAGAGGGACCTGAGAATGTCGGCATGACGATGGGGAAAGGTCATTTCCACAGCACTGTCAGGGTCATCACTGTGACATGGTGATGAAGGAGCTGTGGAGAGAACAAGCAGACTGGAGTACATTCACACATCCGAGTGAAACAGATTAATAAGGTTAACATTATTGAATAATTCAACAACGGGATATGATTAAATGCTATCGCTCATAACCAACAGTCAACAATCACATTTAGTGGTGGTTTCACTCAAGGACTGAAGAGTTGAACGTATGCAGAATAAATCTCCATTTAGCAGCAATATTTGCCTTTGCTGATGACAAAGTATTTATACTTCAAACTCTAATGAATTACAAGGCTAGGATTATTTACAGTTCGATTGAATTTGGTTTCACGACATCAAACTTCCATGAACCATGAACAAGTCCTGCAGCATGGTTTTGGGTACACGGCACAGTGATTCACAACTCAACACCTTTTATATTTTTTTGGTTTATTTATATACTGCATATATATTTGACTATTGATCCACATTCGTTTTATCATAATATGATCAATTACAGGTGTGTTCAAAATAACAGCAGTCCCACATCACGAGCAAGAGGAATTTCTGTTTTTGTGAGAATTACTTTTACGCTGCAAGCAAGTTTCTACAAGGTAAGGTAAAGTTTAGTACAGAAAACCAACACACCCAACAGGAATGACGTGCATCCTGCTGATTCTGTAAAACTGAGTCATTAACCGAAAGGGGTGTGCTCAAAAAAATAGCAGTGCTGAGTTCAATTAGTGATGTTATTGATTATGTGAAAAAAATAGGTGTTAAGCAGGTGGTCCTTATTTAAGAATGAAGCCAAATGACGATGCCTGCTGGTTGTGTATTTGTTCTCGAAAAATGGAGAAGAAAAAGGTTGCTCAAGGCGTAATTCAGAAGAAAAGCATTCTCTGATGAAGCAGTTAATGAAAGAAGGGAAAACCTTCTTTCATTAATCTTCTTTCAACCATAAAGCGACAAAAAAAATGATAGGATGTTCATCTAAAATGATATCAAATGTATTAAAATGGCAACCAAAATCAGGAAGAGAAACACGACTATAATGGATCAGAAAATAACCAAAATGGCAAAGGTTCAGCTCCAGGAGGATCGGAGAACGCCTAAGGTTGTCTGTGAGAAGTTAAACAATGAGATGACGTCTATGTGAAGCCAAGCTACCAACAAGAAGCCCCCACAAAGTCCCATTGAGCAGTGCCAGACGTTGGTTGAGTCCATGCACCGCAGATGTGAAGCAGTTATCAGAAACTGTGGTTATGCAACTAAATATTAGTTTATGATTCTCAAGAAAGTTGAATCTTCAAGCATTTCTTAGTTTTACCAGTACAATTTTGAGCTTGTAAATAAAGATGTCAACACTGCTATTTTTCGAACATTTTACTGTATATCTTGACTTTCTGCAAAATATTATCAAATTCAACTACTTTTTTCTGCCTTTTCTCCAGTGTCCCAAACGCGTTTGTGTGCATTAAAATAAAATGTATTTGAAGAATTTTGAGGTTTATTCACCTATTTAAACACACTGCTTTATTATGAATACAAATGTATGTCTGCCTGAGTTCATGTTTTCAATTGATTGTTTTACATCACACATCAGAAAAAGAATAATTTTCCAAGCCGATACCTCCCATTATTGATCATGTTGACACTGATATCAGAATACCTCTGAACCCTAAAGCTTCCTGTAATTTTTCACGTAGATTTGTCTTGAGTGTCTACTGTATAGTGTCTATTTGTATAGTGTATATTAAGTGTCTACTGTATGATTTGCTTAACTGGTTACTAACTTAAAAAGCTGGCTTCGGATCATCATGAAATGAATTCACTTCACTTATCCCTACAGTTTGAAGAGGATTGTGGCTCCATGCGGTTTGTATTATTCACTGAGACATCGATTGTGCTCATGTTATTCATATTTCATGCTGGTTATGATATTAATTTTTTTCTGTACAACTGCTGAGAACTGGGTTGGGTTGGGATTCAAAGTATCTGTATCGGTGTATTCGCAGTATATAATTTGTTTTTATATTTAATGCTATCCTGTTGTCATGGATTATATTTTGTTAGTTGAACTCATGTCATAGGGATCATCCTATCTATGAAAATGTGTTAATCATTTGTAAGTCATTACATCAGAAATATTTGACAATAACATTTTTTAGTTTTTGAACACTTTTTATTTTTATTATTTTTTCAATTAAAATCTTTCAGGGCAAACAGTTACAACATTTTTCATGCTGCATTGGTTAAAAAATGCAGCAGGGACATTTCTGCCACGATACAGTGACATCACCTTGGTTTCCAAAGACAGGTCACTGTTGTAAGTCAGCTTTTAGTTGAAGAGAGAAATCTTATCCATTGATAACACTGATGAGCAACAGCACTGTATTCAAGAGGTACATATAAGCCAACACAAATCCTGTTTTATTAGCAGATACTTACATTAGTAAAACATCTTCGCAGCTTCAGGGACAGCGCGTGTCATCCTTTTAGATAAATGCTCAAATTTTTAGCAAAGTTTTTTCAGCTGGATGCCCCCCTTGCCGCAACTCTCTGCATTTATCAGGGCTTTGGACCAGCCTGCAGTTGACACTGGCTTATCTCCTCATAGGGCTGCAGATGTCAAGCAAAGAACATGCGGCAGCACTCAGCTGCATCTCCAGCAAGATGCATACATTAGTTAGTATATTCAGTACATAATTTGAATTATCTTTCAATCCATATTTGCCCTCAGAGACCTTTTTTGTGATGTTTGCTTTTTTTTACATTCTCAGAGTTAATAGAGAGCTTTATTTTGAACTGTGCAAACCGTTTTAGTTGGTGTCTTTTACTGTATCCTCTCTTTCAATAAACAACATTTTTCATGGTTTTTCTCTGTATGATTTGGCTGCTGAAGCTTTTTCTGGCTATGATTGCCTTGCTCTATTTGTCTCTTCATTCTGCACTCTCATTATAACTTGTCAAGTACAAGTGGTAGCAGAGGGCAGGAGGACAGGGTGATTGGAATTCATTATGGTCAAATGATTGCAAACTCTGGGAGCTGAGAGGTTTTTCTAATCACAGCTGAAGGACTACAGTGCTAATGTGAGCAGGCCGTGGAGAGGAAGAGAAAGGAGGAAAGAGAACTCTATCGACAATGAAGCTCTCTCAAGGGCTCTGCAGAAAGCTCTAATGGTGGAATTATTCTGACACTGAATAGCTGCATGTGATTCTCAGTTTCACAAGCATGAGACACTCTCATGAAATGAAACTAGGTTTACTGCTGTGCACAGTGTTGCTGAAATTATTCCTTTAGTTTGCCTTTTATCATCAGATGGTAAATGAATAGATGGTTAGAATAATGGTTAGCTATGTATGTTTATTTACACTCTGATACTTTCATGGAATAAATTTGTTCCTCACAGATTTTACTGTGATGCAGGTAAAACTCAGATCATAAGGAAACTAGCTGAGTTCAGACCCTCATTTAACAACCCTCAGAAATTGTTAAGAGTGAACAAGGTATGCGTATTTGTCTTGGAAAATTTCTCTATGAATTATCATTTTGCAGCTAGAAAGGAATTTTGGGAGTTGCACCTATGATTTGCCATTGTGACCCTGAACCTCTTCTTTGCAAAAAAAAAAGTTGCTGGATGGTTGCTACCCCAGTTACGTGTTGCCAGTCCTTGAATGGTTGCATCCACAGCCTTAAATCAAGCAGTAGAGAACTACTGCTTCTCAAACCCAGTTTTGGTCTCTTTGCTCCTCCTCTCTCCATCTGGGTATGTTGGCACCCATTACAAAGACACTGAATAGTTGGCACTCAGTGGGCATCCGAGGGCCGGAGATCAGAGGAGAGAAGATCACTCATCCTGCCATCAACTTGGCCCAGGCTTTTGGGACCGACTCACGACAGATTAGCCTGCAGCGCTAACCTGTACGACTGCAGACTGTTGGCGCAGCACATCAATAACTAAGAGACTCCCCACAGACTTTAAAGACATATGTGCACATGGCAGATCAAATTAAAATGCTGACACTGAGGTGGTTTCATCTTTTGGCACTATCTTCCAAAGAGCCACCTGGCCGGTGGTATGTGCCTGTGCTCATCACACAGTCCTCATTGGAGATAACTGCCGGTGTTACCCTGGAAGTCTCTCGCTCTTGAATTCAAAGCCATATGTCTCTGTTAGCCTGTCCATAATATTGGATAAATTACACCACTTTCTGTCATACCTCTGTTTTTCCAAATATGTCCAGAATCAATAATGTTTTTCCACGTGTTAAACACAACTAGAAAACATGTCCAAGAAATAGAGTAGATACAACAAAAAGAAATTAACAAACACTGAATTAAATTCAAGCAAGTAACATATTTACATATTTGCTTTTAACCATCCAATAAGATTTGATTGATAAATACAATTTTTCCACTAATCTTAAATGTTTACACTTCAGTTCCAAATCAAAATGTTTCATTCAGTTAGTTCATATTTAATGTTCACAGTTTCATTTTGTTATTCCTCTGTCCTCTTCATGCGTCCTGTGGGTTTTCCTATCACTGGGCCTGTTACACAAACCAGGTTTAGTGGAAAAACCTGAGTAAGTTAACCATGGAATCAGGAAAAACCAGGGTTCGGTTTCACAAAATTTTATTCGTAAATTGATAATCAGCATTTCTGTAAACGAAATAATTGTAAGAAATAATTATAATAAGAACTCAATTCATCGAATCAGGGCTCTGTTGATGATGGCTTTTTTTAAGAGTTGTCGCACCTGATAAACTGTGGATTAACATACTCTGGGTTAACAAAACTAAGGCCAAGAAGCGTTTGTGAAACCAAAATCCCTGGTTTTTCATGTTTGGGGTCAGTCAACCCAGAACCACAGGTTTATATCAGGGTTTGTTAACCCCACCTTCGTGAAACGGGCCCACTGTGATTGTCTACCTCGTCCTGATTGTTATCATCTTGCTTTAATAAAACACCACTGTGATCTCTGTTCGTGCAGTTAATTTTTTTTTTTTAATGAACACACACAAACACGCACACACACACACACACACACGCACGCACGCACGCACGCACGCACACACACACACACACACACACACACACACACACACACACCCTGTTGTTGTGACTTATTGCAATGGGGCTTCAGAAAAAGCTGCTATTGATATTTATAAACCACAGTTTTTAGAAACTGACTAGTGACCAGGGGAACTGATCCAGCCAGACTGGCACCCTTCTGCGTGTAAATCTAGATGGCATTAAGCTGTGCTGTAAATAAGACATCCCCTGTTGCTAATGAGAAGGCCATACATAGCTGGAAATCCTCTGAGTGATCGCACTGCAGCGAGGAATGTATTGAAGCTGATCTTATTTTCACACTCCAAGCAAACGCAACTCTTCTGGTGAGTTTGTGGTGAGCACCATACGTGTGCGCCAGATTTGTTTCATTGCTGATGGACAGAAGCAGATTTATGGGGGGGGGGGTCGGGCATAGAGTGTAAACAAAATTATTAAGTCCATGTGATTTGTATTTCTCAGAGCAGAGTTGGTGTTCAAACAAGCTTTGTGGTCAAGAGAGTTTATTCTTACACATGAGACAAATTTTAAACAGAGAGATAATCAACCTCTGCCAACAATGTCTTTACACCAAAAAGCAACAGCCCACTGATTGTTTGGCCTTCATGATATTGACATTTTTTTAAAAACCTGCACCTACAATTTGGAGTCACAATGATATCACTATTGGTGTTTCAAGAGTCCTGCATTCAGGATCTAGCTAACAGTTAAACGGGCCGTATGTTAATTTTGACACCAAACTGAATCGCCACAGTCTCAGTTACAATCTGGTTTTAGTTCAGATTTGCAGGATTAGGACTACTAATATGTTCCAGTTTTTTCACTGAATTTTTGATGAGCACAACCAAATTCGATGTTGAACCAGCTCTGGAGAAGACGCTATGGGGATTATCCCCTTTCATACAATTTGAACCTGGATTCAGATGATGATCTGGAAAATCTCATAAAAATCTCTGTCCCTGCCCATATGGTCATACCTTCTCAAAGAAATATAATAAAAATCCATTCCTAACCATTTCAGTAATCCTGCTTATACAGACAAATCAACACAAACTAACAGCAGCTGAGGTGTTGCCTTCTTGGCAGTAAAAATAAAATTATCCATAACTATAAACACCATCCAAGGAGTCGTCTCAACACATCATATCATGCATCATCACTGCTGTTAAACAGAGTATGGCTCCGAAGCACAAGGAAAAATTGGGCTCTTGACTAGGCGTCCATGAAAGCTACAACAGTGGATGAAAATGATTTCATGTGTTTGCGACCTGCAGTGAATCCCACCTATATATAGAGGTGTGAATAGCTTACAGTCGCCTCAAAACATCTGACAATGCAGATCTAATCCAAGTAAACATACCACAGTTGTGTTGTGCCTCATTTTAGTTTTGTAGCATTGGCCTTTAACTGGGCTGGTGTACTCCACGTCAGCCACCCTCCCTCTGCTGTTCCAAAGGGGAAAAGGAGGGGGGGGGTGAAGTGGTTTTAAGAGGAAATGACAGGTGGATGCCTGGGTGTTAAAGATCAGATTGCCAGTGGGGGCCTGTTAGCTGCATTCAGCATGGTTGTGTTGTCACCTCCCCGTCCTCCACGTCCCTCGAGCAGCACTCACACCCTTGTCTGCCCCCTCTAACTTCGAGAGCAGAGACCCCCAAGCAGCTGGAGTTGATGACACTTGTCAGCACAGAGATAGTGTGTCCACTGTGTCTGACTCCAGACCAGCCTCTCACTTTCTGGCTCATGTGTGTGTGTGTGTGTGTGTGTGTGTGTGTGCGTGTGCGTGCGTGCGTGCGTGCGTGCGTGCGTGTGTGTGTATCACATGTACGGTGTCTAACACACACATGTACAAGTCCTTTCTGTAATTAAATTTCAGCTGATCGTTTTAGGAAGGCCTCACCGGTAAAATTGTCGCACAGATAATTTATTAGGTGTGAATACAGACTTGATACGGTCTGACTGCTATTTTACAAATGATAATTTGACAGTCATTTGTCTGCTTTCATGTCCCATATTGATTCTAAATTCTCGAGACAGATATGGTGTCAGCTACAGCTACATTTACAGTAGCTCTTGTTGATGTCTGACTTCATCCCATGATTTCAGATAAAAATCTACACACTCAGACTGTCAAAACGGTAATTAATCTCCTCATTTAGTTTCCTAAGTTCACACATCTTTCTGACTAGCAGGTCCATGTTACGTTAACAAACCCTATATGGAGCAGCTAGCTCGGTGGTTATGCTAATCTGTCAGATGACTTCACATTACATTTTGAAAAAAAAAATCAGATTTGGGATTCTGATTAATTTATTGAGTCATGATATTGTTGACCATTTTTTCACTGTCATGAATGGGAATGCACACATTCTGTGCCCCTGAACCTCTATGACTCTATGAAGTCTATGTACAAGCATTGTCACAACTTTCATTGTTTATATATCTTTTTCTTTTCTTTTTTCTTTTTGTCAGTGGGATTTGTTTGACATGAGGACATAACTCAAATACTGCTTGCTATTTTTCATATCTTCACAAAAATCTTGGTGTACACTTGTCCCATGTACAGAAGAGGTGCATTGATATTCTGTGAATTTCAAGAATTGCATGTATTTGCGCTATCTTGAAAATGTTACTGTTTCGCAGCCACATTTATAAAAAAAATACAATTACCAGTAACAGCTTAAAGGCATTCGGCCATAGTAGGGAATGTGTGACATATTTGTTTCCTTAAGTGCATACAGTGCATCCTCGTGCATTCGCGCATTAACACTCGCGACTTCAGCTCATCGCGGATATTTGGAAGGCAGTCACGTGATACCGTACACGCATTCTATTGGATGACGGCATCCGGAAGTGAGCTACATTCTGTGAGTCTCAGACGCAAAAGTGCTTTAAACAGTTGATAAGAGTGTGGGAAAAGGTAATACAGATAGAAGGGGTTTTATATCAGTATGGGGAGGGTCATAAACGTTTAAATTACAAACGATAATAAGACAGTTTGTCGCTATATCACGGAATTCATTATTCGCGTTTGGTTCCTGGAACTCATTAACCGTGAGTGACGAGGGCGCACTGTACGTACATACGGTAATCATTGTCATGTCAACTACAATTTGGGTCAAAAACGTCCCTGTCATGAAGACGTCCAACACTTTGTGACAGTGACTGTAGCTACAGGCGGTTACTTCACACTGGTGGATCAAAGCTTGTGCTCCGTGGTAAACAAGTTTGTGTGAAAAGTGTTTCTCTGTGGGAGTTATCCATATGATCATTCTCCGTGACTAATTGCTTTCATTTTAAACCAGTCATGTTTGTGTTAGTCATGCATTATGTTTTACATACAACTCTTCCACACACATGTTGGGTGGTCAAGCTGAGTTGTAGCCAAGAGATTCACAACCTGGTGTCAAGCTTGTGTTCATCTCCCTCCCTCTCATCCATTATCCCACTACTTCTAAAAACACACAAACAACAGTTCAATCTTTTAAAAGCAACCTTCTCTAACACATCTAAATCCCAACGCCTGCCTTAAACTACAAGGTAGGAAGCTGTAAGCAAATGAGGCAGGTGAAGTATTTTTAACACATATCATGATCACTTTATCTGTTGTTTGGGCTCTTGCTTCCTCCCCACACTTCATCTTATCATCACACATGCAATCACACCACTTTGCAGCTTGTTAGTAGGGCGGGGTGGTTGGTGCAGTGCCCCAAAGACGGTAGCGTGAAGGTGACATCTATCGCTTAAACGCTGCTGTGCTATAAATACCATTGTCGGGGTCCCTGTGGTCCCGCCCTGGTGACGGCTAAACCTTGGAATGGAGTGGAAGCCACTGATGAGGATGCTGAAGGAACCAGAGGGTGTAACATTGAAACAAGGGTTTTTATAACCCCTCACTCACAAGTAATCATCATTACATCATTCTGACGTAAAGCGCATTGTTTGGAACTCATTCACACTATCACCCACTGCCTTGAACTTTGAAAAAGAACTGCTGAAAAGTAAACTTTCCACAAATCATTTCTTTAGTGAGAAAAAATCTGAACATTTATCTTTGACAGAAACATTTACATTAGTCATATGAAATATGCAAATACAAAGGTAGAAGCTCTGATATAAATGGATTCTTCTGGATGTAATCATTGTCACTGAACAAGAGATATGGATTTTCTGGTAGAAGGACATTGAGTAAATGTTCAGACGGCTTGTGTGGTTTTAGTGCAATTTACTGAATCTAAACAATGTCATTTTCAACAGTGTATTTTTATTAGATTATTAATATTTGCTCCTAATGATCCTTTTGCAATGATTTCTTGGTAGATGCTGTACACAGTATGAGTGTCTCAAGGACTATGAACTATAATCAGAATCAGACTACTTTATTGATCCCCGGGGGGGTGATTGCTTCTTTTTTTGTACAGTTGCACTGCTCCATAATGTACCAGTGAAAGATTCCAACCATTAAGAAGAAAAAATGCCCTTTACCACAATACACTGTCAGTACATCATAATAAAACTGACAGACGTGTCCTGCCAGTGTCTGTCTCAGCTGAGACTGCACTTTTTAATGACTTCAAGTCTTTGGCAAGCTAAACAAAAGATCATTGTCATCTTTTCACCAGCTGACCCATTTCTTAATTCACCCGAGCCACAGGTATATGTACAAACCTGCCCTTATTAAAACCTGTGTCATAGTTATGTATAAAAAAAACACCCGTCCTCTTTTCCACTTCTGTTTTTCCACCACTGCAAAACACAACATTCATCTGTCACCAGCCACAAAGCCTAAAACCAGAACATTTGGAGATCAGCCACAGGCATTTTCCACAGTGTCAGTGCCAACCAAGAAGCTTGTTTTTATGTTATGATGTAGTCACTTCTTTAATGAGCGCTGTGAAAGACAGATTTACTCTATTACACATGAGTTGTTTGATAGCATACCAGTGGAGAGATGTGACAACAGACTGACGTGTCAAAAGAGCAAAATTAAAGAGAGGATGTCAAAACTTCCACTTCAGAAAATGTTTCCACTTTCCCAACATAAGGCTGTGAGTTCAGGTAACACGATACAGTAAGAGGACAGAGGACGCTGTCAAAGATTGTAAAGACATTTCAGTCTGCATTTAGTCTGTTTTGAGTTCTTATCATATTCAGTCATTTAAATCTAGTTTTAATGAGGAGACAGGTCAAATTTGGAAGCATGAATGACGTATAAAAGCAGGTCCAGTCATAAAAACGACTTATCATGACAAGTTCCTCTTACAACATGTCTTTCACCCAGGGGGACAAGAATATTACATTTGGATCTCGATGAATTCCCAAGCTCTCAATATGACACCTCCAAAACTACTATCACATTCAACAGCTATCTCCACTTGAAATAACTATTTAAATTAGATTAATGTTGAATTTAAGTTGTCTTATCAGCATAAACAGACAAAACCTTCAATACTGCAGCTCATACTTCCAAAAAAGCTCAAACATTGTGTTGACACCATCCGCAGTCTGTTCCTTTAATAAATTACCCTCCATATCCACATAAACAGACTCACATCACTAATCTAATAAGCCGTGACACCGGTGACATTTGTGATTTCCGGTTGGAAGCTCATAAATGTCTGTGACACAGCAGCTACTGTGGAATGAGGATGAGTTACTGCGGCAACAATTAACTAAATTACAAGTTCATGAGCCGCTGCTCACTGACTGCAGTCGTTTGGTTTAAAGGAAACCACCTCAAACCACATGAGGTGAAACAAAACCACAATCACAGATTCCTCCCGAACTTTAGACTCCCGAAACATTCTGATTCAAACAGAGTTAAACGTTTACCTCTAGATGACAATGTGGGGGTTTGTTGTACTACTATAGGTCAAACAAGCCTCAGGTATAGGCCAAGGTAATTTAATGATGTAATTACTAACTGTATAATGGACTTGTGTAGTTTATTAAGACATTGACTGGTACAGTGATGGTAAGTGCCAAATTAATATGAATTTGATTTTTTTTTTTTTCCTTCTCTTGCCTCAATTACCTCTTGAATGTATTCCTCTGTTCAAACTTTCATGATTGTAGAAAGTGTAACGGAAGGTTTTGCTTCACACAGCAAACTTGTGGTGAGCAGGTATTGAGCTATGAAAATGTCAACCAGTAGTTTCAAAAAGAAAAAGATAGAATTCCAAGAAACTTTTAGTGAAAAATATAATGTTTACTTTTGTGTTCATAATGTGGTTGGGTTTTGAATAGCAGTGGGTTGCCTCACCACAGTTTGCTAACTTCATATAAACTTTATGCCTCAACTGTTTGGCTGAACTCAAGTTGAACAGGAGTTATAAAATCCATTTGGGTATGACGCCAGGCCAACCCGTGGTTTCCAAACACGTTTATGTGCATTTGGGATGTGTGGAATACAGACTTAGCATGAGTATAATTCCGATTATTTTAATGTTGGATTTATTTTATGTATAGAAAAGTTGTTTTAAGCTTTTTGAAAACTGGTTTTGAACATTAGAAAATCAGCAGTAAATTATTCATTCATTCATTCATTTTTTTGACCGCTTCATCCGCTTGCGCAGGTCACGGGGAGCTGGAGCCTATCCCAGCTGGCATAGGGCGTGAGGCAGGGCAAACTCTGGGTGTGACACAAGTGAACCATGGAGCCACACAGAGACATACAAACACTCACACACACATTCACTCCTTCGGGCAATTTGGAACGGCCAATTTACCTGAAGCGCATGTTTTTAGAGGTTGGAGGAAGCCGGAGAACCCGGAGAGAACCCACGCAGACACGGGGAGAACATTCAAACTCTGCACATTATTATTATTATTTTTATTTTCTGCAATGTCAAAATTATACTCTTTACCAGCCTACAGCTACTCAGTTCGGGACTTCTCCTCTGCCAGTCCCTTCTGCTCACTTTGTTTTAGCACTGTGCCAGCAGAGGGGAAAGAAGTCCAAAAACAAGAATTTGATCGATGTAACTTTGTGTGGATTATCATCTTTTAATTGGACGTGGGTGACTATGGAACAGATGAAGTAAAAACTGTTTGAAATGTGAGTGCCAAGCTGTGTGTGTGTGTGTGTGTGTGTGTGGCAGAGGATGTGGGCAACCAACCAGTTCCAGGACTCTTTTAGTACAAAACCATAGAAATAAAAGTAGCAATCAGAATTTTCCATTAACATTAATTAGAAACATTTGGAAGTTGTAAATTGTTAGAAGAAAAAAAGATCCAAACTGTTTTTAACCTACAGTCACTGAAACAAAAGTATTTGGAGTTGAATATGAGCGATTTTGTCACTTTTTAAAAGCGATAATAAGAAACAGCAACACTTGCTAAGACTCTGAGAGCCGCTGAAGTGAAAGTAAAATTCATTTCTACTCTTGCTCGATGCAGTATGCTTTCAGTTGTTCAGCAGTCTGGGTCTGTGTCACATGTGTGGCACACGTTAGGGGACAGGTTTGGAATGCAGTCGGTCTAGTACCCACTACACTCCTGTGCTAAGACACCAGGCTGCTGGAGCACGTACAGTATGTGGCTTGGTATGGCCGTCTGAATGGGGTGCAAACCATAGGATCAGAGGTCATGGGGTTTCAGTGTTTTTGGTTTTTGCCCTGATGTGGAAAATTCTCCAGATTCTCCAAATCTTTGTTTTTTGACTTCTGTAAAACAGTAATAAATTTGTCTTCTATCATAGGTAGCTGTACGGCACAACAGGATCCTCTTCTGTGGCGATGATTTGGAAAAGTTACTCTGCCAACTACTGTCTGAGCAGAGTTTGTTACTATTTCTATATGCGTTGATTGTTTTATTGTGTACATGTACACAAGCAGGGCGGCACAGTGGCGCAGTGGGTAGCGCTGTTGCCACACAGCAAGGCGGTTCCGGGTTCGAGTCCCACTCTGCGGAGTTTTCCTGTTCTCCCCGTGTCTGCATGGGTTCTCTCCGGGTTCTCCGACTTCCTCCCACCTCCAAAAACATATAGCTGCAGGAGGATTGGATGGGCCTAAATTGACCATAGGTGTGTGTGTGTGTGTGTGCATATGTCTTTTCCTGTCTGCATGTGGCTCTATGGTCTGGCATTGCGCCAGCAGTATCCCACGACAGTGGAAAAAGTGGGTCCTGACAATGAATGAATGAAGGAATGTACATAAGCAATTTCCCCTTGGGCATCAATAAAGTATACACACACACACACACACATACTTAGAATTGTGAATTATGTTGGACTGATTGGACCATCCTTTGTTAATAAAGACTGAAATTATGAGAGGTTTAGTTAACTATCCATGCAATCCAAAGTGTATTAAAATACTTCTATATCATTATTACTCATTTATGAGCTTGCAATAATCAAGAAATAACACAAAAATAAATTCCATATCTGTTTCAGTGGCTTAATGAGACAACAAAGGTCATAACGCTGTGTTCTGGGTGTCGTTCAATAATTCAGAGCTCTCGATGTCGGCTGCACTGCTGCAGGCCTCTTGGCCTGGCTTCTCGTCAAGTGAGGAGGGTTGCCTTCTGCTATTAGCATGGCTCTGATCAGATTAACAGTTGGCCCTTTCACCGACACACAGGCATGATGAGGAAGAGCCCTGGCTGGCATGGGTTGTGTATAGCATCACATATTCAGCAGGCTGGAGTGACCACTGATGCAGCACGCCGCCAGCACGCTGACATCATCACTACAGAAATAATACCCTCACCAGGAAAGGGAAGTAGTGCAGGTCACTGAAGATATCCATCCTTGAATAATTACCCTTTGGGATTATTATAGTATTCATTCATTCATTCATTCATTCATTCATTCATTCATTCATTCATTCATTCATTCATTCATTCTTACTGTTCATTCATGTCTGCAATGATCTTTTTTTGGATTATGATCTGATTTATCCTTAATCCTTTATCAGCAAGGGGTTTGGGTTTTTTTTCAGATTTTGAGATATATTGATGTGTGCCTGCATCTTCATTGACTTTAAAATGCATGAAAAGTGCATTCCTTTTTATAAATGTCTCTTAAGGTGACTAAAAATGATGAAAGGTAAAAAGCAAAGATAAAGAGAAGTAATGGAATAGGATGGATTGTAGGAAAGGAAGTAGAGAGTACGCAGTGACGGCAGCCCTCCCACAGCGACCTACCTGTGGTGGAACAGATTGGACCCGCTGCAGAGCATTCTGATTGCCGTGGCAACCAAGCGTTAGCTGACAGATGGCTGCCTCCTCGAGTAGGGCATCAGGCCATGCACAGCTTCCATATACGACTCGCCTCACGCCCACATCCATGGAGTTGTGGACCGTGAAAAATAAAAGGGAGAACGACATGGCTGTTTTATCACAGGGGTGTCAGATATCCTGATTGTTCAGGTCCCCTTGGACAATCAACCACACCTTTAAAAGAACGTGTCCAATCTGGGTCACACCAATTGCTCATCATTAAGCCAAATGTATGACGAGACAGATGGTATTAGGTCTGAGCCAATTTTAAAGTTTTAATATTTTGATCCAGACGAGCACAACGCCTGCCATGAGAATGATAACATGATATTAGGTAGTTATGCCTCTTTTTATAGTTATTACTATTAAATTATTAAATGTATTAATGTAAAAAAGTATCAAACTATTAAATGTAATAAGTCCTAATTGGCTCAAGATTTTATTCATGTCTTCTGACCAGATTTTGTCCGGTTGGGGTCAGAATCTGGGTCTGGCCCTTCACATTTTCTTATGGATTCCTGCTTTCAAACAGTAGACTGGTCCGGTTTGGAGGGCTTTTAATTTGAAAGTCACATGAGCTTCCAAAGTAGACACATGCTGCATCTTTGCCCGTTAAAAACACCTTCAAATAATCCAGTCAGCAAAGTCACACAACTGTGAAATAGACAATAATATTGCATATCTCACACGTCCGCTCCCCGCGCAATTCACTTCTTTTCTGCTCCACTTACTCTCTCACTCTCTCTCTCACTGTCTCACACACACACACACACACACACACACACACACACACACACACACACACACACACACACACACACACACACACACACACACACACACACACACACACACACACACACACACACACACACACACACAGACAAAAGGATTGGATCTCTGAGGTAAACGGGTTGCATATGTCTCCAACACTTCTTGTTGCCATAAATATCTTGTTATAAAATACAGGTAATGAAAAGTGCTGCCTTGCTAATCCGTGACTGAAGGCACTTTCATGCTAGTTTGGTTTCCATCACCCCGCCCTACTCCCTCCACCACCCCACAGAGACGCGCCTGTGTCCTGCTTCTCTCTCGTCTCCACCTCCTTGTCCCTTTGCCAAGAAACTGCACAAGTCATCTGTGGGACCGTTTATGCATGTTACATATTGATTGCTTTTTTCATCTTTCCTATTTTTGCAATTTTGACAGTGTCTGTTGTCTTATCATCAGTCCGCAGAGCATCATATAAACTGAATTCTGGTGGAGCAGAATAAAAACAAAGGAGTCTCTTTTCAGATTAAGAAAGATTATTTAAATACAGTATACATTGTGTGGGGAAGATTGTTTTACAACTCCTCTTCACCTCCCTCCCCATCCCAAAGGGTGATTCTAAATGCTTCTAGTCATCTATCAGAATAATGAAATTATGACCCTTAGCAAATATAAAGGGTGCATTAATTAGTCTGGCAGAGTTGGTTTTGAGGCCCTTCATTAAACATGGTTCATAAAGTTAAAAGAGCATGATTTTATGGTTTGCTTACTCGTGCATACATAATATTAGATAAAGTCTGAGGGAGTTGTTTCGGCCCATGAGCAGAAGCCTATACTTGAATGGAGACTAGAGACAAGAGCCAACAAAGCTTACAAATGTGAAATCGTGCCTTGTAAACCTAATTGCTTTGATCTCATATTAATGTGGAGGAAAAA
This sequence comes from Antennarius striatus, assembly GCF_040054535.1. Classification (NCBI taxonomy): domain Eukaryota; kingdom Metazoa; phylum Chordata; class Actinopteri; order Lophiiformes; family Antennariidae; genus Antennarius; species Antennarius striatus. The sequence continues at coordinate 10,451,095 of NC_090776.1, forward strand.
TGCTCCTCTTTTCGCTTTGACTCCTCTGGCCCTTAGTTAGCGAGGGACTTGTCTCAAGAGCAAGCCATTGATCAGAGAGGATTGTAGGAGACAGCAGCTCAGAGCTGAGGCCCTCAGAGGAAGACCCTCTCACACATTCTGGCAGCCCTTCCAACAGAATAGATAATTCTGTGGAACAGCAGTTCTCACTGCAGCTCACGCCAACAAATTTACAATTCAAACATGGACCAAGGTGTTGAAGAGGAACGTTAGAACTACTTTGACTTGTTTTTAAAAGAGATTTGACAGAGGTCGATACAAAGAAGCCCCCGCCGTGTCGCTTTTTAAAGGAATCTAATGAACTTTATGCAATACATGCACCTGCGTTTTGACTTTCATCATTATTCTGAACTCTTGATAGGTGATGTTATAAATCCAAAGCACATCATGACAATGATGACATTATGATGTCTAAAATATAAAGTTATTATTTCTTTATTTTACTTAATACAATAAAAGTAGAAGTCAGTCTTTAAATTATTAATCACAGGCGCAGTATCGTTCACAACCCTAGGAATTATTAGAGATTCAAAGTCATTCATTCATTCATCTTCTGAACTGCTGTTACTGCTTCTTGGGAGTCACAGGGGTTGCTGGAGCCTATTCCAGCGGGCTTAAGGGTGATGAGCGGGGGACACTCTGAGCGCAGTGCACTGCAGAGCAAAGCAAGAAACAAACAACCACTCACTCACACTCACGGGCAATTTGGAATCGACCAAATCACCTGAGCTGCATGTTTCTGGAGGTGGGAGGAAGCCTGGAGAACCTGGAGAGGACCCACGCAGACACGGGGAGAGCATTCAAACTCTGCAACAGCTGTAGCCACTGCGCCACGATTCACAGTCAACTTAAGACAAAATTATTAGGAAATCATAATTTACATTAAATGTTTTCATCATATTTCTTGTCCAGGGCTTTCATATGGGATCATTTTATTTTACGGAGTTGTTGGGAATTAAATCTGCAGTGATGTCCTGGGATGTGAGTAGACTTTGATATAAAAACAGCTGAATATTTAGAAATGGAAAGCCTATTTCCTTTACGCATTTTTCCCATAATAATGATAGCACATTCGAGCTGTCATGTTTTTGTATGCCTTTACTCATGTATGGATATATTGCAATCCAAATTTTGACATTATTCATTCACATTCAATATTAAAAAAAAGAATGTTTGTTCAGATGTAATTGTTCTCAAACTACTTTGCCGTGGTGTTTGTGTACACAACAGACACACAGCAGCTCTGTCCAGACTGCGTTTCTCTCATTGTGTGCCTAACAACCCCAAAGCATGAGAGCTCAGGTTTCACTGCCCTTCCCAAAAATGAAAAGCTCATCAGCAGATAATTCTAGAAGCTGCCACAATGCCAGTTATGTGCCACTGTAACCTTATCTAGCGGGCCTTTTGCGCCCCACTGCCCTCGTTTGTGCCCTGGGGAAGACAGCTTAGTACCCCTTCTAGCCACAGCAGCAGAAGAGAGCAGGGCAGTGGAGATCACTCATTTTAATAGGCCTGTCACATCTGTTTTTAGAACCTGTGGAGGTCTCCCGCTGCCGGCCTCTGAATCTAGTGACCCCAAAATGATGTGACAAGCTGTGATGAGCTTGGGGAGAGGAGCTTTAGACCAGAGGAGCAGAAGAAGGGCTCACACACCAGGATATAGGCTGTATCATTAAAAAAAAAAACATGTGTGCTACGTTGCCCCATGCACTGGGGAATAAAAGTGCCTTGCTCTTCCACTGTTCTAAACCCTCACTGCATTCTACACAGTGTATTCAGCTAAGTAGGGGATATCTGAGCTAGCAGGGAAATTTTTTGCCATCTCGTTTAAAAGGGCTCCTCATTCCAATCAGTAAGTGTCAGCTTGGATTGCCTTGTAATTAATGACTACTGACTGGCCACTAATAGTCCAATAAGTCTTCCCTGTAGGTCTGAGCAGCTAAAGCCAGCAGAAAGAGGAAAAGCCTGAAATGTTGATGTGAGGCTGATTTTCACAGGAGAAAGCACAGCATAAAGCCCCCCCCCACCCCCCAGCACTCCTATTTCATTCATAGTTTCTTAAGGGATTACAGAAATACAATATAATAACTGATTTGAATTTTTTTTCCGATGCTATGTAAGTGTTTCCGGCTCATCATGACCAATAATCACTCACACACTGATAGAACAGGCAGACGGAGCTCAAATGATTATCATTAATAAATACGCATGATATTTAAAAAACATTCACGCAATAATCTGTGAGTGTTGTCTGCAAGTCCGCCTACCTGCTCGCCAATCTATCTGTCTGTCTGTCTGTCTGTCTGTCTTTGATTCACCAACAGTGAACACTACTCAATCGATCTGCTGCAAACTGGGCATGTGAGCTGCTGGGGGCAAAGGAAAGACGTTTTATTGCCTTCAGAATTCGGCTAACATTTAGAAGAAACAAGTGAACAGGACTCTGTGAGCAGCGGGGGAGCAGCTTCAAGGCTCTGCTGAAACAAAATAATATTTTTTAAAAATGGTGGAGGCAGTGTGACTACAATCCAAACAATTCAAGACAAACTTCTTTGGAAGCGATGCTGAAAAACACGGAAATGAAATTACTGTATTACATTAAAACCTAAAAAAAACCAAAACTCGAGCACAGACAGGTACAGTATGGCATGATCTCTGCATTCATTGCTTTCAAGTTAATTTTAATTAAAACCAGTATATGCATTATCCACCTTGCAAGTCACAGGTCTGCTGGGGCCTATCCCAGCTGGCTATGGGTATACCCCGAACACGGCGCCAGAGCATTGCTTTGGAAAAAAGAAACATGTCTAAGGTGGTAATATATATATTATATTATAATATATTATGTTAGAGACGATCATACACAGCATTAAGCAGCATTAAGATATCTTGGTTCTTTTAATACAAGTTACTGGATCTAAATGCATGCATCATGTGATATAAGTGAAATGTAGGGTTTTTATTTTTTAGAGAACCATGTTGAATCCTTTACTTTTTCCTCAGAAAATCCCCTGTAGTCTCTTAAAATTAACATTTAACTAAATTTTCAGGTTTTCTGAATCTGCCCACATAAGTGTGTGTCCTTGAAACATCAATAAGGGTGTTGTAATCTATGAGGGGTGAAGACAAAATGCCTTTGCGGGTAGCGTTCAGCCAGATAACAAAACAGTGTCAATATGGAATCAGCCAGGGGCTGAGGAAATGTGATCCATGGCAGATTTACAATCTTGTCTTGTCAGCATCATTATCAGACACATAAAGCTGTTCCTTGTGACAAACAGGTAATAATGAGAGCATTTTGCTGTGTACACTATACTGAGGTCCTCATAATGTAAATTATAATGCTGTGAAGAAGAAGTAGTAGTAGAAGAAAAGAAGAAGAAAAAGACGGGCACAGCCTCTCAAACTGTTTTGTTCTTATGGTGTCGGAATCAACAGGGGTGTTGTGAGATATGATGGTATGCCATAATGATACTGTTACATAGTAGTGTCCATACAGGAGAAATGTTAAAAACAAACTTATAAATTTTTAATAAATGCAAGCAACAAAAAAGATAACTCAAAAATACCTTCTAAATGATGCTCTCATCTGGGTTTTAAAGCAATTATTCTTTTGATTTAAGGACTTTGAGACATAAAAAACTGGATGAGACCTGTAACGTTATATTTGCTGTCAATGCCCTTGAACAGAATCGAGAACACGATCAGTCAACTGTGAGCCACTAGAAAAGGGCACCTGCTGAATACTTTTAAAGTTGATGCCTTCTTGAGATGGACATTTTTTTAACAGCATACCAGATTTAATCACTCAAATGGAAGGACAGAGTTATCAGTCATATGCATTCCAACATTTCAAACACTCTATTCAAATGTACGTTAAGCTGTGGTGACAATCTCATGGCAGAGTGTTCAAGGTCAAGTAAATGGCCATCAGATTAAAGCAGCCACTATTTATATATCATGCACATCAAAAATGTAAAAACAACCAGTGTTTAATCACAGAGGCAAAACATGCAGCCACGGGAATGACTGCTGATGATTATCTCTGAGGAGGAAACACGTACCCAGGAGGCAGCTGATCATTTACATTTAAGGCCAGCATCTGACAACACAAGGACACATCTTAGAGATATTTTTGCTTGGTACTGGCTCAGGGTGTTGGCAACAAGTGCATGATGAGTATGCGTGTTCCAGTGTGTCAGAGGTGAACAATGGGGGGGGGGGACGGCCTCTAAGTGTGAAGTGGTGTCTAAGCTTATAGAAAACATGTCATTTTGAAAGATGCTACATCCATCCACCCATCCGTCCATTTTCTTGTGGACGAGACGACCATAATCATCTCATCTACAGCCGCTTGTGGGTCACAGGTCTGCCGGACTCTATCCCAGCTGGCTAGGGGTGAAAGGTGGGGTACACCCCAGATAAGATGCCAGCTCATCATGAAGCTCACTTTTAGGACTGTTGAAAGAAAAAATATGTCAGATCTGCTGCTTCACCGGTTCTAAAAAAAATGAAAAATAGCATATAACTGTTCTGTCAAACAACCTATTGCAGGATTGTTTTACACTGTACACTACAATAGCACCCAGCATGCTGGTGACTTTTACAAGATCACCATAGCAACACACAACAGCAGCCCAAATGGATTGATGGATTAATTACGAATACGTAATGCAAACTCCAACCATTGGAATAGTTTCGCTTATTATTTGTCATATGATGATTTTAATACTTTGTTAATAAATAATCATTTGATGAAATTATGACTTTATTTTGAAGTGTTGTATAACCACATCAGAAAAAATGTCAGCATGATATTAACTGTTCATCTAACCTGCTATACGTTGCCGTGTGTAAACAGAAATAGTCAAAAAAGGTCAAATTTTGTCTTGATGAAACAAGCGAATTACTGAACCAAATTCCAAGAACAAATCCCAATGCCCTTTGGCCCAAAAAATTACACAGATTAAAAAGATACTGGGAAAAAAATTATGCATCAACAGTCGTGCCCAAAACTCCATGCTACTATGATTATATTTATCATGTTCACTATATTCAGTGTTTCTCTGAAGATACAGGTCGAACGACTAATAAATAAATAAAATATAAATTTCAAGCATTTACATTTTAAAAACAAGCTCTTAACTTGATGATGACATGTTGGGTTTGCCAGGCTTTTATTTGTGCCTTTGCACATGAGCATTTGAGTATTGTGTTGTTCTTCTTCTCCTTCTTTGTGTTTACTGACAGATTGCAAAGCAACTTTTAATGCCCAAACCACCACTGCTGTGTCAGGGTGTGTTAAAGCTTGCTAAGTCAATGAAAGCAACGTGGATTCTTATTATCAACACTATTCATCTGCTGCAGTATAATCACCTGCTAGTAGAGAGTCATATACAGTTTGTCATTATTAATTACAATGAACAAATCAAATGTTAGTACAGTGCGCCCTTGTTCCTCGCAGTTAATGCGTTCCAGGAACCACACGCGATTAACAAATTCTGCGATAGAACAATATACTGATATTAAATCACTTTCTATCTGTATTGCCTTTTCCCACACTCTTATTGGCTGTTTAAAGCACTTTTGTGTGTCATGTAAGTCTGAGACTCATGTAACCGATCACACTTCCGTCAGCCAATAGAATGTGCATACAGTATCACATGACTGCCTACCAAAAATCTGCGATGAGGCACACTGTACTTCTGAAGGCTTCTGACATTAGTTTAGTATCTTTTGGTACCAGAAGAGTGTGTTGTCATTGATTTGGACACTATTACTGTATTGATGACAAAATCACTGTATTTATGGCAATGACCACAACAACACAGCGTGCTCGCAACAGCTGCTTTATCACGATAGATACTGCATGAAGTTATTTTCCTCCTGTTTGTTTAAATCTTCAACTGTTTGAACACAAGGTTTATTCACAGGTATCCGATTTGTTGGCATGTTTTAAACTAATCCCTTGTAATTTCAGCAGGCGTTCCAACCCAACCCTCGGTACAAGTCTAGACAAGACAGGCATAAAGAAGGACATAGACCAAAGTGGGAGGTGACCAGCTCCAAGGTTATCACCATGACTACTGTAAAAAACAGAAGAATTTAATGTTGTGTTAACCAAACACTTAAAAACATTGGAGACTACTTCAAAGTTAAAGTTGTGCCTCCTGCTAAGCGTCTTTCCATATTGAGTTTGATAAAGACGTGATGGAATTGAACTACTAAACTATTTTCCAAGGCTGTTTGAAGAAAACTTTTTGAATATTACCGCAATGTAATTACTAAATGACTGTGACTTGAGCAGACAATTAGTACTATTAAATTAGTACTATTTGGTCGCTTACATTTAGAAAAAGTCTGAAAAACCAGTGGTTTGAATGGTTTTTACTGGGGTTGAGCCGGGTACTCGTTTCAGACGAGTATCTGGTACGGATAATGCATTTTGTACTAGTACAAGCCCGATACGAGTAAAACTCACCAATACTCGTGCTCGTTCATTCATTCATTCATTTTCCTGACCGCTTCATCCACTTGCACGGGTCACGGGGCGCTGGAGCCTATCCCAGCTGGCATAGCTGAAGGAAAATCCTCCACACAGCGCCCGCCCCTCCCTACGGACACACATCACCGCAGCCAGAGTTATCGCTGACCCACTCTCATACACACACACAGACATTGACTGATCTCTCAGTGTGTGGCTTCACTGTAGCTCACATTGTTCTTCTTAGGTTTTCTTCAGCTTGCCTCTGTTTCATTCTATTTAAGGTTGCTTGGGCCCCGACCCGACTGCAGGCTTATCACATTCCCTTCCATATCTGATTTTTAGGGATGACTGTTCACGCTGTTTTTAGCAAGTATCCAAACGCGATGTGGCTCTGTTCAGACTGGGCCACATTATCGGCCAATCTGACAAGTTGCCGTAGCAACGACGTAGGGGCGGAGTCGTCGTTCAAGTGCGCGTAATGTGTGAGGTCATATAATTATATTTTTACTTTTTTGCTCTTAACTTGACACTTTCTCATTTCAGTTGAAATTAATAATTTTTATACTGTATAATAGGGATGAGCGAGTATGCGTGTGTGTGTGTGTGTGTGTGTGTGTGTGTGTGTGTGTGTGTGTGTGTGTGTGTGTGTGTGTGTGTTTGCCCGTGCTATGTAACAGTTAAAGTTTCTATACCTTATATATATACCTAAATTATTAATTTAAACTGAAGTGAGAAAGTGTCAAACTAAGAGCAAACAGCTAAAAGAAAAAAAAAGAGACTGGAGTGTAGGCAGTGATTGATGCGACATGAGTAATTTTCAGCTCTGTCTTGTCAAATGCACCGCATACGTGCAACAAAACAAAACGGGAAACAAGTTCACCAAGTAACCTTACACAGACCGAAATAGAGGCAAGCTGAAGAAAACCTAAGGAGAGCAATGTGAGCTACAGTGAAGCTATGAACAGAGAGATCAGTCAATGTCTGTGTGTGTGTGTGCGAGAGTGGGCCAGAGTGTCCCTGTAGTGTCTGTGTAGGGAGGGGCGGGCGCTGTGTGTAACTGGACAATCATAGAGAGTAAAGACAGTCAGTTATGAGGATTTTATGAGCACGCATTTTACTCGTATCGTGCCCGTACTCGTCAAAAATGTGTTATCTGTACCATATACTGGTCTGAAACTAGTAGGCTCAACCCTATTGTATTTTAATTTTAACTTTTACATAGCGCGCACACACACGCGTGCTCTCTCTCTATCCATCTCTCTCTCTCTTTCTCCCTCTCACACAGTCACTCAGTCACACACACATGCACAAACAGACACACACACAAACACACGCACACACACCTTAATCAACATTGTTTAACTTTATTGAAAAAAAATGGCAAGAACATTAGGTGATAAAAATAAATTAATAATGTAAATAAAAACAGTTTGATCATAAAAAAAAATTAAAAAAAGAAAAGAAAAAGAAAAAAAAATACAAATTAGTGTTGAGTATGACAATTCTTGTTCATGTTTACTTTGCAGTTCATAATTTCCTGTTGCATGCGTTGTATTCATTAATGCACTAGTTCATTAAAAACTTGTTCTGTAAATAGTTCTCTAACTTTGGTAATCAAAAACATTGATTTGAATCTCAAATCTGTACAAATCATATGTTTTTGCTGTTCTGTAAATAGTTTTAAAGTAAACAATAAATATACCAACGGCTGATCAATTCAAATCAATTTCAGACTTAAAATAGTGTACTGATCGAAGCCCCGCCCATTCCAAGTGCCTACAGATACGGATACAGATAATTTAGATGGTTGAACAGATACAGATACAGATACAGATACAGATACAGATACAGATACAGATACAGTTACAGATACAGATACAGATAGTTGTGAACTCACTCATCCCTAGTTTTTACTTAAAATTGTAATGTGGTTGTGATCTTTATCCTACTGTAATAGCGATTGTTAGAAAAACTAGAAATCTCTGTATTCTCTGCAATTCCAAAGTAGTATATGCACAACGTCAAATGCTCAATAACATTGAAAAATAAAAAATAAATATTAAATGAACGAAGATAGTCAAAGCTAAATGGACTATCTAGGCATCATTAAATGTCAGCGGAATTACAGTGTTTGAAACATGAAGTTTGGCGAGGAACGTGAATGAATGAATGAATGAATGAATGAATGAATGAATGAATATATAAACTTTATGACACCTAAATAAAGAAACAGACGAACAAATATTTAAGTGCAAAGCATGTTTATCAACGCATCTTCGACGTGGAGTTGTTATGCATCAGAAAATAGCCAGTGTTAGCTCCATTTGTACATGTAGATACGGGTCATATGCATAACGTCACAGAGGTTTTGGTCCCAGGGACACGCCCCCCCAGATAGAATAAGTTGCGGATACAGCGTCCAAACGACAACGCAGACCCAGCGTTTTCAAAAAATTCCACCTTGGTCAGCGTTTTAAAAAAGTTGCGTTTTCGTTCCAGATATCTGCATTGTCGTGTGGACGGAAGGCGTAAACGCAAAAAAAAAGTTGCATTTTCAAAAAGTTCCGGCATCGTGTGGACGGGGCCTGAGTGAGAAATCTTGTTTGACCCTCCTGTCCCTCTCACTTCTTCTCTAACACCTATAGAAAATAGTTTTCTGTGAATAACAACTCCTGCCTCGTCAAAGAAAACAAAAACTATTGTATGTTTTATTTATGGAGGTCCAATAATCCAAAGTGTCCTGTGTTGTTCAGTTTTTAGAAATCTATAATTGCTGGCTTTTAGGTAGCACATTTAGGAAATAGAGTACATTCAAAAGTACAACTAAAGTTGCTAAATATTAATTCTACTTTTAACTCAGTTTTGGATTCCTCCTTCTTCTCAGGAATAGATCACTTTGTTCACCAGTGATTTGCTGCCTCTGACATTCTGATAGCATTTAGCACACAATGGCTTACAAGACGTTTTCCCAAATTGACCACCAACACAATGGGTTTGACTGACTGGTGAAACAAATAAAAGAAAAGTGAAATAATGTCATGTGTTTTTGCACAAATCAGTGAGACAACAGATGCTGTAGAGAAAAAAACAAGCATACTCTCAAGAGCATGTCATTGGTGCAGACTTCAATGGACATGTTGGTGCAGGTAACAGAAGTGATGAGGAAGTGATGGGCAGGTTTGGTATCCAGGAGAGGAATGCAGAAGGACAGATAGATACTTTATTAATCCTGGAGGAAACAGATGGTAGTTGACTTTGCAAAAAGGATGGAAACGGCTGTAGTGGTTTAGTGTTCGCCCTGACTCTCCAGCCTTTGATTCCTGCCGGTTATTCTGATTCCTGTTATTGACCCAGCCTGTTTCCCGGACCCTGCCTTTCATCGACCCCTTTTTGGATTTGTCTGCCTGATTTTGGATTGCCTTTATTTGTATGACCCTGTCTGGTTTTTTGGACTCTGCCTGTTCGTCTGTCGTTTGGATGTTGGACTGATTACCCGGTCCCTGACCTCTGCCTGAATAATTAAACCTGTTCTAAGACTTGCCCGCTACTCTGTCATGCTTTTGGGTTCCCCTTGCCAGTCGTGTTCGACCCCGTGACACACACACACACACACACACACACACACACACACACACACACACACACACACACACACACACACACACACACACACACACACACACACACACACACACACACACACACACACACACACACACACACACAACTTTCAAACTGCTTAATCCATGCAATAGGCTTAAATGCATTCTGTCTGAATGTTAATTCTGGATTCCTCCACTGATGTTTTCACACTCAAATCAATGCTTAGAGGCACTTTGATCTCCACATTTACCTGGCCCACCCCCACTAACAGGAATATGCACTTTTTCACCCAGGGAAAGGATCATTTTACTGTGACAAATCAATTTGAGTATTATTTGGTGCTTTCACCGTATAAGAACATTTCTCAGCAGGATTTCACCTTCTTCAGACCATCATATCATCAGAGGATTCAGAGGATCTGGATAAATCTCTGCAAGTAGGGAAGTAAGGGAAAAGAAGGAGAGCAGCGGATGTTGATCATCTGGGACGGCCAAAATCGTGTAATAAACTTAATAGAAATGATCAAGAACTCAACGAAGTCCAAAAGATCAAGGTCAATGTTTCCATAAAGAACGAATGTCAAACAAAACAGGACACCAAATATGCCCAGATTAATTAAGCCAAAAGATGGGTTAATTATTCCATCAAAGAGAACCCAAGATATTACTTAAAGACAGGCTCGAAAATCAGTAACAGTTTGTAGGATGGTCTGCAAAAAAAACTGAGACAATCTGGCAAACAGGAAGTGAACAACAACCAGTGTTACGTCCCAAAAGTCTCCTGTGGGACAAGCTAGAAATAACCAGTTCAGAGACACTGAAGATAAAGCACTTTCATAATGTCGAATAAGCAACAAGCATTAACATTTAATTATCAAGGTAACGTGAGCTGTATGTTAAGTTGATTTACGCTGGGTAGTGTTGTGCTTGTGAAGACAGTGTGTGGTCAAGGTGTGGGCTGAGGCACTGCTTTAGAGCTGTTATCTAAGGGACAAAAGAACCATAAGACTCAAAACAATTGTCTCAACAAGAGAACAAATCTTCACCTGTCAGAGAGACGCAGGAGAGAAAACTCCATCCCCTCGACAGCCAGAGTGCTCCTTAATCGCCTTCTCCAGGTTGAGGAGTTCAGAATAAAACACAAGGGCCGTTCTATTGTTTGAGCTTCCTGCTCAGATTGCAGTCACACGACTCAGACTGTTGGATCGCACCATGAAATAGAAATGATCTGACAGCTGAAAGGCAGTGCCTGCTAGTTCATGCAGAACAAATCTAACAACTTTTAATTTAAGGTATTTTAATATTTCACAAGCTGGACACAACATACAGTAAAAGTGAATAGGTCATAAGGATTTGCACTTGCAACAAGACACTATAAGATTTTAAGCGCATTAAATAAGGATTGTTCAGTCACATTACATTACGTCACATTAAATCTTAATGTAGATTCTCAGCTGACCTTGGTTTAATTCAAACTGCTGAGTGTTTAAATATATATCTAAATAAAACCAACTTGTCCTGTTGAATAAAGTCTAAAAACCATAGCATACACACCAAAAACATTTAGTTAGTCTAAAGAAAATGGACAAATGGAATTTAAGGCAACTTGGAAACATACAGGAGTTAGGCTTGGTTCTAAAAGTTATTAGAACCTATAATGTGCTTCTTGAAAACATAATTTGGCGATAAAAGCTTTAAGACTTTTCCTCCAAGGAAAATGTTGGCGCCCTCATAAAGCTGTAAAAGTACAGTAATACATAATAAGTTTTACAAGCACACCTTGTTTACAGTGTCACCTGAAGAATAGTGAGTCAGGACGTCGAGTGAATGTGACAACAGACAGTCAGAGCAGGTGGAAAACAAGATGATTTCATTCTGAGGGTTAACGTATGTAAAAACAAAACAAGAGTATTAAGAGAATCAAGTGTAAGAGCTATAAACTGTATCCTTCATCAACTAAAACCATTGACATTTTAAAGAGGTTCCTTCATTTCCAAAGGAAACATGTCATGTGGCATTTCGGACTACTATCCAAAGAAAATGGAGGAAGTAGAGTGGAGTCCCAGGAAAACCAACAACACTTACACAAGATATCTTTAGAGGAATGATTAAGTTCAACAGCACAGCAATGGAGATGTGAACAAAACAGACTCAACATCCTCTTCCCGTTGAAACCAATAATATAAGATCTATCTCTCCTGCAGCATGAAATCCACCCAACCCACCACAAAGATGGAGGGAAACACAAAGAACTACCTTCTGTGTGCTTTTTCTGTGTACTTTTGTGTGCTCAATGTGCTGTGTAGTGAGACGGAGAGGTTAATTTCCCTGACGGAACCTCCTTAAGGGATCAGCAACGTTCTACTCTACTCTACTCTCTACTCTATTTCAGTCAGATCATTCAACATGAAATGTTTGTTATCACAGCAGCAGAACCTGTAATACTTTGGGTTTGTCATCTGGAAGCCAGCATCAGAAACAGAGGATGTAATGACTCTGTCATTGTGACACAGGAAGCTCTCTGCTCGGGCGATGATGGTCAGTGATGATGATGGTCAGTGATGTAAGCTCAACCACATCTGAAAAAAATCTGCTGTCCACTGTGATTGTCTAGCAAAGCAGCTAGCAGCCCGGCACAAGAGATGCTCCATGGTGGACCAGAACTGAATGATGACCAGGAAGCTCTCATTTTCATTGTCATGTGGTGAAGACTGTATTATATTCTGTATTTCTGGCCATATAGTTTTAATGTTGGGAAATAGGAATTGTCCTTTCGATGGTTAAGAATTACATATATTTCATCCTGTTTATAATGTATGACTTGAGAGACCTGCATAAAAAAAAAAGCAGTGAAAAAAATCAAAATCTCTACCTGCAATTCATCAAGCTAGAAAATAATTATCCGGTGCCTGATATTGATTGTTTCAGCTTATTCAGCTGACTGTGAGCGCTTGATTGTACGAAACAACGCGATGCTCTTTGTCTTCTCTGTCTTCGTATCTGTGCATATTGTTGGACCACAAACCAGCTTCAACATCGCACAACTGTTGTGACAAAGCATGTAGATGCTGTGTTTATTGAAATAAATGAAAACAACTTGGTCTCATAACATTATTATTATTATTATTATTAACTTTGACTTAATTATAAATATAATAAATGGGTTATTATTTAGTTGATAATGTATCCCAGCATATTACATTGAATCTTGGAAATGAAAAACAAGTCATGTCCATTAAAAGACAAGAACACTGTCCAATCCCATGAATTAAGAATAACTGGGACTCATTAATCTGCAGTGGACTCAGTTGTAGTCATTTTACAACTCATATGCTCTGATCCATTTTAGTGAATGACATTAACAACAACCTGAAAGAATGGGCCAGATATCAGACTCCTACTGTCTCTTTACTAACACGAGACAATAGCAGTTGCCATATCAAGAGGTAGACAATACAAATAACAATAAGATGCCAAAAAGCCCCAGCCACGATTTGTAAAATTAATAATTTGCGTTCACTCCCTGTGAAACTGCTGCCACACACACAGCTATCTCGAGAGGAATCCCAATTCCCCGAGTGATGCAGTCTCCCTGAAGAGTCCTTATATTTATATCCGTTGTCAGTGCAGAGCTGCAGAGACTTGCTGGCTCATAAATCTGGACATGCTTAGCAAGCACAAATTTCTCTCTCATTAGAGCTCCACACCCTGTGGAGGGACCTGAAATACACACCAGCGCTGACTTCATGCCAATCAACATGGAGTGGGAGGACTCAACTAAAAGCTTTGACATCTTTCACATGTCTGCTCTGAGCTGAATGTGTATCTCAACACAAAACCTTTTCACAGTCAGACATTTAATGATATCAGATTAGAAGTAGCTACAACTTGAAGGGCGAAATCCAAAGGATAATACTGTAAAAATTACCGTCTAATAATGGATACTGTTCTTCTCATCTGTAAAACACATTTTATGGTTCTAGAAAACTCGCAGCACTGTGATGTCCATTTTGATTACCATACCCTGCTTTGGCTTTACCCTGTGCCAGTGTTGCCCCGTGGGTGGATACACCTCTTTGAATCCCCAACTAGAGCCACTGGGAGGTCTGGTATAAAAAAAAAGGCCCAATCTGTTTCCCCACCGCCCACACTAGGCCTTAGCTTCACTCAAGCTTCACTCGCTTCTCTCGGGGGAAACATGTATGTCGGAGAGAGCAGGTGTGAAGTGAGATTATAAAACTCATGAGGGGAGGGCGACAGAGGGAAGGGAAGTTCAGAAAAACACGAAAACACAATGATAGTGTTGGCGGTGCATGTACAAGTGTCTCATTTTGTATGCAAGCAAGTAATGTTTAAGTTAATTCTGAATGCTTGTGTAGCAGCTGTGCATATAGACTGCTAATAGCCTTTGTTTCTCCTCAGAGGATGTCAGTCATCAGGCCCATATGATGGACAGCTTGGCACTGGCTCTGATAGATGAAGAAAGCTCTGAGGCCATCCACTCCTCAGAGAAGCAATTATCTCCTAGCTTCAGCCCCACACCATGGGCCTGCATGAGAATGAGCCCAGGGCAATGCCTCAGCGTCTGGCATTCTCTCTTTGGAGATGCAGACCACATACACATGCACACGCAACACACAGTGGCAGATGCACACAAACGAAAATAAGGAAAGTAAGGAGGTGGTCACACTATACAATGCTGCTGCCTTCCTCCAAACATGCTAGAAACCGTGCAAATGGAATTTTTAGATGATGTAAAAAAGCAGAGTGTCATCCTGGTTTACAGTGAGTCACATGCCTGGGGCTGATTATGGAGCTATAGAAATGACAGGTGAAGCCCTTTGGCCACGAGCAGACAGGTGACGCTACAACAGCCTCAAGGTTAAACAGACGCATGTATCTGTCAATGTTTGGCTAATTAGCTAACTTTAAGTTCCCTTAAAACTGTGTCAACTCCCACTTAATGTAAAAAGGTCTTCTAAACATTTTGTTCAGGAGACCTTTTTTTTTTGTTAAATAATTAACAATAACATTGTCATAGTTAAAGAAATGTATTCTGTAGATTGGAAAGGAAAAACTCAGTATAAATGAATTGAAGCTTGTTTGACTTGTTTGCCATGAACAGCAGGCACATATGGCACAAATTAACAAACATAAAACTAATGTCAATAATACTCTGTTTGTGTATTTGCTTGCATAGCCCATCACTCACTTTAGTGCTTTACAACTGCACTCAGAACAAACACTATTTCATGAGAATGCTTCTCGACCAGCTGAAGACGCTTGTACGTTTCTCCCGAGATGAAACTGCAAACATTTTCACAGCTGCTCTTTCTATTTCTTCCAACTGAGAGAGAACAGCAAGCTTCTCAAGAGCTGTGATTATGCTTGCAAATTGAATGACGGTGTGGGTTATCATAGCAACTAACCAATCGACAAAGCAGTAGAAGGTGTGAATTTTATTCATGAAACACATTCATTCAAGTTCTTCACAGAAAGCAAGGTCAGAAGGTAATGATCACTGCTCCCGCCCTTAATGATCCACCTAGTGAGTGTGTGAGCATCGGTAAATACAAAATGAATGGCAAATACAATTTAAAAATCTAATCATGCCCCAGGAGTCATGTAAATGGAAATTTGACCTTTCTGAAAAATTAGACTGTTCTTGTGTAAAATATTTATTTTACCAGAGGATACAACAATACCTATTAAGGAATTTCTTTTAGTTATGAAATATATTTGTATATATATAAATATATAAAGTAGCATTGGTTTTGTGTATAAAAAAATCTATGAAATTTTATTTTTAAAGTTTTTTCAAGCAATTTTCAAATGTAAGTTTTTGAATTACGCTTCCCAGTAGACTAATCATGTAACTGTCACCAAAATACAGCAGTACCTTGAGATACAAGTTTAATTCACGCCGTGACTGAGCTCGTAAGTCAGACTACTTTTAATGTTAATCCGTATCAGCCTTGTAAAAAAACAACCCAAACCCCATAAATTATGAAAAATAAAATCTTATCAACTAATAGACATGCATATGCATAATGCATTAGTTGGTATTTAGTAAAATTTCAAACTATAATTGCCATTTGAGGTCATTTAAATGTCGTTACTACTCTAAATATGAAAATACTATTCCCCTAAGACTCATCAGAAACAATTACAGGACATTAAAAAAATGAAATAAAATACAGGTCATTTCCAGTTTAGTTATTCTCTATTATATGTCGGTTTTCAAAAGAATGCACAGAAAAATAAAAATCAAGTTGATATAATTTGACTCGCTTTAATGTCTGTCTGCCACAAATTGCACAGTTAAAATCACTAGAAACTCAGTGAAACCAAACAATGTCATGTTATTGTATCAATAATACAGAATTAAAACAGGCAACATCATGATAAAATATGTATGTTTAGTTCCAACATCTACCGTTAAGCATCACTTGTGAATCAGGCAATTGTTTTGGATTCAGATTAGTTTACGGTAAGATTTTCCTCATAATTTTATCCTTCAGGAGAAGAAGAAGAAAACACAACTCTCGACCAGTGTTTTAAGTGCATCCGACAACAGCCAGAGCCAGCTGTTAATATGACAATCCATCGCATTCCACATCAGTGATGTAAACCACCAAATTGAATGTACGTACAGGTAAATTTAAAATAAATCGGTAATAAATTGTCTTTTGGTACTGTTGCAATTTAATAATAACTCCTGAATTTGTTTTATAACCTTCAAAAAGATGTTTAATTCATCATTCCTTCATAATTAAAATGTCTGTGATGTATGGCATACATCGCCAAATTGTAATGCTAAATTTAGATTTTTTTTTCTGAACTATACTAAAAAATAACGTTTGTAAGCTTAAAAAAGATTCAAATTAACCATATATGATTGAAAATACATTGATGAATAACGTACAGTACAAAACAGGGAGTAGTTATTTCGTTAGTAGTTATTAGTTAGTTTAGCCAAGAGACAAATTAATTCAAGATACATCATTTTTCGACTTAAGTTGTGTCTCCTTTAACCAACTAACGATGTAGGGTGAGGTATGCCTGTACTGTAGTACCCTAATGGACCTTACCTTTAGAGTGAACGAAGAGGAGGAGGAGGGAGGAGTTACTGTGAGAGGCAGAGTTGTCATCGGCGAGATTGCTGCCAATACCACTATCACTTTGCTTTACCAGCCATGATAAATGGTAAAATATCCAATGGGGTACAAAGCCTGAGACACTGAGATGCAAACAGGCAGATACAACAACAAGAGTGGGAAATGAGTGTTGCCGATCGTCGTAGGCAGCAGTGCTGTTCAGCTGGGGTTCTTGTTGTTTGTATCTACGAATGTTGCTAAGCCGGATGTTTGTATCTTGAGGACTACCTGTAATTATATATAAGTTACGTAAGCAATGATATACAGTAGTATGAAAAGAAATCCAAAAGTCACGAACACACAAACTAACTCTTTACTCGACGGACAGCAGGTGGGAAAGAGTGATGCAATCTCAGCTGATGTTGTAAGCAAATGCCAACTAGAGGTAGTGTCCCAAAGCATGGTTTGTAAGTCAGATTTTTGCTCGTATGTCGAACAAAAATAAGAACCGTGTGACAGTTTATAACTAAAAAAAACTGCTATTTTGAGTCGCACATACTGTATGTCAAGGTAAGACTGTATTACTTCAAGAAAATAAAACTCCAAAATTATTCTCAAATACAAGCAATATATCAACTAAACAGCAGCAGAAACTAGACTGAGTACTAATATACTGTATAAACATGCTCTGTCATTAAATTAATATTTACCTACTCTCAAGTGATGAAGACAGTGACAAACAAAGAGGATTGTGACAGTTATGACTCAAAGGAGAGTGTTTACTTTAATGTCTAATGTTTGATTTGCAACTAAACAAACGTCTCCTCAGTGATGTGGACACAAAGGTATCTTTACGTTTATCACAGGAAATTGAGAACAAAAGAACTGCAGGTAGAACCGTTTGTCAACAGTCCTTGACTCTGCAGAACTGACAGTCAGTGAACTTGTTTTACCGAAACTGCAGTGGGAAATTTTGTGTACAGAATGGCAGTCCTGGTCCTGTTTACACAGGCTAACGTGTGATTTCTATGCACCATTGGCAGAAAACATTGACATTAATAAGGACAAGACTAAGTTTTTCATACATATATATATATATATATATATATATATATATATATACACACATATATAGGAAAGAAAAAGTCACACCACCAGGCAAAAGAGACAAAACACAGATAATGTTAAGAATATGTGGATAACAGTGACTCAAGCAGATAAAAAAACACCAATAATTTGAAAAATAGTGTGTATTTCTTTGTCAAACACAGAGGCACATCAGGCCAGAATGAGGCCGAATTCCTTCCTCTTTGTTTTCTCTTGGTCTTTCTTTGTGTCTCCAGCAGCTTTATTGTTGCTGCTGTGTGCCGTTTGCGATAGCTGACTGAGAGACGACACTTAGCACACAGACACACACATAGCAACTCCTGCTGCTCTGTGTGCTCTGCTAATATTTACACTGCCAGCCTGAACACTGACACTATTGAGTTTGACCATTCAAAATATTGTTTGACGAGTATTAGAACAACAGTTAGGGACCACTGTCTAGGCAATAAGGCCGGTGCCCCTCAGGTTGTTGCCCAGATAGACTGAATGTGAACCGCCATCTTTTGCTCTGGTTAAACATTCAGCCAATATGTGTTGTTGGTTTTTCTTCTGCCTGTGTGGAAATTTCTTGTTTGTCATCAGCAATAAAAGGCCACCAAATCATAAAGGTTAAATAGGAAGAACTACAATCCTGTTTAAAATCAAGGATCTCTTTGGAGGATTGAGGTTTTGTGAAAAGAGCCTGACTAAGAGGAATTCTTCTGACTGGGAAGCATGAGCCTGAGCGTGTGTTGGTTCAGGTTAAGTGTTCATGTTCGAGAGGCAGCAGATGGAGCTCAGTGTCCATAGTTCTGCCATCGACATCAGTAGAGCGGGCCATAAAAGCATACAAACAGGTTAATCAGTGTCTAGTGCTGAAGTGTGAAGCCACTAGTGTGTGACGCTGGAGTGTCTGAACGTTGACAGAAAAAAACACTAATTTTTTAATATCCTTTTCACACACTGTGGAAGTCTGATGGCTGACATGGAAAATGAAAGATGCAGCTGATACACTGACAGATCTGGAATGCAGCATTGTGTGTTTTTAATATAGATGTGACAGCGGCAGCATTGGGGGCGGAGCATGACAGGCGCACGTCAACAGCCAACGTGAGCACTTTTCACGGCTGGTACTGCCATCTTCTGGTGACAGATGTTCAGTTGTTTGTTTTTTTTTCCAATGAGATGAGTGAGTTTAGCTGTAAATTAATTCAGTCTCACTGAAATCAAGATATATATATATATATATATATATATATATATATATATATATATATGTGTGTGTGTGTGTGTGTGTGTGTGTGTGTGTGTGTGTGTGTGTGTGTGTGTGTGTGTGTGTGTGTGTGTGTGTGTGTGTATATATATAAAGATTCAAGTATCTAAAGGATTTCTCATTAGTAAGGATGTGTCACGTTGAATTTTTTTTCCAAAACACAGCATGTCTACTGGAATTATACTGTTTCACATGTTAATAATACTCTGCTGTTAGACTAACTAGAACGGTATTACACTCACTCTCACTTACAAAATATGAAAAAGCTGCTTTTTTTTTTAACCTTCCAGTTCAAACGCCATCAGAGCAGTTAAGTAAAGTTGAGTTAAGTAAAGTTACAGATTATTGAATCTGAACGACTGAAATCATTGAATCCTTTTTGTTTTGTTTTGTTTTTCAAGCATATGCTAGTGGGGCTCCAGGAAGCGTTGGTTTGAAGCACTTCAGATGGAGCTCAGGTGAGATACAAACGGATCAAGCTCCTTCTCCATATTCTTAGTTACCAGGATGTTGACGGTTGTGCTTAATATGATTGGTTCTCTGAAAGCAATTAGCAGCACTTAATCCTTTTTTGAAAAGTTCAAATATTTATAACTCAAGATGTTTTGTAAAAAAGATGCTGGAAGCAACGTTGTTTCTCTCTGAGGTCAAGCTGTTATCATCATTTCTTCCTTACTGGAAACAGCTGATATAAATGAATTTGAAAATGGGCCCCGAAAATGCTCTGGAATTCATACCATGTATGCCTTAACTTATGTTTCTCATACTGTCACTTCTTTGTTCATTGTATAGAACAGATTATGAGCTGTTGTCTGCATGTGTGTAAGCAGCATCAGGTAGCAATCAAATATTTGCTGAAGAATAAAGATTATATACCAATGCATTAAACACTTTATAAGTGGAATGAGACATTAAGTAAGTCCAGCAGAATTTTCCTCCGTCTTAACATGTTTACTTCTTAACAGGTATGCAATACATCCATTTGAAAGAAACATGTTAATAATAATTATTTAGATACTCGTGTTTGTAAAGGTTAGAGTCAAATCCAGGCTGATTAGCAAACACAATATCACTGCTCACGGTCGTGGCCTTATATTAGCGGAGGCAAGTATCCCTCCGGTTGCCATCCAGCACAGCAGTTTAAATTTTATTGTCCTTTTTTTTTTTTTTTAAAGACAATACCACTACACAATCTTACTGGTTTCTACCCGCAACTGGCAATAAAAAGTTCAACAAATATTAGCTTTGGCAGACATAACCTATCAGAACACTGAAAGTCATTCACCATATTAAATGTTTTACTATTTCAACAACTAGTAAAAGCACACAAAGGGTGCAGAGGGAAAGGGGAGGTCCCCCTCGAGGGTGAACTGCACAGTTCATTGTTGACATACACTCAAGCAAATAAAAGTAATAAAGGGATGCAGGAGTTACTTGGACAAACTGCATCTTTCAACGTTACAGTACCGGTACGACCTGCTCATCATTTACAACCCTGATCCCAAACAAGCTCAGACACTGTGTGATATACAAAACAATTTTATCATTTGGTAATACCTTTTGCCATCTCCTGTAGCAGTTTTAATAAAGCACAGAGTAATGTCAAATGTCTTCCCATTCACTTGAAAAGTGTCCAAAATTAGCTTGAACTGTACATACAGTTCCAAACTGTACTGATCCTTCACCTGACAGCCTCGACCTCGAAAGCCACAGTTGTTCAAGAACATGGACTGGGGAGGCTCACCACTTTGGGACACACATTATCGTATCGAGGATATTTGTGTGTGGGCTCAGGAGCACTGCCCACAACTTTTGTGGGTAAGTACACTTTGTGTAATGCTCTATACAGCATCACAACTGTTAAAAGCTGGGTTGTAAAAAAAAAAAGGAGAAAAGAGCAAAATTGAGATCTTTGTAAATAAATCCAGAAAGAAAAGCTGCAATTGTAAATTGCTGCTGTAAACATTCAACACAGAACAAGGATTTAGTTTTGATCCAGTCTGCTTCCCTTAGTGCATCACTCATTCAGAAGTGTGGTTGAGTGAGTTTCTCTGGTTCTCACAGTCAGTGTTGTCTGCATTACAAATTAGATCACTTTCGATTTTACGAGGAAAAACAGAAAAGCAACCACAGTGGCAAAAAAACAGGTCTTTTTTACGATCTAACTGTTCTTCTGAATGAATCAGTGTTATTACACTCTTTTATTGTTCAGCTTGGTGATGAAGGGATGAAATGATTATTCACTAGTTTTATTGGGAAATCTGAAATAAATGTTGTTTAATAATGGCTTTAACCCCAATTCCATGTCATAGTAGCAGGCAGCTATGGAAAACTGTGATGCTTCCACTTTCACCTGGAAATATAACTGTAGATATGACTTTGTTAAAGTAAGAGAACATGCACACACGTGCTATCATGTAAAGACTGTGATGTGGTGACAAATGCTGCTTCAAATCTAATGTGGCACAGGTGAAAATTGCTCCTTTCATTTCACAACTAACAGATGTGTGACAAGAACTTTGAAACAAAGCATCTGACGAGTATCACTGCTCAAGGACTGTTAATCTCATTCAAAGTGGTAGATGCAAAAGGGTTTGCAAAAAGAGCTTCTCTAAAACACATACACTATTCTCTCCTAGTCATGTGACCTCAGCTTAAAAAGGAAAGCAATTATGTCTCTTTGAAAAGCCACTTGGACAGCTCTTGTGACAGCCTGTGAGTAGCCCCACTCATATGTGAGTCATTTTCTACTCATTTGTGACTGAAAATGCACCACACTCTACTTCTCCTGGCAGCTTTCAGTGCAATTACACTTCCACACACTTATCTTCACCATCTGAGGTTAACTTAGGGCCTAATAAATACATGTTTTAGCATCCAGCATCTTGAAATTGTCTAGCGCATTTCAATAGAAACAAAATATACCAGCATGTAAAACTAAGAGCACCGCCTGTTCAAAGGAAATCTCTACCACATAG
Source organism: Antennarius striatus (assembly GCF_040054535.1). NCBI lineage: Eukaryota > Metazoa > Chordata > Actinopteri > Lophiiformes > Antennariidae > Antennarius > Antennarius striatus. The sequence continues at coordinate 10,473,657 of NC_090776.1, forward strand.
ACCCATTACCCTACGCAGAGCAGAAAGGAAAAAAAACAACACAATTTAAAAGTAAATTAATTAGGGTGTAACACTAGACCTTGAAATTCTACTTCCATTTGAGCCTACTCACACATGTAGAAAGTTCCTCTTAATGAGAATGCACTTTTTTCTTACATCAGCCAATTATGGCAAAATAATACACTGGAAAAGACGTAGAAGTTCTGACAGCAGGAATTTAGAACCCACCAGAGCACATTAAAGAGCAAGTATGAAACCAGACTGTTCAGAATATCAAATTAGAAGTCGCTTTCACTTATTCACTTGTTACTTTTGCTGTCACGAGTCGCAGGATGCTGGAGCCTATACCTGATGACTGAGGGCATGAGGCAGGGGACACTCTGGGTGTGATGCCAGTGCACCACGGAGCCACATGTAGACAGACAACCATGCACACACACACGCTCACACCTACGGGCAATTTGGAACCAGCCAATTAACCTGAAGCGCATGTTTTTGGAGGTGCGAGGAAGCCGGAGAACAAAGAGAGAACCCACGCAGACGCGGGGAGAACATGCAAAGTCCACACAAGGTGGGACCCGAACCCGGAACCACCTTGCTGTGTGGCGACAGCGCTACCCACTGCGCCACCGTGCCGTTCCGGTTTCGCTCACACTGTATCAAATCAGTGGTAGTCGATTTCTGTTCTGTTTCTGTCAATTTTGTCAGTTCATTTGTTTACAGATGCTTTTGAGTGTCTTCCTCTTCATCCTGCAGTAAATATAATGACACTTAAAGCAGCAAATGGCCTCCATATGCAGATGTTTCACAAAGTTAGGGTAATATTAATAGCATTTGTAGCAAGATTGCCCTGGCAAGATGTGCATGTGGCTGTATGATCTACGGTTTAAGATAGGCCAGCCTCAAAGAATGGATAAGGAGGCACTTTACTGTTAAACAACATACTGGAGGAAAAAGCAAGGAACAGTTCTTCATGTAATACCAAGGTAAAGGAATTTTCTGGTTTCATATGGATTTCAAACTGCAAAATATAAAAAAAAAATAACCAAAAACAATTAATTCTTACTAGGTGAAAGAATAGAGGTAAACACGAGCTATCACTACTGTCTCTGCTGGAGTTGAATTTTTGTCACACCAACACTCATTACATGCTAGATAGTCAACAACCTCTCATTATTGTGACCTTGTGCATATGTTAGTACAGTATCTGTTAGCTCTACACAAACCACACGTTACCTTTTTAAAATGAATAAATATATGAATAAATATATTTATACACTTTACAATCTGAATCTTAATCACTTTAGAATCTGAATCTGAATCAGTGTAGTGAATATATTTATACACTTACACACTTTTAATTACTGACCCATTATATTAGCATCTGTCATTGACATTTGCCACATGAATGGATTGCTTTAAACTCATTACGTTGCCATGTAGTACATTAGGTTATTGATGGTATGAAAATGATTTAAATGTGAAAAAAGTGAGATGGTTTTCACAATATCCACATCTAAACAAACCAATAATTTTCACAATAAACCATTAATTTATAAAAAAAAATGTTTTAATTCAAATTAATTCAGCTGAAAAAAAAACAAGATTTTTTTCATTCACTCTCTTGGGAAGTTGAATCCTAGCATGTTTATTATCCATGATAACTACAATTGAGTGTTAGAAACAACAGAATCAGTTCTGTGTGCAGTGATACATATAATTTGTTGGGGTAAGGTCGGCACACCTTTTACATAGGGGTGTATAGACCGCCCCTAACGCATACTCCTCATTCATTAGAGTGGATGAAGGGAGATCAGTCTCAACATTGTCATCACAAAACCAACCACAGCCAGTAGCCTGGGATTCAAAGTGTCTTAGCAAAACCACACCACTGACAGCTGCAGAAACTCAAGGTTGAGCCAGGAACACAAGGAAAACATCCAACCCACTTTGGCTGAGAGTGTTTATCCCTCAACAATGCTTTCCAATGTTTTTGTACAAGAAAACCCCAAAGCTTTCATTGCTCTTGGCAGAGTCCTCCATGTCCTGGTTGGTGTTGACAAGGAACCGACTTAACGGTAATCACTTACAAATGTATTTATCTTTTATAGCCCCTGATTGCAACTGTTTTCCACCAAGGCTGAAGCCAAGGACTGTGAGTTAACGCCTGTATCTGGGATTTCTGAAGGACAATTAGTTTTTACTTCCAACGTATCTGTTCATGCTTTAACGCCTTTTGAAAAGGGTAACAGCCCAGGTGACCAAACGCTTGACAATGAACTACAATAAGAGTTTAAGAAAAGGATTCATGCCAAAGACCGAGCAATGGGATGAAACAAAAAAAGTCTAAAAGTGAACAAGGCCATATTCTTTCCCCTGAATAAGAAGGGCATCATTTGTAGGTAGAGGTGATGCCTCCTGTCATACTACTATAGAAATTGCTTATCGTGTGCATTTGTGCTAAAATGGTGTTATCATGCCCAACACTGTAGTATCAGTAATGTTGTGCAGTCATATTTAAGTTATTTCTAAGTTATTGTAGTCATTTTATGTTATTTGAGACCTCCGTTTACCTACATAAGGCTACCAGTTGTTTATAAACCAAACCATGTTCAGTAATGGAGGGATTACGGCTACAGGAGTTATGCATTAATCCAGGAATAGAAAGTGTCAACTAACATTACCAATCATAGACACGTGGTTTAGGAGTTGAAGGAATGGAAACTATTCGTGCAATAATAGACAGATAAAATATTAAATACTCTGACTAACAGGAACCCTACATTACACTGTTCACACTGCTGGAGCTCATCTGCATTCTAACCTTCCTCCAGTCTAGAACATTTGCTCCCAGACAGCTGAAGATCTGACATGTTGAGATGTAGTGCATGAACTATGCTTTGGGAACCAGAGGATATGCAGCTAATTCACTTTGCTAATGTATTATTCAGAAAGTGGTCTTGCTAATTGACTTTTAATGTCAGTGGCTGCTGTGTTTGACCAAGCAGAGGGGAAAGTTCAGATGTTGATAAATTACAGCTGGCCACTAGTGGCAGCTCCAAAGGTCACGGGCACCGCTAGGACGACCACCACAGTCTCAGGAACCCCGTCGGTTTTAACCGCACCCCAACATTTCTTTGTGTTTTAAAATGCAGTCACTATGTGTATTCATAGCTGTCAGCAGAACACGTAGCTGCTTCACAGATGAAGCAGATGGTAAGTAGACATGAGTGCTTTAAATGAGATGATCCAAACATTGAGGACGGATGATGGTGAAATTTTTTTTATAGTACTATAATTAATAGTTTTCACCATAGATCATTGTATTTGTCCACGTTTAGGATTTGAAGGTTCTTTGTGATCAACAGCAACGTCTCTCTTGGACATCATCATAATTCCACAAAGATATATCGGTATTATATATTTTTATATCTGTGTCTACTTTTAGCTGCTGATGCTTAAGAACATGAGAAATGATGAAATGTCACAAACTTATGTCACAAACAGTTGTTTTTAACTTATGTTAAAAACAACTGTGATACCTCAGAAGACAAAACTGAGAAATTGTTGCACTAAATCTGTTGAAAAATGGCACACGATTTGTAGGTTGGAAGTTAAATATGCCCCCTGAATAAACAAAGAGAAATTTGCATTTTAAACACCAAGATATTATGTGCTGCAGCTTTGTGGAAATCATTTGTTACACTCTTCCTTGCAATTATTTTGCAAGTTCACCTCACACGTCGTCTCTGATAGGAAGGCTCAGAGAAAGGCTCTAGTCTTTATGAGAATCACTCACCCAGAGCACAAGATAAGGCAGAGCAATAACTTATTTCAAAAAATCCCAACCGGCTAATTAACATTGTGAATTCAACCAGAAAGTCAGTATTCCTCTGACGAGTTTAATTGCATTTATGTGTGAGCCACAATTTAACGGCTCAAATACAGTAGAGAGCTGCTTTGGCTTTGATAAATGATGGTATTTTCTGAAGACTTTTTTTTTTTAATAGCATAATCAAGTTTTGCTTTACCTAAGGTTATTTAATGATTTAACGAACTTAAATGAGTTTCCCTCCTAAGGTTAATTATAAGACACTGAAATAGAGTTGCCCCTGTGTGACTGCTTATTTATAAAAATGTCTTCAGTTCCACTTAAAAGGTAATGCGATTATTAGATCGGACAGAGTAGCAGCCAACACGTGTGCTGAAGCTCTCTGATGAGTTTTGGAGGTCACTGGAAATGAACTCAGGAAGAAACTGAAAAAAAAAAGATCAAACCACAGCAACAGGTGTCGTCTTAGCTGGCGCGAAATGAGACGCCTGCTGTGAAGCTGTCTGGAATCAAGGCCTCAGACGTTCTAAAGTAAACTCATGTTCACAGGAACATGACTGGCTTATCAACACACACACACACACACACACACACAGGATGGATAGTGACTGGTGGCAGAAAGGTAAAAAAATTATACTTCACTACATACAAAAATAAATGTATAAAAGATTGTTTAAAAAGATAAGATCCAGAAAACCTTAATTAGCGGAGTTTGTTTCAAGAATACCTGAATGAATGAATTCAATGTGAAATTTAAAGAGCTCGGCATTGCCACTCTTTTGTGTGAGAGCCTGTCTAAAATTAGAGATGATCCCACTCATCCTCTCGATCCTTTTCATCATCCCTGTTCAAAAATCTCTCCTAACGCATCTGACATTGTGACCACTGCTCAGAGAGGAAGCCACAGTGCAGAGAACAAGTGATTCCATTACTGGTCTCCAGTCTTGAACTTTGCAGGGCCTCCGTGTTTGTTTCCAGAAACTCCAAATTGAAACATAGCTAAAACAACTGCTATGTACAGTATATTCAGAGAGGAAGAAGCACCTACTGGGAGGCAGGAAGCATTATGACACACTTCATTCCCCCTGTCAGAGTCTTTATTTTACTCAAGGTATAGTTGACTGATAAGGGATTGGATGTTCCAGCAGGGTGATAGATCTCTATAGTCTGAGAACCTGTAGACCAGTCAGGACAGGACGTATGACCCCCTTAACTGTAGTAAACCAGGCTAGACTCTCCCTGGAGATTATGATTTGATGTTCACAATAATAAAGCACTGAACAAACCAACCAGTGAAAAATGTCCCACTCTGGTTCATGGATACAATTCCTCTGATCTGCGCTGCATCAGCACCTTCAGAGCAATCTCAGAGCGACTTAGGGGGAAGGCTGGACAAATGAAAGTATTCAAGTGCATCAGATGCATGAAAAGTAATGAATGATGTTTGATGAGGTGAATAAAATCTAAACAGAGCACTATTTAACCTTACAGAATATCAAACTTGTCATCTCATAATATATTCAAAACATTATAATTGAGTCATGATTCATTTATCATCATCACAGCAAACCCTCAAAATCAATGAACCACGATTACCCAGATCCACCTTATAGCTGCCTTGACATTCAGAAGCAAATCTATTGATGGTTACAATTATAGAGAGTGACGGAGCTCATCGCTCAAGTTGCAGTGCCTGTCCCTGAAGCATGTAGCAGGTTCTGTAAATGGAACAATTAAGATAATTGACTGTACAGGCTCTATTAACAAAGCCTGCTTCCAGCTTAGAGCTGCGATCAGATTCATTCTCTTAATGGGATACCCTTGTCCCTCTATTGTTCTCCATTTGCCCCCCTTCAGCTCAGGGCCAGTCAAATCATGCAAAGTTGTTTCTTCTTGGGCTGTTAATGTGTTATTTGAGACTGGAGATCCTACGGAAGGTTCAAAAACAGATATAGCCTACAGCATCCTTCTGTACACCTGAGGTGACACTGCAGTGGCTGTAAGGTAACCCAGGTCCAAGGTTACATTCTGGAGTACCCTTAACTCCTATCTTATCCTATAACCCAGACAGAGTGGACCCGTTTTGGATACAACTACAGTTGCCTTATCTGCAGTTATCATAGTAGTGTATAGTCAATAGAGTGCTTTTTTATATGTTAATGTTAAAGGATAACATACAATTCATCTGAGGTTAAAAACAGGAGGTGTTCCTCAGGTCAGGTTTGGTGTTACACTGTGTTTCACATCCATCGTATTGCTTCTCCCTGAGGAGACTGTATTACAGACTTCAGTGTAAGACATGAAGTCACTAGACCCTTCCTCCCGTGGGTCAACCTGAACAAAAGACTTCCATCATCACCTTAATAGCATCTGTAGGGACTAAACAATGTGATTAGAGTGGTACCTCTACTTACAAACGTCTCTTCATATGAAATTTTCAAGGTACGACATGCCTCAACAGGAAAATGTTGCCTCTTGTTGCGAAAGAAATTTCAGGATACGAAAGGTAAAAATACAGTGTGAGCTGCTACTCGCAGCTCCTAAAGTTTACTAAATGCAACATTCTGCCATTAGCTATTACCTAGCATCTTCCTCGCATCCCATTGGCTAAGAGGGACCTCTGTGTGTAGCTAGATAGGTGTCTGCAGCATTCTCGTCATTCGGCCCTCGACCCATGGTGTTCTGACATTTTTACGTAAATATATTAACTTTTAGAGTATTCACTATGGACCCCAAGAAAGTGACGGAGAAAAGAGGAAAAGGAAAGAAGAAGAGTTTTTTGTCCATACAAACAAAGCAAGAGATAATAGAAAAGCATGAAAAAGGGATGTGTTTGGTTGATCTCGCCAAAGAATATGGCTGTAATGCATCTACAATCGCCATGTTATTAAAATAAAAGGAAGCCCTAAAAGCTATAACTCCTTCCAAAGGCCTAGCTATAATTTCGAAGAGGAGGTCGGCAGTGAACGATGAGATGGAGAGGTCGTGTGGATAAAGGAGAAAGAGATGACTGGTGACACAGTGACCGAGGCCGTATTTGCAAAAAGGCAAATTCCATTTTTAATGACCTCATGAAGGAGGATTCAGGCGAAGTAATGTCGGCGAAAGAACACCGGGAGTTTAAGGCATTGTGTGGGTGGTTGGAGAAGTTCAAAAGGAGGTCTGGAATTCACTCTCTTGTTCGGCATGGTGAGGCAGGAGCGCATGAACCAAAGAGTACGAAAAACAATGAGGACAGCAGTTAAAAGGTCAGTGACCATCATTTTTATTCTTTACTCTATTCTTTGTTTTTTACATTATGCACAACTCTCATTTATTGTGTAATAATCTAATAGAAACATGTTTTTGTTACATGTTTTGATGCATTTTTATGCTTTATAAAACATTTATGTCTGAATTTTGGGGGTCTTGGAATGGATTAGGGCATTTGCATGGAAAACGCGTCTCTACTTACAAAAATTTTCTAGTTAAGAAATGTCTTCCAGAACCAATTAATTTTGTGAGTAGAGGTACCACTGTATACATAAATGAATTCTCAAACAAAAACTGTCATGTCTGGGTTTGACTTTCTCTTGAAATACCAAAAAATTTTAGTTCTATAAATAAAAATGCTTCTATCTTAGATCATGAGAAAATGTAGAATGGTTTCTGCTATAAAGTATGAATAACAAAGGTCATGTCACCAAAATTGTAGAAGTAAAAAAGGAACATCATCCCAATGTGCTCAAATGAGGAAAATGTTTTGAAATTAGAAATGATGCAATGGAGATGTTTATATAAAATATCATAAAAATATAATATTGAATTCTAAAAACAGACACAAATGTTTGTCTGACTTCACCCTCGTGCTTCTGTTGTTTCCAAATGAGAAAAAGTCCAATTTATCTTCTTTTTTTTTTCAGAAGTACAGTGGACTGTCTGTCGTTTTAGGTTCAAGAAAAAAATACTATGGCTTTGGACGTGTGTTTTAGAAATCAGGCTTGACATCAAGAATGTTTTTATTCTTTTGTTGTTAGTGTGCTTTATATTTTGTTAAAATACAGAGTGATATTTTTCTCTGGAATAACTGACACAAAACATCATTGCTATAACTAACCATGCAAAATATCCTTTTAATAATAAAAAATGTAATTTATATACATAATGGATAACAAATAAAAGAGATTCTTTCCTGCTGTCAAATGGAAAAGAACATTCCGACAGAGTCATTTAATAAAGTTATTGAAGTTAAATTTAGATTAAGAACTGCTGCCAAAAAAGTAGAAGCAGAAAGAGGTGGATGAATGTTGATGCTTCATTTTGAAATGCATGATCAATGCTGATTTAAATTCTGCTCTGGATCAGTGGCTCAATTTGGTATAAACCTAATGAAATAAATGTAATATGGATTCTGTATTACGCAAAATTAATTATGTCAGGACATGCCCCATTCAATAGAAAAAAAACAAGACTACATCTCCCAAGCATCACCTATTTATTACATTACAACTGACTCTGGGAATACTTCTTTTCATAGTCTGATGATACAAACTGCTGATTGGACTAATGTTGACCTAAAGCCCTTATAAGGTTCTGCACAAGTACACATAAATCTATTTTACAACATTTAATCACCTGCAGTTTTAAGGAGTTCAGTACAATTACATATAATGTGTAATTTTGTGAAGTATGAATTCTTCAGAGAGCTGCTTCTGCATCAGTTCAAAGAATGATTCACCATTAAATAATTACGTAAAATGCATAAAAGACCAGTTAGTCTTTAGGCGGTGAAACATATCTTGAGCATTGTCCTTCACAGGTGTGAAGTAAACAATGCGAGTGGTGAGTCTTTAATTATCTGAGTAATATGAACAATTGGTGTGTTTGTGTGCATTTCACTGGGAAAACTAAATCAGTTCTTCTCATTCAGTATGAGGGAAAGTACTAAGTTACAAGTAACACACACCCATCCTATATTGGTCTCTGTGGGTCAGGCCACCCACAATATTTGCATGGTCATTTTGCAATTGTGCATCTTTGGATGCTCCGACTCTTGGGGCCTGGGAGGCATCTCTCCCCTGTGTGGAGTTTACGACCCAAGTCTGTGCTATTAAATTTTTTCTTTTTCTTCAGATGTTATTCTACAGAACACCAGGCTCTCTTTCCTGCGGTCAGTGCCTGTCCAATTCATTCAAGAATGATTTGAATTCCTCAGATGCTTACAAGCAAGCTCCAATAGCTCAAGGCCAAGTGGGACAGGTCACACTGCCAAAGGAATGACGGCCAGTAAAACTTATTGGACTCCGGTTTAGTGTAAATAATGATAAAAATCCATATAAGACACAACACTAACAGCAGAAAATTATAAAACATATTACTTGGCAGAGAGGATGTTTTTTTTTCTGAGGAAACAAGAGTACACAGCTGCTTCACGTTTGGCCTATTTCTGACCATCTGCAGTAAGAGCCCCTTCAAGATGTGTGCAAGAGAAGACAAACCAAATACCTTCTGGGTCAACACAACCCTGATCCCTCCTGCAGTTGGAAAACAAATAAACACGGGCTCACGCTAGGCAGCCCTGGCAAATCCACCAAGGAATTTCAAATAGTCTTGAATTTATTTTCCATGAGGTCTTTTGTGCAATCTTTGTAATCAAAGAGGTCAATTTTGCTTGGAAAGAGAAAAATATTAGGTAAATATTTTCACAGAAACAGGTCATGTTTGAAATGGAATGGCTCCCCTCACCTCATGCCTCTCGTTTTCCACACTCAGTGTTCACATGCAAACACACACCCTCATAATGAACATACGCAATATTATCCTGGAGATACACACACACACACACACACACACACACACACACACACACACACACATACACACACACACACTCACACACACACTCACACACAAATGGCTTTTCTTAAAATGCAGTCTGGTTCTGGTGGAATGATCGTGCTGCTCCCGTGCCACCAGGCTGACCGACGCACTTGTTTATTTTTCCCATGCCTACTTAAAATTCCAAGACACACACGCACACACACACGCACGCACGCACGCACACACACACACACACACACACACACACACACACACACACACACCAGTGAAAGAGCCTGTGTGCATCTTGCCAAGAGCACTAAAGGGTAGAAAAATATCAACAAGCTGACAATTACATCAGGAAAGAAAACAAAGACGGAGAAAGGAGCTGCTAAGGAGGTCCAGGTTTTTGTTTTTTTGTTGTTGTTTTTTTGCACCAGAAATTCTTCTCATGTGGCTAAAAGTAGCCTGCTAGCCAAATCTAATATGGATTTATATACAAAGAAAGTGCTTAGTTTCACATAATGAATATTTAATCATGCATGGACCCTGTAAAGCAATTTTGCAGAAATAATTGAAAGCAGAGTTTGTCTCGAGGCTTGGGGGAAAAAAAGCTAAACTGTTGACCCAAAGGAGCCCAAAAATCTCATGCTGGATTAAATGTTGCTGCTGGCATACACTCTAATAAATGAGGTTAGGAATCTGGGGTGGAATCCATGGGTGTTAAATCGGCTGATTCTGTGAGAGACACACAGCCTGCACTTACAACACACCTACCTGTTGGGTATCTTCATGTTCAACCTGTCGGCTGTCCTCCTAATACACTGCAAAAGTTTGGATGCTCCTTTGTTTAATGAGTAAGGAAAGAGAAGATGAGGAAAATTCAAGCCACCTGCATGAAATTCAAAATGTTTGTTATGTGTTTTTATTAAATATTGCAAATCAAACCATTCTGACAGAATACATCCGTCAGCATGAACTGTGACACGGGAAGAACAGCATCTTTACAGTCGATCACTGCCTCCCACTCAGCCTACGTTCCACCAAAAATCCATCCATCCATTCGTTTTCTCGTAGAAAGGGTACACCCAAGTTGAGACACCAGCTCATCGCGGGACCACACAAAAAACAAACACACACATTCACACTCACACTTGCGGGCAATTTGGTGTGACCAATTCCATCAAAAATGAGAAGTCAAACTTTTTCATAAAGAAAACTGAGCTGCGGTACAGATCAGATGGAGTGGATTGTATTATTATGTGAAACTCACTGCACAAGCAGGACTTGTCATTCATTCCTGTGCAAATTATTATCTCTCATAACAGTTTGAACAAAAAGGCTGTGACGACAAGGCTGCACGGTCTCAGGTCACAGAAAATGCAAGACAGAGCTAAACCTGTATAAAAATAAAAAAGGAGGGAGTGATAAGCGGATTTGAGGTAAAGTGTTCACTTATGCAAAATAAAATAGGTTATCAGGTCTATTTGGTGATTCCCTGGCACCCTTAATAAATCAGCTTAGGGTACAGCTGAACGGCTTCATTCTAACCCACAAATCTCTGCACTGCAATAACATGCGCCAGCGAGCACAGATTAATTTAATAACTCTTTAATATTCTCCATGAAAAAGGAAAGAGACCAGCCAGTCCGGAGCATATGGGGTGGGCGGCAAAGGGGGGCCTATCTGAGGAATAGGATATTGCTGCAGCAACAGATTGAATATTACATAATCATGTCATTTATATTCCATTCGAAGTGCAGGCTTCCCAGACTGGGGACTCAAACAGGGCTGGGGATTTGTCTGAGATAGACGAGAGAAAGGGCTTGTGGGTGTAGATGTCACGAGAAAAAACGAAGACTGTCTCAGTGCAGAGATTTTCTGTTTCACTACAGCTGAATGTTGTATGTCTTCAGTGCATATAGTGCATAACCAGCTGGACACTGCAGTAACGACATACTTTAACACAGCATGTCCACGGACAGTCACCATGATGAGGTCACATGTTCAAGAAATAGTTCATTCATTATTGTTACTAACTTCTGTCCCAGCTAAAACTGAGTGGGAGGCAGGTTACACCCTGGAGAAGTTGCCAGTTTATCAGTGTCACTTGGAAGACAAACAAATAATCACAATTATATTTGGGCTAATGTGGTGGTGGGAGGAAGCCGCAGAACCCTGAGGGGAACCCACGCAGACACGAGAACACACAAACTCCACAGAGAAGATTGGCAGGTGAACGTTCTTGTTGTGATGCAACTGCAGAACCCACTCCACCACCAAACTGCCTTCAGCACATAGCAACGTCATCATGACGTCATGTCAGGTTATCCTTATTTGATCCCAACCCTCTCTAACATTCATACAACTGTGGGGGATTGCTGTCCAGTGAAAACAAAAGATCCAAACTATCTGATGAAGGTTATAATTCATTACAAAAACATTTATGTACTGTGGTTCCCAACTTGTTGTGCATTGACATCCGTGGCAATGTGGTTTAGGTTACCGCAGAACGAGAGAGAGAGAGAGAGAGAGAGAGAGAGAGAGAGAGAGAGAGAGAGAGAGAGAGACTCATTGGACTTTGCAGTCCAGTGAGGCACATCTTTACTTCCTGTATATACCAAAATGAATAGATCCATTTTAAATGCTGTACCCATCAACAGTCGTCCACAATAATGTCCATTGATTGATCCACAAGAGGGCAGTGAAGAAGTCCTTCACCAAAAGCAAATAACCATGGGGACAGTACAGACGGTTTCTGTTAATATTCCATTTAAGTATCGTAGTCATTCCAAAAACACACAAATACAAAGCAAAGGAACACAGAGTCTGAAAGGAACATCCTTGTCCCACCTGTGTCCACCTTCAACACTGGGTTTAAATGAACTTAATGACTGAATGAAAGGATTCCCCCTCCATGGTAATTTAGTCAGAATAATTATACTCGAGTGAGAGGTTAAAACCTCAATATAAAGAATATGAGAAAAGTAATGTTGTGCATGAAATTTCGGATTCAATTTATTGTCTACATGAAAATTAATCCCCTTAATCTCATTTCCCCTTGTGGTGATCCGAGTCTCCACAACAGCTTGTGCAGAAATACACAAACATTCACAGGACAGCAACAAAGTCATTTACATGACACGGTAACCAATCACTGCAAACAATCTGACAGGAAAATGAAGTCTGTTTCCAATTATGTGTTAAAGATGATATTTGAATATCATGTAATCAGCGAAACAGGGTATATGAAAATGACACGTCTGCATCAGAAACAAGTGTCGAACACATCAGATGGCAAAGTGGTGCAAGGGGTGGAGGTGAAGCTCGGAGAGAATAAACAGAGCTTGCAGACGATGTAATGAGAATTTGCTCCATTTGGCAGTTGCCTGCAGCGAAGGTCTCCCATCTGTTTCTTATTGAAATGGGAGTCAACAGTTTGCAGAAGGAAAGGAAGAAAAAGGAAAGGGAAGAATTAATGGAGCACAGCGACATCTTATGGCCGCAGCTGATAACACAGGGGAGGAGAGAGGTGTATGTACGTAGTACAGAGTTTAGCTCATATAATCACACAATAGGTACAACAGAAAACATAATTCTTTCATTTATGTTTAGCAAATGTGCTATATGTTAATAATAACTAAATGGCATTTGTGTCCACTATGCTATCCTTACACTTGGATAGAAACTTCAGACAAATATACACGGAGTTCTACGCTCTACTCTGCTCCTTTTTGCTCTGCAGCTCCTCATCTGTGTTTCTATTTGATCACATCGTATCTCCCTATGTACACGATCACTCATTCTGTTCAAACAGAAACTTTTGTCACACAAAAGCTTCTTCGTGACCTTTAGGCGGGCGTTAAACTTTAAAGTCATTATATATTTAAAACGTCGAAACGAAAACGACAGTCAAAACAACGTGCAGCACCACGTGTTCAAACGAAAATAATAACACATCAGTTTTACATTCTTATAATTATCTGAAGACACAGAACAGTCTCAGCTTTGTCCTTGTGTTCACCTTCTCAAAAACACATGGGAGTTGGCTGACACTGACAAAAGATTTGTTTGCATATCAAGTGACGGTCATTTGTGCAGGCAGATTAAACACTAAGGTCAATGTTGAACCTGTAAAAGCACTCGACGAAGAATGGCATTACAGTTGTTATTAATGTGTGTGTTTAAACTGGGTACACACACTCATGTTTAGTGTGTGTGTCTGTGAGAGTGTGTGTGTATTAAAGGGGTGTGAGAGGCTTTTAGCAAGATCAACAGGCAAAGCAGGTAAACAGTGGCTGTGACCTGCGGAGGATGTTATAGCTTTACCCAGCACACAAACCCGTCCGAACTGTGAAGGCAAGATATTTAAGAATGTTCACCGGCCTGTACATAAAGCCTTATCTACCAGCAAAACCACACACGCACACACACACACACACACACACACACACACACACACACACACACACACACACACACACACACACACACACACACGCACACACACACACACACACTGACTGCAGTGGTGTGAAAGAGTATACAATAACCCAATTTAACACAAAATACAGTTTTTAAATAATTTTATTTATTATGGGAAAAAACAATCCAAGCATACCTGGCCCTCAATTACCTACTTAGAACAAGAACTCACTTAAATGGAACTTAAAAAACAGCACATCATATCACGAGCTACAGAGATTTTACAAATGAAAAAGACAAATAAGAATAACATTTGTTGACATCTATCATGCTTTTCCTAGTTTAGAGGACACATTGAATTAAGGTCCTTCTTTAAAACAGCGATCTCTTAAACAAATACATTTCTAATGGGTTAAACTCCGCCTCTGCTACGTACAACAACCATAACTATTACCATAACTTCATTCTTTTACAAATAATGAAAGAAGACAAACTCATTAAACACACACTGAATAAGGTAAGGTCTAAAACAACAGATATTGACAGCTGAGATGAAAAATAAAAAATTAAATGGGAAACATGGGAAGCCATTACTGCTTCAAACCACCACTGTTTACTCGTGAACACTCGTTCAAACAAACACACTCACACACACACACACACGGCTGTACAAATACTGTTTGTTGACTCGGAAGAGGGCCGCAGCAGGCAGGTGGCGTCGATGTGGGAGAGGGTTGATTCTCATTTATTGGGGGACCAGCGTGTCCTTTTAAAAAGACCAGGGGTTAAATTTCTATATTTTGCTCTGACACCAATAACTGTAATAATTTTATTTTATTTTATCATTTTATCAAATGACCCTTGTCAAATACACAGAATGGAAACTGATCCTAATACCTACCTTTCATATGAAGCAAGAGATAAAGGAAAAAATACGCTAATGTAAATGTCACTATAAAAAATGGAGGGCCTGTTAAGCAGAGCTACTGCACCTCATCTAACCCCATCATCGGTCCACTTGAGACAAAGCTGCTCTGCAAT
Source organism: Antennarius striatus (assembly GCF_040054535.1). NCBI lineage: Eukaryota > Metazoa > Chordata > Actinopteri > Lophiiformes > Antennariidae > Antennarius > Antennarius striatus. The sequence continues at coordinate 10,488,754 of NC_090776.1, forward strand.
CAGGGAATGACTGACAAGGCAGGATTCCCAGGAAGACGATTCACTCCCTGAGCAAACACTCGTCAGAAATGGTCCTGCTGTGAAACCAACACGGGGGTTGCATTGACTGTTGCCATGATTAAGCGCTTTATAAATAAAACTTGGATTGATTGATTGAGTGATTGGTTTATTGATGTGGGCACGTTTCCTTCAGGCACCGGTATGAAGATGAAATCCAACCCAGAAACACCATGAAAACAACATTTTACAAATGAGAAGTTATCACAGCAACAATATTTAAAAGTGACCACCATAAGAAATGAATTGATGTCCAGACTATGTTCATCCATCAGACAGAAGACAAAGGAGCTACTCAGCAGATTGACACATGTGAAGTAGCTCATGCTAATGACCACCATTAGCATACAAGGGTTAAGTGACGTCTGTGAAGTTCGTAATTTAACGGCCTTCATTGATACTCCTTGGTTCTCCCCATGGTCATCATTGAAAAACGTCATAGAGATGACGCCAAGGCCAACAGGGCATGCAACATCTCATGTGGATGACATCAAGTCCAGCTTCCAACTATTTTTACCAAAGTTCACTGATGGAATTATACTGGAGATGACAAACCTGGAGGGGAAGCGTGTTTATGGGGACACCTATAGAGAGAAGGCTGTATTGCTCAAGCAATTTGATTTGATAACAGAGATACACATCCGAAATGACAAACTGGTTGCCGCCAGGAACATTTGGGACAGGTGAGTGGAGCTCCTACCACTTAAGGTATGTACGATCCAGGCCCGGAGGTGACAGCTGATGAGCGCCTGTTCCAGAGGTTGCTGTTTCTTCAAGGTGTAAATTCTAAGCAAATCAGGGAAATATGGGATAAAGATCCGGGAAGAATGTGATGCCAAGAGCAGCTATGGCTGGAATATGCAGGTATACATGAGAAACCCAGTACTGGAAAGGCCGAAAAGAATCAGGGCATGCGTGTTGTGTTGGACATGACAGCTGGTTTCCACGGGGGTAATTTCACAAATATCACATGTTACAGCTTCTTCACATCATATGCTCTTAGTCAGAAGCTGCTAAAAAGAAAGCACACTGTGGTCGGGACAGTGGAGATGAACAAGCCTGAACTTCCCCCTGCAGTGGTATCGATCAGAAAAAGAGAGGCATTCAAATTAAAACACATACTGTTGTGTCATATGTTCTCAAGAAGAGTAGAAATGTCATCCTGATGAACACGCTAGACAAAAATGCAGCTGTCAGCACCACAGAAGGCAGGAAGCTCCTTATAATCCAGGATTACAACACGAACAAAGGAAGTGTTGACAGCCTTGATAAGGTCATGTAAAGTTTCATCCATCATGCATTTTATTTTTATTATATGTATCATAACATTTTGTGTAGAACTTGTTGAACATTGTTCCCATTGTCTCTTATTGTTCCTTTAATTGCAGTTTACTGGTACATACACCTGCAAGTGAATGACGGCCCACTGGCCTGTTGATGTGTCTGCTTTCAACGTGTGTGTGTGTGTGTGTGTGTGTGTGTGTGTGTGGTGTGGACATCCATCGACGCAACCAGGAATAAGAGGAAGAGTTCCACTCATGTGCAAAGTCACACAGACCTTCATGAGTAGTTTGGTCTTTGGTTTTTCATTCAGTTTTCATATTAAATGCTCATTTTGCACTATAATTTATTTTCAGTATCTATTTGTATTTTCCCTGCAGTTATTTTATTTCTATTTCAATGAATTCATGTTAAACACTACTTTGAGACATTGTTCACAGCTAAAGATTTTGTGGTGAAAAATGTTTTTGTGCTAATTTAAGAGCAGTTTAAGAACAGACAAAACAGGTCAGATTTGATCAGGAACACTAAAGTATAGGGGGAAAACATGACAGGAGGGATCTTTGGGATAAGCTTGTTGTTTTTTAAGGCATTTTGTCCAACAGGTTGGAAAGTTCACTGTTTAATTAAATGTTTCTTGCCCGGAATGCAGTGGCTCTTGAAAGACGTATCTGTATGTAAAGGATAACAGAGGTAGAATCTACACAAGCTTAACAACAGGTTTCAAGTAGTTGTTGATGACATTAAATATTAACATTAATTTGGCATCCAGAAAGATTGACCGTAAGAGTAAAATTTTACAAGGAACTTATGATCACAACAATTTAGTGAAGAGCCAATAAATTAAATCAAGATACATAACCTACTCAACACGGTTTCATACAAAGAGGAAAACCCTGCAGGTTGGTTCAGTTTGCGCTGGGCTGCTGTAAACTCCGGTTCTTTCAGCCGCACCATCTCAGCATCCACCTACAGGCTGTAGTCAGGGGGCCTGACGATGGAGCCATACAACTGCCCCCACAGGGAGCGGTGAGGCCGGAGCCTGGGCGTCAGAGTCGAAATAAATGTTGTCTTCTCTAGTAATATATTTTTAAAACCAAAATGAAATCCCACAGTTCATATGGCCGTCTACCCAAACATTACAACCTTATTTGAACAGCAGGCCTGTGTTTTGTTGACTTGTACATGTGTGCAGGTAAACTAACACCCCATGAACTTTTATGAGCTTCATATTTTTACCACACTGGAAAGAAAATTTCCATGAAAACTAAAACCCTCAATCATCAAACACAGTTTTGCAATCTGTCCTACTCAGCAGTACACAAAAAGGTGACCGATCTTACACAATGCACCAAAGCAAATGGACCACAGCCGATAAGAAGAGTCGTGTTTAAGCAGCCATTAGCAAGTGTTTGAGTCAAGAAGCCATTTAGTAAAGCAGTGCTGTCATGTAGTATTTGCTCCGACACTGGTTAAAGGCTGGCTAGTTAAACAGTCACAGGAGAAAGAGTCAATATTTTCACAGGCAAGCCTGGAGACACAGGGCTGATATTAGCTGACAGTCGTTTCCCACACTGACTGCACCCAGTGCTCAAACTGGTTTGGCCTCGAGACAGGATGGACATCTTGTGGACCACAGACACGTGTTGTGGTGGGAAACAAAAGCCTTGTTTTTATAATGGTATGTCAAAAGTCTTGTAAATGTATTGTGAATACGGATTAATATTATTTATTAAACACCAAGGTCATGTACATATTCACTTGTCTCACAGCAAGGATCAGCTGCAACAGATCTAGCTACTAGTACAATAGGAAAATATTCAAAGATAAGCAGTCTGGTTTTTTTCTTTTGTGTGTGTGTGTGTGTGTAGTTGTTCAGCAATTACATATTTGTAACAGATTCACATTATGATGAAATAGGGTCTCGTTTCATGTGTTACATCAAATTTTTTTCTAGCAAGTTTTAACAAAGTTTTGCAAGTTAAATTGTCCCGTTTTGGAGGGGAATCTGCGCTGCCTCTGGGCCAACAGGGTCATGAACCCAATTTACCAGTCCAAACTCTTTTTAAGCCTGTTCCATCCTGTCTGAAACATGTTCCATACAACCAATTCAGAATATGCATGCATTGACGAAAAAACTTGTTTTCATTTAAAAGTGGAGTTAGCAATTTCTTTTTGATCATAGTTTTGTGTATTTTTTACACATTGTTTATTTTCCATCAACATGTGTTAACATAGGACTGTGCAATGGGCAGCGCTGTTGCTTCACAGCCAGGTTCTGGATTTAATTGAACTGGCATCTCATCCGGGGTGTACCCTGCCTCTCACCCAGAGCCAGCTGAGATACTCCAGCAGACCCGGTGACCCAAAAGGTAGATAAGCAGATGCAGAGAAGACAATTGAAATGAAATAAAACAAAAATAAGACTATGTGTAAAGATTCCGGTCATATTTATTCCAAATGTTAGTAAAATTGTTTAAATGTTAAAGTATTGCTTCAGTACATTGAGATCCATTTTGTACCTGATCTGGACTTACTGCACATGTGCACAAATGTTGTGATGTCACAACCAAGAAGTTGTCAAAAGTAAATAAAGGAGTTTTATTCAGTGGATTTTTTAAAAATTCAGTTAATATTGTTTTTTTTTAACTCTAATTAGGTAAAAAAACAGCATGTTTTCTTAACATCCTGTGCTATGTTGTGTCCGTGTTTATCCAGTATTTTTGTATGTCTGAGCAGGGGATATGTGCAATTTCCTGCAGGATTAATAGTGTATATCTATCTAATATGCTGCTTTAATATTGCAAAAGTCTTCTATCGTCAGTTCAGTGAGTGCACATTGCTATGACCACGTGCTCCTGACAGGTTAATGACAGGTCATTAGTCCTGGGGATCAGTGCTCTCATTGTTCTGGTTTCAAGGGGAAACGTTGTAAGGTTACCTAGGTTTAATTCAACAGGGGTGATTGAATAGGCCCGCGTAACACCACAATATATGGATGAACGTCAAACTGAATTTCGTTTCCCTTTCAAATCTACAAAGTAACTTACACACCAAACAGTTGCCAGTTCATGTCTAAGACGTGGGATCAGACGTATTTGAAGCAGTTAGGTCTTCTCTTCACCACTCATCCCTTTGGAAAGAGGACGTTTAACAAAGTTATTCAGTTCCACCTGCTGTTCACCCTAAAAACTACAATTCTTCTGACTACTGATTGAGCACATCACAGTGGATATCTACCCAGTGTATTAAAATATTTGCTGTATATGTGTTACACTGGTATATGCAGCATAATAAGAGAAAAAGGACCAAAACAAAACAAACAATTCACTGTCGTCCTTAGAGACCCATTAAGGCTGATGACACGATACATAATATTTATTTTGTTTGCGGTTTTTTACTGTGATCAAATATACAGAGAACTTTCCACAAAATGAAAAGTCTAGTTTGTTTTCGACATATCAAAGGCTTCATAGAATCTGAAACTCGTCTGTCTCGTAAATCAAGAAATCACTGACAATTTTGTGTTCAACTAAATTTAATACCATCAAAAAGAACGGTGTTACACACCTTTTTGTTCAATAAACAGGTAAAAAGAATATAATTTAAGGTAACGATTAAAGCTAAACCTAATTAAAGCTTCAACATTTATGGTCTGAGTTCAACAAAACTGCAGCATCAAAAACAACAACAACAAAAAAAGTCCTGTGTTTTGTGATCTGTCAAAACGTCAGTGTAACATCCACTCAATTTACTTCGAAAAATAAAGCAATGAGGAAGTTAAAAAAACACTTTTTTAAAGTTGTTCTGAAGATCAAACATTATATTTTGTTACCATGAAAGGCAGTATAAGAATATTCATGAGACTATTTTATGTCCATTTCTTCAGAACTAACAATTCTAACACTAGAAAAGCACAGAAACTCAGCAAATACAAGTCAATATTCTAAACTGTCCTTTGGGCTAACCAGACATTACAACTGCACCTGAATAATTTGTAACAAGACTTTAAGGAAAAAGCTCAAATATATCCGTAGTTTCACTGAGCCGAAGAAAAATGTTCACATGCATCTTAAGGCTTCCTGCGCCTGAAAGGGAAAACAACAAAAAAAGTTAAAACCTTAAAAAACAAAATAAAAAAATTACCACAGGAACGTTGTCATTCTAGAACATGCTCTAGAATCTACTTACTTTTGATACACATTGCTTGCCACCGGAGCCTAATGGAAGGAAAAGGAGAAAAAGATTCATACGCAGGGAAAAGGTTTGACACCTTAAATTCAGACCAAAATGAAGAGGCAGACAAAAGTTGGTATATACTTTTGGTGTGTTTTGGTTGAATTAAGAACTCACCCTGTTTTCTATGTCCTCCATATGAGTTCGTTCTCCTGAACCCGATCGCCTCTTGCGACTGAAAGAGAAGTTTTTATAAGTTCTCCAAAATATATTCCAAATCCCAAAACTACCACATTTTATGTTTGCTGTTGCACCAAATTAAAAATAAATAAATAAATTTCCAACCTTTTCTTTCAAACTATTTATACAAAATAGACAAAAAACAAGCCTTTCCATTTCCTTGTGCATTACAAAAACACTTTTTTGTATTAACAGGCATGCTGTAAAGGTTCATGTTGCAGGACCTCAACATAAGTGGTTGTTGAGTAACTTTATATTCCTATTGATTCAATAACAAAATACAGACTTATTTAAAACTTTATACTGTATATCAAAATGTGGATGAACTTGTAATCAAGCCATAAATTATGTTAAATAAAAAAGAACTGGTTTAGGGATAACATTTTCTCACAGTATTTACAAATGTCAGGTGCCAATGAATCATTGAAAACATGTTCCTGTACCCACACATAAAAATATCACAACTTTTTGCTGTTATGACAAATAATTTACCTTGGTGCCATTGTACACTCTTTGAGGGTCTCAACGTCAGTAAAGTGAACAGCTTGTCCTCCAGTTCTCGTCTTAAAAACGTCTCCCTGATGAATTAAAAAAAAAAAAGTCCCACACCAGCAGAGTGTAAGAATAAACTCATCTTCACAAAACAGCAAATTCAAACAAAAGTGTTCCTTTCATACCGAATACAAAAATTAAACACTGTGTGATTAAGTTAGTGAGATTCAAGTAAAAAATTATATGAATAGAAATCTCAAATCAAGCACTTGTTGGATTTTACCTTGATCAATTTGGTCTCGATCTCCCCGTCGGAGGCGAGCTCTTGGTGTCTAAGTAAATACTTGTGGCATTTAGACAGAGCCTTCTCGTTGGGGGTCGACACCTTGATTGCATTTGGTATGATTGGCTGCATGACTGTGTCTAGTTCCAAATTATTTGGCGGTTTGTGGTCTACCCATTTCTCTCCACCTGCAGAGCGTGAGCGCCTGTGGATTGGATGAGCAGGTAGTGCCATCTGGTGATCCCATAGTGAGAAAGATAAACCAGGAAGTTATTCACATGTGACAGCAGGAGGAGTAGGTTAAAATCTGTTGAGGTTAGCACTGGAGGTCACTTCTGCTGAAAATAAATGTACTACTGGAAGTCAATGAGGGACATTGAAAAGTATCCATTCTACTTTTTCTTCCTTCAACGTGTAATTATTTCCAGTATTGTAGACCTCAATTCACTTAGAATATTCTGGGCTTCCAGCATTACATTTTATTTCATGACGTGAGTGAAAGAGAAGCTAGAGAGAAACAGCCCAGAAATGAGTAGGAGCCAGCATGCAAATCAGTGCAAAGGCAGCGCAGAATGGAGAGCAATTAAAACTACATGCAAGTACAATGAAGGTATGGCTTGTATATCAGCTTTAAGATGGATTTTAAAGCACATGTGACTGATGCAGAACAGCTTTGTTTTAAAATAAATGTTAGGAAAAAATGTTCAATTATTTGTGAAATGAGTTACTCGGTTCTTTTCAGAACATTCCAAGTTGGTGAACGAGGAGCTACACAATTACCTAATGAAACTTTAAAATGAAACGTTTTCATTGTCCACTGTGGATGAAGAGTTCACTGCTGCCTTTAGATTTAATGTGCAACATTCTGAATCAGTCTTCTAGAATGTGCTGTGTTCAGATACGATGTCAAAGCTTTTTAAAAGGGGACAAATATTTATGATGCTAAGTTTTGATAATTTTAAAAATGGTCCTAATACAATGATGATACACTACATGGAAAGAACTTCCAACATGATAAAACTACACAGCGAAAGAGGCAAGTCAAAGTTCAAAAAACATGACGGACAACACTGACCTACAGCCTGAAGAAGAGAAGCACCAGCCTACACTGATGCAGAGCTTCTACTTGATGCATTTCTAAACACACATCTACAGAGAACAGGTGTAGTTCTAAACTGTCGCAAAGGATAAAACACGAGCTTGCAGAAAAAAGAAGCACAATCTGAGGAGTATCTAGAGTCTAAGTAGTCCCCAACCCCAATGGACCGCGAACCGGGACTGGTCTGCTCAGAAAGAATATGTAACTTACATTATGTCTGTTTTATTTATTATCTGACTCTGAACAATGTTTTGTTTTTGGAAAAATACCGGATTCTCTTCTCCACATCTGTCTGCTTTTTAAGAAGGTAGTCATGTGACATCTATCACATGACTACCTTCTTAAAAGGGATCACTCTGGCCAGTAACACAGAATACATTATTGCTAAATTGAAACTGACAAGCTAGCTAATTGAATAAAAATCAAATGTTGGCTCAGTGTTACAAGGACGCTGCTAATAAAAATGAATCCAGTGTGCACACACACTGGATTCACGTTTATTATATTTGGAAAACAAATTTTTAATGCTGGTCGTATCACTTTTTTTTTTTTATTCATACACAACACCTTAAAGGCAAGTCTGTGAAAATATTGTGACTTTCATTCCGGTCCGCGGTGCAGAAAAGGTTGGGGACCACTCGTCTAACACGTACACTAACCCTTTTGCCTGCGTCTAGGTCTAGCCTGGTAGCAGGGGTTTTTGTGTCTGGGGCCCAGCGCTGGCCTCTCCTGCGGCCCACGCTGTTGGGAGTCCAGTTCCTGCACTGGGGAGTCCCATGAAGTCTAGCCTGGCTGACTGAGTCTACAGGGAACCTCTGCTCCCATTCAGAAACGCAGGAGGCTACTGAAGGATAGCCTGAAGAGAAGGAGGATGTGGCGGTGGTGCTGCTGCTGCTGCTGTAAGGTTCCTCAACTGTCCTAACACTGGGTTGATTTTGGTGGTAAGGAGTTTTGCGCAAGTCCTGAAACGTGATGAAGGGATGGGGCCAGGCATTGTGAATGTTAGGGGCTCCAGATGAACACAAAAACACAATGGGTAACAAACAAAAGCTGCTGTGTACAGTTAACATAGATCTGCTACAAATTGTTTTAAAATCACAATAGTATAGTAATTATTCTTAGTGGCATGCAAAAAGTCTTCATAAAGTGATTTAGCATACACTCATGGATGTGCTGCAGAGTGTACTCACAGGATGAGGCGATGGCGAGGCAGACCTCTTCTGAGCTACGTTACGATCTCTCTCCCTTGATGGCCTTTCGGGTTTCTCTGGACGCTCCGCAGGACTGCTACTGCTGCTGCTGCTGCCAGCGGCGCTCTCTGTAACGATGGCCTTGAGCTGCTTCAACTTCTCATCCTTCACCCACAACTTGTTCTGCATCTCCAGTTGCTTGGCGTTCACTCTCCGCTCCTAATCAGAAAACACCAGCAAAGCAATTGAAAGAATAGTCTCAACATGTACAAGATACCCCAATGCACTATGGTGCATATTTCTCGTTTCCAAATTAATACCAAGTGGAATTTCTCAATCCACAAAGGTTTTGGACTCTAGACAAGAATTTATTTGCTGATGTTCTGAGGAGTATTTGAGGATGAAGATTCTTTTGAAAATTGTTTTTCCTTGTAAAACTACAAAAGATTAAGACACAATTTTTTATCTTGGATAATTTTAACCGTATCAAATTATCAGTGCATACATTTACACAAAAGTTGTTTCTTTGTTCTACTTGTCATCACCTCTGTCTCCACCCACCAGCTGATATGTTTTTTTTCCCAAGCACTTGTTCTACTTCGACAAAATTTGCTGTGAGCAAGCCAAAAATCAAATCATAGATGAGAGAAGAGGACTTTAAAAAGCCTACATATATTAAAAAAATTACTAAGTTACTCTAAATTAAACTTTTCAAAATCTGTAAGTACAGGTGTTCTTATGGAAAAAAAATTAAATTACAACTAATGCTCACAGAGACAGTAACAAAAAAGATGGGGAGACGAGTTCTGGAGATGAGTAGCAAAATGGTGCTGCTCAGCAGGGGTTGTATCTGAAAGAGGAACTACAGTCGTCAGATATGTGATTGTTCGTATCTCCAAACGTTTGTATCTTGAGGACTACCTGTACTGCTTCATACAATTACTCGCTGTTAATACGTTCCAGGACCACCCATGAAAAACTAAATTCCGCGATATAGCAACAAACTATTTTATTATTTACGGTAATTTAAATGGTTCTGAACCCTCCCCATACTGATATTAAACCACCTTCCATCTGTATTACCTTTTCCAACATTCTTACTATTTGAAACACTTTTGTGTTTCACAAAAGTGCGCTGCGTTCCAGGAGTCTCGGAACACAGTACACTTCCAGATGCTGTCAGCCAATAGCATGCACGTATGGTATCACGTGACTACCTACTAAAAATCTGTAATGTAGTGAAGTCATGCATCTTGAAGCGCAAACAAGTGAGGGATCACTGTATATACAGTATGTTCAATCTTTTTCAACAATCTGTTATCCATACATAGGGATAGTGAATTTATTTATCGAATAATGTTTTCTTTTACTTGTTTGTCAACAACAGTGGAACACAAGATGACTATTATAGGAATGGGACAAGACTGTACAAACAAATTGAGCCAGGTTATCAGTACATTTGTGCAAATCATCACAATGGACTAGCAGTTATCTGCGATACTTTAGCTCCACTTACACATTCCTTCTCCCATTTGAGTTTGGTGTCCGTCACCACACCCTGCATGCGCTGCTCCATGCGCCTCTTGTCAGACAGCTCCTTCTGCAGCCTTTGCTCAAACGACTGCAGATCCTGCTGAAGTGAGCGCTTGTCCTGCTCATACACGTCTGTTGTCTTCTGGAGGACATCCACCTGAAGGAGGGGAAAAAGGAAGTTTGCACAGACTTACTTTAAGAATCACAAAAGAAACAGCACAATATTGTAATCATAGCAAGACAGCACCTTGTATTCCAACGTTTTTGATTTTTTCTCTAATCGTTCAAGCTCCGCCCTCTGGTGAACGATCATTTTGTCTTTTTCATTCAGTTTGTTTCGTTGGTCGTAGAGGAACGTCTCATTTGCGGCCAGTTGACTTTCAAGCTGCTGGAGCATAGAACTCAGTGTGTTGGCTGTAGGAAAAGAAACCTCATTAATGTAAGTTGCAAACCATTCAGCTTAAAAAGCTGTTTACAGCACAACAAAATACATTCAATGACCAAACTACACAATAATAAAATCCTACATCACTAAACAAGAAGTACCAGTATTCTACCAAGCTGAACAATTGTCCACATAAAGACGACAAACTAAAACTTGAATATCTGAATGCCTTATTTAAAAACAAAATACTGATCATTGCTGTGCTGAATAAGTCATATCAGTCACTTCTTTAGTTAGACACACAAGACAGTTATTTAAGGTGTAGAAAATGAAACTGTACCAGTTATGTTGTACTGTGCAGTCATCATCTGACGGATGCGATGCCTCCTTTCCAGCACCTCAATCAAGCGGGGCAACGTCTGATCATCAGATGGATCCACCAGTTCACACGGAGGCAGGGCTGGAAGGCGTTCTATGAACTCACCCACTGCATGAATGAATAAAACATGGAAAGATTTGCTTCCAAACTGGCAAAAAATAGTAAAAACAAAATTTTTGAAATGCAGATCATGCAATATGACATAACATGTATGAATGCAGGATGGTTTGAATATACGGAGTTAACATAAGGGTTAGTACTCATCTACTTCAAGTACTTTTAAGAATTGTGAGCACACATCTAAAGCTAACGAAAGACCTGTTTAAACGCAAAACACAGTTCAAGGCTGCTTGTCATGTTTAAAGCAGCAGACAATCGATTTCATTATCATGTACTGTACTTATTACTTTTTTGTGTATTCATACAATGATCCCAAGTGTGTTACCTATTTCTTGAACATGATATCTAGTTTCCTAAAACAGTGAGACTCTAAGCAGGTCTGAACCAATATTTGTATCAAATACTTGGTTCAAATGTTTATGGTACCCAGTGCTAACTTAAACCACTTGCTGGATGATAATTTATTACCATTGCTGGGACTTCCTCGTTCTTCCAGGCGTTGTGTCAGCTCATCCCTGAACGCCTGGTTTTTGTATCGGCGTCCTGCAGTAAGGCCACAAATTGGTCGGTCTACTGGCCGTGCCACTTCCACCTCTTGGGTCATCTCTGCAAAGCGCATCACCAGCTGCAACATATACAGTAGGGTACTATAAAAAAATATACCCCTTAGCTATCTGAAGCACATAAGTTTTCATAGTCCTCTGAATTCAAACAAACAGCTACTGAATTTTTTATGAGAGTGACAGTTTGTGACAGGGAAAGAAGGTGACAAGCAAAAATTACATACAAACACACATCTTACCAGAGATTCGTCATAGTCATCAGCTTTTGGGTTGACACACACGATCATTCTGACTTTCCCTTCACCATCAAAGTAGTTTTTAAATAGATGAGTAACTTTAGAGTCTCTGTATGGAACCATCTGGAAGAAAATAAATGCTCTGTGAAATTGCCACTGGTAAAAAAATGAACAATTAAAGGATTACTTTTACACAAATGACACTGATAAGTAAGGACACGTGATGTACACATTATAAAACACCAACCTTATTAGTTCCACACATTTGGTTTTCACGGAGGACTTCAATACACGTGCGCAGCGTCATCAGGGACTGGTTAATACTTCCTGAAAACAAATCATTACTAGAAACGCTCAGCACTAAAACAAATATTATTCCTAAATGTGTGCCAGCAGATAGACTGACTGATTTCAACATCAGAAAAAACGTTAGATGTTCATGAACTGACCTGCTTCACGGAGACGGCTTCCCTCTGCTCTGGTTCTGTTGGTACGCTCGCTGCCTGCGAGATCCACTAAACACAGCTGGCTCACATTCACCTGGTTTTTGTCCTGGCATAACAGAAGAATGGATTTGTAGTACTATACAACTAAATGTCAAGAACCCGTCACAACCATGATTTGTTGTACATGTACTTTTTGCCACAGCTTAATTATATAAACCCAAATACCAGAATAGAGGTACTGCAATTCTTTGTTAAAGCATGTTAACATTACAGACTTTACATAAATAAAATGGTGTTTCAGAGAAAGTGCCACCTGTAGAACATGATCCCCGTCAGCATCAAGAGGTGCCTGGGCCAGTTTCACCGTGAACACACTGTGGGAACGACTGGATTCACGGTTGAGCTGAGTGTTGGCTATCCTCCTTTTCTTTTGACCTGAAGACAGGACAGAGCTTTGGTAATAAATTATTTTTATAAAATGAACAGATTTATTGGTTTGTCCAGATAACTGTTTGAATATGTGGTAACCTAAAACTGTTCTGTTGTAAATCAGCTCGTTGTGGACTTCCTGAGATGTAATAAAAATATTTTACTATTACATACCAATATTTATGCTTTTTTGATGCTTAATTTAAAAAAAAAAAAGAGAAAAAAAACCTTTAAAAGATCATTAAACCACAATGTTGGAATCCTTTCAAAATAAACTTTGTAGCTCAAATTCATTCTACAAAACAGAACACAAATAATACAATGATATTGTATTTATGGGTTAATTAAAACAAATATGTTTATTATTACAACTCACCCTTCCAAAATACTTCAAAAGCCTCATCTGTGGATTTTACTTCAACTTCTGTGCATCCGGCCACATACATGTTATGATTCTGATCTTCCCGCAGAATCCTGGATTGAGGTGGTCTGAAACAAGTTTAGGAAAAGAATCTGTACACACCAATGACATAACACTGTGTGACAAAGAGGTAAGACAAGCAGCAAAAGCTAACATTACATTTATTATTGTATTATTGGATGTTAGTGTAAATGTTAAACTAATTCAGCATAGGGAGACAAACATGTCCATGGGCAGAGACACATGCAGGTTGCTGCACACAAGCTTCAGGGACTCAGGGACAGTAATTGCCTGTTCCGACAGTAGGAACAGGGAATTGATTCTGAGGACAACAGCCACCGAAGACTAAGATATACCTATGCTAAGTACAAGGCTTTGGATTAATGGGACGGAAATGCACTAAAGACTAACATCAGCTACAGCCAAGTTACAAAGATGAATGAACAAAGTACTGTATACTGTTCTTTCACTGGTCACATACGTGAACTCATTGTTCTGTACAGGTGTGCCTCCACCGACCCACCTAAAAACAGCGCATCTTGTCAACAAAGAAATAAATGCAATACCATGCCACCATAATTGCATTCAGTACATACATGGACAGCATGGACAGTGGTTTCCTGCATAAATTTAGGAAAGCATCTAGATTAAAAGGAGTTGGGTGTGGCTGCATGGGTGCATTCATCATTCAATGTGAAGATCTCTCATTCATGAGTTGACACCACAAATAACATGATTTCAAAGACAATTTGTGGAGACAACCTTTCGACATGGCATTATAATTCAAAAAAATCAAATAGTGATGTGTAATCCTTCCCCTTACTTTGATCTGATTGGGTCAAATGGAGCGTCTTCTAGGAGATCATAGATATAGTTGTTGTAGACCTCAATATAGGACACAAAAATACTGTAACAGCAGTCTTCATCCACATTCTCAGATTTACACGCCTGCTCTGAGCTGATCATGTCTGTGAACTCTGGGTCAGCCTTCTGCCTAAGAAAACAAAGCAAAAGAAAGGAACATCAAGAATAATAGGTAAAATGTAAAATATAATGTAATAATATGAATACCAGAAAGTGATAACTGAAAGACAAAAATACTCATTACTACCTGGACGATGGTGTTTTGGGCATTGACTGTTGACTTTCTCGCTTCTGTCTCTCCAAGAGAGCTTCAACTTGACACTGGACCTCCATCCCATTTTTGTCATCTGGTTTAAACACCTGATGAAGATTTCAAACGTTTGAAATAAGTGCACCTTTTCATTCCGGAAAGCCTTTTCATTTTACAATAAAACAAAACAAAAAAAATGAATTAAAGGCTTACAAATCTTTTGGCCTGAAAGGGCCCAATGCTGTTAAAAAGCATGTCAAGACAACGTGGGAGGAGTCCACCCTCCCCAGGTGATCCCGTCATGGTGTAGGTCTTTCCACTACCAGTAACACCATAGGTAAACAGCAGACCTACAAACCAAATCACAAACATCTTTCACAGAGATTTGAAGTAGGTACTTTATTTTGGAAAGATACAATGTAAGTGTGAAAACATTTTATCAGACAAACAGGTCAAAAGCAATAAAGAAAATATTTCTTTGTTTCAATTAAAATTTTTGATCTGGAGGTTGATCTGTTTTAGCAAATGTGATGTTTTACCAATGATTGATGTCTGTAGAACATGACCTGGGTGGAGGTCAAAAGCTGTGCAATCTCCACATGGAAATGTCTATAATTGCATGGAAACTGAATATCCACATTCAAGGAAATGATTTGTATACTGTACTTGCAATAAGGTAGTGTGTATATATTGGACTGTTAAACCCAAGTAAAGGTTAGATCATTAATCCCCAGCAAATGACACTGTAAAACTCCACTGGCACAAACTCAATGCCACCAGTGTAATATTGGTTATTGTGTTATAAACTACAGTATTTTATGGGCTTATTCTGCTCTGAACAAACTTAACTGTGCCTGCAGATAAATAAATCAGTTTTAAAAACAGTTTTGTTGATCAACTCATACTTTCAGGAGCAGAGAGGAGAAATAACGAGGTAAGAATTAAATCTTGAATACAATGAGTGGAAAAACCCTTTAAGTGACTCACCATTCTTACAGTGAATGAGGTCTTCGACCAACGGTTTGGCAACATCCTCAAACAGCTCCATTTGAGTTGTGTTAATACCAAATACCTTTTTAAAGGAGTACTGCGTCTATGGTAAACGAAGTAAATCAGAAGTAAATCAAATTATGCTTACAAAAATAGCAATCAATAAAAAAATGGACAAGAGCCATGATTACTATCCTTATTTGGCATTTAACCCACTAGTGCCCAAATAAGCTGAGCTCTCTACTGAGCACAATGTTGGCTCATCCACATATGTGTGTCCAGTGTTGTTAATTTTTCTGAATCACAAATATACAACTATTCATTTCATAATATTAACTGAATACACTACATGTTTTTGCTGCTGGTACCAGTATTTTGGCTCGCTTGAGATGCGCTAGGCCAGCAACAATGATAGACTTCCAAGTGGATCAAGTTTTAGCACCGCAACTGCTCTAGACTCAATGCAACACCCAGGGCAGGATACAGTTTTCTTACAGTCCAAAGAGCTGACTGATTAAGACATTGAATTAAAAAAAAACAACACATGACAGGATCTTTTAAAGGAGTTATTGGAGGTATCTATGTATTTTTTTTCTAGTTTTTACAGATTTATTGAATGAATGTAACAATACGTAATGATAAAGAATAACATTCACAAGCACTTAGAATTTCTGTGACTACCTGTGCCAACTATTTGTAAAGAAGGCTGCAGGAAACTGACATGACCAGAGCTTTACATTATTCTCGTCTAAACTCTTCTGCTTTCTAGACAGTGTAGCTCAACTAGAGCAAGTCCTCCTTTTCTGTTGCCTGACATGTTTAGTCTGCAGCAAAAAATGTCAACAGACGATGAAGAAATCAGAACTTGAACACATTTACCTCTTTAAATTCCCCATTACGGTTGGCTTTTAGGCCATCGGGAGCATGTAGCTGAATGGTGGTGCTACTGATCATCTCAACACAACATTCCTCATCCACTGTTCCAAGTGGACGTATACGGCAGTACACCTACATACAGAAAATGAAACACAGAACATTTAAAAACACTGTAAAGGTGGGTTCTACTGAACCTCTATGAATCTCAGGTTTGATGTCTAAGTAGGTGAAAAAGAAGAGCAAAGACAAAAGTCAGAGCTGGAAGGTGTGAATTCATTTCAGTAAAAATTTCCACTGACTCCAACAGGATCTTTCTCTATGTTTGATGCCTTTTTGGGGCCAGGTCTCCGAGGGGTCTTCCCTTTGCTGTAAATGAAAAATTCATACAAAGTCAATGTCAAACAGAAAACACATGCTGCATTGATTCATGCTTTTTCATGATCCAAATAATTCAGCAAGATAACTTAAAATACGTGTATAAGGCTCATACACAGAGGTCAAATTCATCGCAATGTTTTACCTACACATTTAATTGATTGGAAACTGTTAAACATAACTACGTACAGTATATATTGTGTACTATTTCACAGTACGTTCTGAATTGGCTGTCACTTCACCTCATCTACTTGTCACATACAATTATAACCAACTCTTCGCTCAGATATCACATCGCAAACTATAATATACAAGAAACGGTACACAAAAATATTAATTCAAAATGAGGTTTTACCGAGTTGAGCTAACAAAAGCTGGATTATACTTCAGCGGCTGACAGCGGTTCAGAAGGAGTCTATAATATCGATGGCTTAAATGTGAATAAAGTTGTATGAAACCAGTTTTAAACGGCTGCTACGGGGTCAGCAGCTAATGTTAGCTATGCTAACGTCATCATCCTGCCTCACTAACATGTTTTTCTGAAGCAGTTTACAGGTTAAGTCAGTTACTTTGGTACTTTTTTGCAGCGTATATATTTCTTGCATTTTATTAAATTCTTTTCGAATAATTTTTTAAAAAGAAAACAACAGCACTCACGGTGGTCGTTGCATCTTAAGAGGGTGATGTGAAACTTCTCCACCGCAGACAAGAGCGCCTCTGCTTGATTTGAAATTTGTGGTTTGAAACACATTTCCGAGTGTCGAATATTTCAGCCAATCAGAGCGTAGATACAGTGTTGAGAAGCGGAAGTCCCGCCTCAGGCAATTCACCCTGCATCAACTCGATGACGTAGATCAAGAGTCAACGCTAAAGAAAAAACCGCCTCAACGTCAACTTGTCCGTGTCTTATAGGTCAGTAGAGTTCAAACAAGTCCCCTCTGTCCTATAAAATTTATAGGACTGAGGAGGAAAAAATCCCACTGTATCCACAGTTTTAGTGGTAGAACAGGAATGTAATTCTTATGTATTCCCTGGCATCATTTATAGTATTTATATTTATAGTATAGATGGTTCGTGTTCGCTGCCAGAATGAAGACGTCGGTTCAACTCAAAAATCGCACCAAAAAAATGCAGAAAACTGCACAGCATTTAACTTGTGCTGTAGATAAATTCATTTCATACTGTACTGTGTAAAATAAATGGCTCTTTGTGTAATGAACAAAGTTTTATTTCCCCCCCTGCTTTGCATTTTACACGTGCATGTTGCACTCAGTGTCTTAAACTGCACTTTAGTCTACTGCCAGTAGGCGGAGCCCCATCCTGGAGAAATATATTTTAATCTCAAGATATACTGAAACAAGAATAATTCTCCCTTGAACCTGAGCTTCAGATTTCTTTCAGTCTGTATATGTATAACATCAAATTACAATTTAAAAAAGTTCTGTTTCAGAATTAACTAAATTAAATGAATTTAACAATCACTCCAGAAGTAAACAATTACCTATCTTGTGACCACCTCACTGGGGGATGAATAAATACTTGACTGCCTTGAAATATTGATGCATATTTGAATTAGTTAGCTTTAAGGAATATCAACATGGTGTCGAGAACTCCTTTTAAAGAGAACTTTTCGATTTGTGCTATTTTTTTGTAGAAGTACAGTAAATAAAGGTCTTTGATTGTATAGCATTGACATTCTATTCAAAAGGATGCCTGAAAAGAACACATTAGTTCAGCTGTTTGCTGAAGACTTATTAAAGACCAGAATTACTTTTCTATGACTTAGATAAAGTGGATAACCCAGCTAAATTTAAACTTCTTTCATATTTAGAGATAGAATGACACCCAGTCAAGTTTTTGCTATTGAGTTTTTGTTTTTTTTTTAAATATTTTTGAGAAATAAAAGGGGATAGGAGTATAACAAATTTACACTTTTCGGACAGTGTTCAAACCTTTCTGGTGTGTTTATTATTGTTCCTTATCGTTGTTTTTGTTGTTCAAAACAAATAAAGACATTCATTCATTCGTTATCATTTGTTTATTTGTAATTGTAGTAAAGGAATGTTACAAAAGTTGGTGGCAGCAATCCTCCCAGCAGAGTTTACAACTCTAAAGACATTTTCTCTGGATTAAACATTACCGAAAATCTGATATTCAGCAGGAAATCCAGCCTCATAAGCAAAGAACTTTTTTTCCCTTGTCACAACTGTTTGTGTTGATTGTATCAGCGCGTGAGTGACGAATCACACTGATGTCATTAACAAACATTAACAAATGGTTGTGTATGAGAACAAGCATTTAAAACAGCAATACTACATTTTCAAATGAGCGTTAGCTGCCTGGAGTTTTTAACAGTTTTTTCCCTGTAGCTGACGGTCTCTTCATACTCCACAGGAGTGAAAATCAGAGAATTTAGAATAAATATTTTTAAATATATATAAAAAGTACACAGAACATAATGTAGCAGACCTATTCATTGACATATTTCTGCAAGAATAAGTTGTCTGTAGAAACGTCCTTCATTGCATATAATGAAAACAAATGTTTTGTTTAGTTCCATTGCATATTTGTGCAACTTTTGCTCTCATTTTTGGTAAACCCACACATAACAGCATTATCACAATGATTTCTGAGAGTATACTTGATTTTAGTGCAGACAGCAAGCTATGACTCACTTATACAATATTCCAGCTCATGGTCGATCAGAAGTGTCCTTACAATGACTCTATACCAGTGGTCCCCAACCCCCGGGCCGCGGACCGCTACCGGTCCGTGGGTCATTTGGTATCTGGCCGCACAGCATTAAAAAATTATTTGCATTACTTCCGTTTTATTTATTTCGGAGTGGGAAAGATGTTTTATTTTGAAAAGTGACGTCTGTCACGCTTGACCGGTCTCGGTCACGTGACAGGTTACCCCTAAATTAAGCGCGTCCAGTGTACTGGATTAAAATCAAGGCAGATTATCCTGAGATCGCCCAAAAAGTATCGCAAACCCTGTTTCCATTTCCAAACTCCTGTCCTTGCAAAGCGGCATTTGTTTGTTTATTGTCTGTTGATGTCTGCATTTCACATAAAACCACTGATGATTTATTATTAGACTACAGCTGTCCTGGCGTCATTAACGATTATAGAGCAAATAAAGGCCGGTCCATGACATATTGTCTTAGATGAAACCGGTCCGTGGTGCAAAAAAGGTTGGGGACCACTGCTCTATATTACCCGTAATGCAAGGTTTCCACGTATCTGTATGCGTCATGTCCAGCTGGGTACTCTCAGGTGTTACATCTGATCCATCACTGACTTAGTAAACCTTGGATAAGGTTCTATTTTTTATGTTTCTTCCTTAGGACAAGTGATTTACAGAGGAGAGGAAGACTATAGAGGATGATTATCAACAGATTTACCACCACACAAAACAGGGCTGCACCTATTGAGTTGGAAAAGGTGATGGGGATTGAATTTTCGAGGAGCCATTTGCGGCGTGACATCATGTCCTGTTCAATGGCCTTCATCTGGAAGTGGGTGGCAAAGATGCTGCACACGTGGAAGAGTTGATGGCTGTGACCTGCAGATGGAGCAATGGAGTCATGGTTAGATGAGCAGAGGAAAAGAGCAGGAGGAAATTCCAAACCTGTAACTGAACAGATGATATCTGACAGTGGAAGAGTTTGGAGGTGGGTTTACATTAATATTACATAACAGCGTTTGACAATAATAATAAGTGGTGTCTAAATTTAAAAAAAATCCCACTGTATCCACAGTTTTAGTGATAGAACAGGAATGTAATTCTTATGTATTCCCTGGCAAACATTTTCCTCCAGTCACGTTTTTAATCAACATTGTCTCAGTTTTCCACAAAACTACCTTTCAATCTCTGTCTTTGAGTCAAGGGTTTAAATCAGAATTCAAAACTTCCCTTTGCATACAGTGCTTTAGGTTATAATGTGAAACCTTGGATCTGTTTCTACTGACTTTTATATGTCAGGTTGCACATCATTTTAATCTGTAATAAGCATTTGATGTCATTGTCATTTGTGACATGCTTCTGTCAAACTGCACTTTAAATCATAATTATGGGGAGCCGCAGTGATTAGCTACTCCTCAGATCGGACCTACCAATGAAGTCAAAACTTCCAGGTGCCAGGCGCTCTGGTAAATGTGTGGCAAACAGAAAACCTGTGAGGAATGCCAAGGCAATGTGGTAACAGTGAAGGGTGTTGGTGTCATTGTCTGTGCAGCCTTCTCCTACACAAAGAAACACCTGTGACCACAAGAGCAAAAGAGGGAGAGGAACTTTTAGTCACTTGGAGCCCTATAACCATTATTAATGTTGCTTCTTTTTTCACCTAATTTCTCATTTAAGAATAGATTTTTTGACTGTCTGCTGTTTAATCTCCAAAGTCACCTTTAAAGTTGGATCAGGCTCTTGATTGACTGTTTTTCTTTATTATCTCTGCATAGTATTATTTTTGAAAATCTTCATGAAGAACTCTCTCTAAAGGAGAAACGAACCTTTCTTCACAAAAGACGGAATTTATACTGTTAAAAAAGGTTTGTCACTCAAAAGGGAAACCGGTGCTGGTTTTCTTGGAGATGCCATTATGTTACATAGTAGGAATCAGGAGTTGTTTGGTAGACCTTCCATGCAGCATGCTGTACAGCCAATGCTACATCGTAAATCGGCAATAAACTTCTTATAAAACATTAATTTCTTCTATGAAAAAGATTAAATGATTAAAAACTCTCTGTATCTCTTTAATTTGATCTAAATACCCAGTAGATATTTTACTCAATGCCAAATAATGTATTTCCACATTATCGCAGGGACAGCAAAATTTTAATTAGTTTGATTCCTGAAGCTGCCATTCTTAGGCACATTTTCACATGAAATATTTGGACAATCATGTTTTGTGGCTTCTGTCTGTATTTACAAAGTGCACAGCACTTTCACCTCCCATGGATAGAGAACAAGTAAAAGTTGTAACACATCATATATTATATGATTGTGTAACAATCATATAATATGCATTCCCATAGAACACTTGCTTAGCATTACTTTAAATTGTTTGTGACGTCTTGGACAAGAGATGATGATCTACGCATAAAAAAAGGCTATCGTAATGAAATGCAGAATGATACTTTTTTCCCTCCAGACCATCTTAGCCCACTGACTGAATTATGTTATCAAAACTCTGCTGCAGAATGTGTTGTATGCAAAGACAGGTGAGAGTCTGAAGCCCTACCCTGTAGAACAAAGGAATGTTGTCAAACAGGTACGGGTAGGCAAATGCAACAACGCGGAGACATTTGCTGAACTTTGGTCTCTGAAACTCAGATAATCTGAAATTAAAAAAAACAAATGCTTAATTTTCAAAAATGACAACACAAACGGTTGACTGACTATTCTTCAAAGATACACCATGTTATAGCTAAGCAGTAAGCTGTTAGGAAACTTCTTCACAGCACCAACAGATGGATTAAAAAGATGTGGTTTCATTCAATGCCACAACATTAAAATATTTAAATACTAAAGAAATAGAACTGAAATACAGACCCACCGGTGTATAATAATCATTGTGGGTACTACTGAGGATGTAGAGGGATTAAACATTTCAAGCATAGTAAAGACATTGAATTTTTTTTACACTTAATACAATGATATTCATCATTGTACAAAAATGTATTATTAGTTTATTTCAAACTTCCACAACACTTCATTCATATTTATTTTTTTGTAAATGCAAATACAGAGACAGTTTGCTCAAGGGCATGTCTTGCAACTCTTTTGTTAACTCCTATAACCTGCTCAGCTGAAACTGCCATCAGAATAGATCACTGTTAATAAATAGCTGCCATAGGTACAGCTAGTGGTAACACCCAACAGTGACTTGCTCCATTCTACATGTGAAATCTAAGTTGACCATGTACATGGGTTAAAGTAAGTCTGAGGATTATGACAGAATATAATCACTGAAGATTAGGAGCAAATGTCTTACCTCTTCATGGCATCAGGACTATATTGCCGAAACGGAGAGCCAAGCCTTAGCAACAGGGAGAGACGAATGACAGAACAATTTTAGCTACAGTCAAAGCCACCATTATCCCAGTACATGAAGAAATAGTGATGTCAACAATGTGCTGATTGTTGTAAATCTGAGATGAAGGATGTTGTATGGTTGAAGACTGTATGGTAAGAGCCAATGATGGAGGTCAAAGCAGTCTGTACAGCATTTATTCATACCCAAATTATTGATATCCACTGTAATCATAGACCAGGAGACTTTCATTGAGAGTGACGTTTGAGATGAAATTAAAAATTTGTTATAAAGTTAAGAATTTAGTGCACAGAAAAGACAAAGAGATACATTTTCTAGAAAAAGTTTGATTGTACATTAATCACAAAAGTAGAATGTTCAATGAACATTTTGTCTTAAAATGTTGATCTGCTGATGTTTAAACAAAAAATGTCATACTATATTTCAGTTTTTATTCAAATAAGCAAATATTATATTCCAGTTTATGCCTCAAAGTCAATAGGGCAAGATTTTCTTGAAATGTCATGAATGTTAAAAGTTAACCTCACTTTATATTATGGAAAACTGTTCAAGTGCTAAGCTGTATCCCTTGTATGTATGAGGTGGGGAGACGCTACAGACATATTGCCAGTGCATTGCGGTACATGCTATTCGTTTTGAAATATAGATTTGGAGTTGGTGAGCAGATAACTACGTTCAGCAGTAAGTGTGGAAAGGTGGCATTACTTTTAGTAAATTATAATTCTCACCATACCTGGAGTAGCAAGCCATGCCGGTGCAGATAATAGTGTTGAGCACAGCGATGGGAACGTAATACCGATGAAAGACGTTGTTCACCCACTTGTCTGGGAAAACATAAGCTGAGTAGCTCATTGCTGACCCTGTATTAATGGAAGAAATTATCTGCAATGTACTTTTCAGTCTGAGAGATTTATAATTTTAAAAAGCATCCCATAAAACCCCATGTATAGAATTGTGTAGTGTGTCTATCAATGCCTTATTAGTGACATCCTCTGACCTCTAAAACATCTACACATAGTATATTCATTATATTTTAATTTAATCTGATGTTGCTTCATTTTCAGACTTCTCTGAAATATTTTTTTGCATCAAAATTGCTTAATATAAATATACCAATTTTTTTTTTTTTGCCAGAGTGCATGATTCAGGTCTTTTACATGCTTCAGCATATCTAATGAATGTAACTGAAACTTATGCAAATTACTGATAACTTTCAAGGAAAACATTGTACATTTGGAGAAATACCACAGGTCAAAAGTCACTGAACAACTGAGTAATGCTGAACCACACACACCTACCTAGGCTATAGAAACTGAGGGCGCCATAGTCAAAGAAGAAACAGATGTGACGCGCCTGGGCTGACATGCTGTTGAAGGTGTGAGCACAGCTGGATAACAGTGGATAAATGCAACAGGAGACCAGGTAGACCACCAACGGCCAAGTGAAGGATTCCTGCCAGGCTGTGAGAATGAGCACCACCGACACCAGTTTCCACAGGAAGTACCTGTCAGGAGAAAAACAAGGTGTATTTAGATGATTAGCTCTGAGGGGATGCAGCGACAGAATACATAAAACTGATGAGAATACAGATGCCCGGCTTCACTACATCGCAGATTTTTAGGAGGTAATCACATGCTACTGTGCATGCTATTGGCTGACAACATCCAGAAGTGCACTGGGTTGAGATCAAAACATAATGGTGGTTTCCGAATTTGAAATTTAAGTGGAAAAAGGGGAAAATTGTGAATATTTTTGTTGAATGGAGCTGCATTTTTTTCCAAAAAGGAAGCATCGATTTTTTTAATTGGAAGTATTTAAAGCTTGCATCCCATGGATGCACTTCGTCTGATTGTGCGTCCCTATCAAAATATTTCTGTCAAAGACACAAGGTCGCACGCAAATGAGAACACTGTAATTTGACTCTTTTTTTGTTTTTACTTAAGCTGTTATAATGTTATTGACAAAAACATTTAAATTAACAGTTTGTTTAGTTTTTATATTGTACTATTGGCAAAACTCTTTTACCGTATATTCGGTTATTACTTTTGGGTTGCATAAACGTCATGTTGGGATGCACAAATTTTTTTGAAGTGCATTCCAGGGATGCGCTACTTTCTTGAGGTAAAATGAAATCTGCAGAATGCACAAAATCCTGTGCAATATCAGATGACATATTACAAAAATGACTGTACAAATCTTAATCTTATTAATCTTATCAAGAGGTCATAGTTTGTCGTTTGGGTGTTAGTGAACGGCAGCCACTGTTTCCACATCTCAGTGCATCTCATTAACACATCAACAGTGTTTGTGCTTTTCCTTGTCACAGAACAGTTGTGCTAATTGTGCAACTCACATGAACCCCTTAAGAACAGATCTGCTCATTAGCAGCTGATCTGTAGGCCTATGCGGAGCCCCATGACACAAACACCCATGTGCCCTTACCATACCTTCAACACACAAACACAAACACAAACACACACTTTCTCCATGGATTGTGCAGCCAGAGCAACTGGCATCACAGCAAGAAGGAAGTGTAGAATTACTGGGGGGAGCAGCAACCTCAAGAGAAACTTTAAATCCAGGCACAGATTCACATGAACTCTTCAACGCATATACTAAAAAAAACCCACAAGACTCCAGCAGTTATGTCCTCTTTGCTTATTGTATATTTACATTTCTTGAAATATTTATATTGTAGACAAAGTTAAATAAAAGGAAGTTGAATCAAGCGTGAGGTCATATTGCCATCACAAGCCTACTAACACCATACTGTATTACTAATACACACTTACAATAAAGGTGGTTGGTAGGAGGCAATCCAAACTTTCATCACAACATTCCTAACAATACTAGTAACAAATTTTTAGAGGTTTGTAACTCAAACACTGTGTAAGCTCAATGTTAAGTATGCCAGATAGTTGACAATGTTTCCTACACCCAGAATGAATGATGAATGGAGTAAAGGATAAATCAACAGTTTGAATAGATTTCTAGTCTGTCATCTAGCTACACAAAACCTCCATGGAAGGGGAGGCATTTAAGATATTGGGATGTACCTCATCAAAAATTTGTATGGTTAGGCGATCCTTCTTATGATAACTGAGACAAATAAAAGTGATCCAGAATAACTTGATGACAAAACCCTGCTTCCATTCATCTATTTTCTTGTAGACAAGACGATCATAAAAGTCCTGTCCATATCTGCTTATCCACCTTGCGGGTCACGGGTCTGCTGAAGCCCGTCCCAGCTGACTATGGACGAATTGTGGGAAACACCTAAAAGAAAATTAAATGCCGGGTCATCGCGGGACCACATGAAAGACAAACAACTACTCATGCTCACCCTCACACTTATGAACAATTTGTTGTGACCAATTTACCTAAGCTGCAATTTTTTTTTTGTGGCGGGAGGAAGCTGCAGAACCCAGACAGACCGACGCAGACAAGGAGAGAACATACAAATGTTATAAAGAAAGGACCAGAACCCGGAACCTAATGCCACCTAATGCGCCACCAAGCCGCCCTTAGGTGTCTGTCTTCTTTTGATACTAGGTGAAGATCACTTACTTCAGATAATATCCGCTTGTGAAACCAGACAAATACCTTCTGGATCACTATCAACACACAAGATACTCAAGGAATGCCACACAGCTTTGACATAAAGTTGGTCAAAGAGGTTTTTGTGAGAATTGAAAAAAAAAGTATTTAGTATGCAGGAATCCAAGTTGGGGAAGAACCTTAAGTTGGGTTCTTCCCCAACTTAAGGAGGGAAGAACCCTCCTTAAGTTGCAATAATTTAGATGCTATTCTTCTAGAGTGAACTAACACTCGGTTGCTCTTGTATAATTTCATGCACAGATCAGGACATTTGCCTCCACAAACTCTACATGAATATGTAGAAATTCCCTCAGTTGTGTCACACATTGGCAGTAGACCAAACACAAACAGCAGCAAGCACGTTTATGAATCCTACACTTTATATGCACTAGATTGAAAGAAGGTTTATTCAAGTTTACCAGGATGGTAGAAAGTGGGTCCATATGTTTAAAGTTTCATTTGTCATGTGGAAGAGGCTCAGGATACAGTCAGTGGCTGAGCTGTGGGGGTGTCGGTAGCCAGAGATGATGCTGTCCTCATGAAAAACCTTGAGAAAGAAGACTGTTGGTTAGTCTTCAGTTAGTCTTGCTGTTTTCCTTGAAATAAAAGCAAGATAATTTCATCCTTTAGGTCTTCAAACAATCCTCTCAGTGCGGTTGAGCTACTTATCCACTCACAGCTCATAAAATGAGACGAGGATACAAATAAACATCCATTTGTTTGAAGAACTTGTGACCATATATATGAATCATTGATTGAAGAATAAGTATTAATTTGTCATACTAATCAGTTAGTGGATGATTTTGTGTTCTGGAACTAATGTTTTAACTAATCTGCATGTTTTGGGTTCCGGCCTAGAGATGTGTACGAATGTTTTTAAAGGACTACATTTGTGTTGAACAAAAAAAAAAATCCCTCATTGTGGAACAAATAAAGATTGTTGTTGGCTTTCTTAGTCTCAGCATCACGCTGACAGGTAAACTTTGAAACGACCCAACACAATAATTGACTGCAAATGTTCAAGTGCTGTCAGTGTTCAGAAAAGACCAGGAAGATGGACTTACTTGAGGCACTTGCTTGATGGTGAAGACTCGTGGTAATTTGATGAGGCTGAACATGATCTTTGTAAGCAGCTGCTGTTGGTTGAGAAGAACCCAACTGAAGTGAGACTCCTTGCAGGGTGTTGTAATACTTGAATCAAGGTTTCTTCACTTCATCTCCTCCCTCCTCAAACCCTGTGAGAGTATCCATTACCTGTGCCACACCTTCTAGTCCGGCAGTCGTCTCTGTGGACGTAGACGGCTTGCACATACAGGTGTAAATCCTCTCTCTCTCTCGCTCTCTCGCTCTCTCGCTCTCTCTCCCTCTCTCTCTCTCTCTCTCTCTCTCTCTCTCTCTCTCTCTCTCTCTCTCCCTCACACACACACACACACACACACACACACACACACACACACACACACACACACACACACACACACACACACACACACACACACACACACACACACACACACACACACACACACACACACTCACAGATACATGCTATGATTGTTTTGTCAAATAGCGAACGAGTTTTTCAGGATCAGATCAGGATCATGGACACAGCTGTCACAGTATTTTGGTTTTCTGGTTACAGTCAAACCAGTAGGATGACTTATAATTGAAAAAAAAACCACATACGAATGACAATTAAACATTGATGTATGCTCTGCAACTAAAATCATTGATGTAATTTTGTTGCGGGAGATGAGAAGCTCTCTGTTGAAGTTGACATGCGTGAACTGACTTTCACCCAATTCAGATAAGGCTGACATCATGAATACAGGGTGTGAATGGGTCTGACTAAAAAGTCAACAAAGTTGGTCACCTGGTTGAAACAGTTTGTCTCTACCGTCCCTCAGAATGTAGGAAACCGGCTGAGCCATTTAACATAGTAGATCTTAGATAAAGGTCCCCGGTATCTTGTTCAAACTCTGAAGAAATGAAAGCAAACATGTCTCACTGCCACCGTAGAATTAGCAAATCTAAATCCGAGGAGTTATTGTGGTTCGTTTCAATTGGCTCATGCCCCAAATTAAAGGACAGGTCATTTACATTTTCATGATGTGATTGTTTTCCTTTATTTTGAACTCAGTAGACTAGAACACAATGTCAAGGTTGGTTGATTTTTAACACATCATAAGTTAATGCTTCATCAAGACTGGATGGAAACTGTTCTGGCCAATCCCAATATTTAATCTGATTTTGTTGCACCAATATCAGCTTTACAGTTAAAAGCACACTCCAACCTCTATTGCAATCACAATAGCAAAGTGTGTTGACTACATCCATCTACCACAGCAGAGGGCTCTAGGCCCGTTTCCCACTTTCTCCCAGAGAAGCAGAGCTGCGGGCAGTTTCACAGTAAGACTGGAGGTTTGGAGTCAAAACTGGACTAACAAGACTTCTGCATGGAAGTCAGTTTATTTTAGATCAAAGTCAGTCTGCACAGTTTTCGTGTGTTAATATGTGAGTCATTAAGACTTTAGTGAAGACAGAATAAACAAAGTTCTGAGGGTGATGCAACAAGAGGTAGAAGGTCAAATCATGACAAAGGTAATGTGATGAAAAAGGAAAGCCACGGAGCGATGTCCCTAACCCCTATACCTAACCCCTAACCCTAACCCCAACCCTAACCCTAACCCTAACCCTAACCCTAATTCTAACCCTAACCCCTAACCCACCCCTAGTTCTAACTCTAACCCTAACCCCAACCATTACCATAACCCTAACCAGCAGTCTCTGTTGAGTGGCTAGGGAAAAAATAACAAGGCTTTTCAGTTTTATATATAGTAATGTTTAAAATGCATTCATTTAATATTACTGAGGGGCGGCACGGTGGTGCAGTGGGTAGCGCTGTCGCATGGCATGTCCGGGTTCGAGTCCCGCTCTGTGTGGAGTTTGCATGTTCCCCCCGTGTCTGCGTGGGTTCTCTCCGGGTTCTCCAGTTTCCTCCCAACTCCAAAAAATATGCAATTCAGGTTAATTGGCCGGTGTCAAATTGCCCGTAGGAGTGAGTGTGTGTGCTCGTGTTTGTATGTATATGTGTAGCTCCGCGGTAAACTGGCGTCGTGCCCGGAGTTTCCCCCACCTCACACTCTATGCCTGCTGGGTAAGGAATAGGTTAGAATAGGACTGTTTGGGTGGAGTCAAGTGAGTGGAAAGAAAGCACAAATTGAAACACCATTGGTGGGTGTTTTCATTATTGCAGTTTAGCACACAAATCAGCATTAGGGATCCACAGCTGCATACCACATTAACAGCATCATACACACGATACACTGATAGAAACATACCACACTTGGTTTGTAACAGCTGATCCCAACAGGAAAGGTTCTGTTCTCACTTTGCCAGCACTAGATTAATCTGTCAGCTGATGGAGGTGTGTGCCTGAAACCAGTTCTATTTTAACAGTTTGTGTACTGGAGGTCTAAATAAACTAGATATATGGGTGGTGTAAAGCTTTAAACACATAAAGGTCATAAAATAAATTGCTTTAAAGGTGTGTGAACGGGAGACAGAAAATACATCAACCACTAAACCACTGCTGGCACTAGTACTACATGTCCAACAACAAAGACTCCAAACTGACATGACCTAAACCCAGTAGAATCACAGCAATTTTAAATTTAGCTTTCTTTTTTTCAGTTCCAAACACTGTACTCTTCACTGCTTTCTATCACAACCAAACAACAAATGACGTGTTTCCTTTTTTTAATCAGTCCATGCACTACCTCATCTCACCGCAAGGTGTCAGATCTTGTCAACAGATGAAGCAGAAGTGGGCGTGAACAGGTACTGGGGTGGCCAGGCCACTAAGCGATTTTTGTTCATGCGTCTTATATTTAGCATGTATTAAATGTTTTGAAGCTCATTGTTCTCAGATTTTGATTTATTGGCATTGCTATTCTTTCATTCATGGCCTTCATTCACTTATCTCTCAGCAGTTGTAGACCAACAAGCATGGATGTCTTTCTCTGCAGCTCTTTGATGAACTGGTACTTTATTCAGTGTGATCCCTGCCTTTTACTCTATTGCACTCTGCTGACCCACGACTGCACACCAACTTCCAGCTCCAACCTCTTCATCAAGTTTGCAGATGACACGACTGTGGTGGGTCTCATCAACAACAATGATGAGACAGCCTACAGAAATGAGGTGAGCCTTCTGGCTATGTGGTGCAAGGACAACAATCTCCATCTGAATGTGGAGAAGACGAAGGAGATTGTTGTGGACTTCAGGAGAACATGCACCCAGCATGCTCCACTAACCATCGACGGTGCTGCAGTGGAAAGGGTCAGCGCCACCAAGTTCCTGGGTGTGCACATCGCTGAGGACCTGTCCTGGGACTGCAACACCACATCACTGGCCAAAAAAGCCCAACAGCGCCTCTACTTCCTCCGCAAACTGAGGAGAGCAAGAGCCCCACTCCCCATCATGCTCACCTTCTACAGAGGCACCATCGACAGCATCCTGACCAGCTGCTTCACTGTGTGGTACGGCGCCTGCACCGTTGCCTGCCGTAAGACCCCGCAGCATATCATCAGAGCAGCTGAAAAGATCACTGGTGTCTCTCTCCCTTCCCTCACAGACATTTATAACACCCACCTCACCCGCAAAAACCATCAACATTGCAGGTGATCCCACCCACCCCTCTCACAGCCTTTTCAGCCTGCTGCCATCAGGTAGGAGACTGCAGAGGCTCAACTCCCTCCCTGCTCTGCCCCCTGCCATAGCTTTGAACTCTACTCTCACTCTGCCCTGCTCTCTCCCCAGCACCTGAATACCTATCTCTCAATCCCCCCGTCAACTCAGGGACTGCACACACGTCACTTCCCCTACGGGATTAAAAAGTGTATAGAGATGTTAACCATCCCTTGTGTTTCGTCAAACACTTTGTGCTGTACTGTCTGATGTACTGTCTGTGTTGTACTGCCTATTGTGCTGCCTGTGTTGTCCTGCCTGTGTTGTCCTACCTGTTTTGTCCTGCCTGTGTTGTCCTGTGTTGTCCTACCTGTGTTGTCTTGCCTGTGTTGTATTGCTTGTGTTGTACTGCCTGTGTTGTCCTGCCTGTGTTGTACTGCCTGCGTTGTACTGCCTGTTGTACTGTCTACCGTGGGTCAGAGAGGACTGCAATTTCATCTGTGCTGTATGTCGTATATATACGGTACACTTGACAATAAAGCTGACTTTGACCTGGACAACTATAAATGTATGAAGACTGTGATTGACTGACATCACCTACACTTAACATTCTTCTTCAGGGATATTGTTCCAGGTTTTCAGTCCAGCATATTTAAGATGTTGTTTAATCCTCTTTACCAGGTAAAATGACTGCCAATTAGGTTTAAGTCTGGAGATTGATGTGGACAGTCTAAATCCCTTTTCCGTTTCTTTCCACCCATAAACTCCTTGGTTGTTTTGCTAATGTGTTTTAGGTTGTTGTCTTGCTGCATGACGAAGGATCTCTTAAATTAGCAGACAAAATATCGCTTTAGACTTCTGAGTTCCTTTTGCTGCCAAACGTACGTGTTACATCATCAGCAGAGATCAATGAGCCTGTCCCAAAAGAGGCCATAGAACATCACGTTTCACAGATGAGCTTGTGAGTCTGGGATCATGAGCAGATGGTTTCTTCTCCACACACAAGCCTTTCCATCACTTTTATGAAGAGTAATTTTTGTTGCATCAGACTATCAAACTTTTTAGTAGAACTCTGTACGTTTTGGTATATTTCAATTTAGCCTTCCTGTCCTAATTGCTAGTGAGTGGTTTGCATCTTCTGGTGTAGCTTCTGTACTTTTTGTACCTTAGTATTCTTCAAACGGTGGCTGTTATGCCTTCACCCTGCCCTCTAGTGGCTGTGATGTCAATGACCATTTAAGGTTTTGCCATCTCAGCTCTCATAATAATTCTATAATCAATGGTTGATGTTTTTCTTGGTTGTACGATTTGACTTCTGTTGATCAGGTTTTGTTCTTCCTCAAGATGTTCCAAAGGGTTGTACTGGCTATGGCCAATGTTTGTGCAATGGTTCTGAATGATGTGTCCTTTCTCCGTATCAGAATTGTTCACTCTCTGGTTTTCATGTTGTTTACTCCTTTTCAACTATAAATGCAGCCTGCACAGAAACAGTCACCACTATTTGATGTTTGAAAAATCCACGTGATTGGACAAATCTGGGCAACAAAAAAAAACCTGTCAGTCACATATTCCATTAATGTTGCTCACTTGTTAAATGGAAGGGTTCAGACAAAAGGCACTATCTTTGAAGTATTTTTAACAGATTTAGATGCAAATGCCTGAAAACAGAAGCTGAAATGTATGTGTGAGTCTCTGAGGCAGAGGCCTCTGACACATTATTAATAGTTAGTGTTCTGTTTCGTCTGTTGAATTTCAGTTTTTAATTGTTTTTGTTATTCAATCAAACCCATCAACCATCACAGACTTAATTCAACTTGCTGCTCTATATATAATTCTATATTTACTTTATGTCCTACTGCTGCCCTGTGCCCTCCTCTTCCAGCTCCTCGTCGCTGCTGACTTGGGAACACCATGGGATCCTCCAGTCAGAGCTAATGGATGTGGCCGGGGAAAAGGAAGTTTGGGGTTCCCTGTTAAAGCTGCTGCCCCCACGACCCGACTCTGGATGGTGCGGATGAAGATAATGATAAAGATCAAGATCAAGATGAAGGAAGAGACTGATCCCAATTTTGCAGTTTTTCTTAGTGGCACAAATGAAACCATGAAAGGAATGAAGTTTGAAAATGGAAAAAAAGGGAGAAAATCTTTACCTGATAATTCAGCAAATCTTCTCAGCAAACTCCACAGAAGATGTCAGAGCTGGTGGATATCGGCTTGTTCCCCAGCCAGTCCACTTTGTGCAAGGTGGTGAGTTTTGTGAATACCTCTTGCGCATGAAAAGCATGTTATTGCCTTTCCTTGTTGATGCGTTTGTTATGATTAATTTAGATAGATAGATAGATAGATAGATAGATAGATAGATAGATAGATAGATAGATAGATAGATAGATAGATAGATAGATAGATAGATAGATAGATAGATAGATAGATAGATAGATAGATAGATAGATAGATAGAGAGATAGATAGATAGATAGATAGATAGATAGATAGATAGATAGATAGATAGATAGATAGATGACAAATGACAAAGTTGGAGTACAGTGGCTTTGTAAGCATTGCACACAAACACAGGCAGGCTTTATTCTATGTAAAACACATTAATATTACATTAATATTAGTGCGGCCAACCCTCCACATGTCTGTGGTTTTCATATGTACTCCTTGAGGAAAACAACTGTGAACCACGAGGCAAAAATCCTTATGTCCACTCAGTCTAGCTTGAATTCTGTGTTAGTAAGTTAAATAAATTAGCAAGCAAACTAAAAATGCTGTAGACAACAAAATCAACTAATAAAATAAAATAAAATTTCTAATCGACAGAAAGCAAATACTTTGCATTCATATCCTATTTAAACACACTTCTTGTATGAGTTTATGTTTATGTTTATTTATTTGACATGGATATAACAATCACATTGCTCATTTCACAGTTGCACAACTTGTAGATGCACCCTTTACAGTGTGTTAGCACAAGTGCTAATTTTCACCACTTGTCCATGGGAGACTTTTCTAAAAAAGAAGACAATACAAATAGAAAAACAGTATCACAGTTCTGCTGTAGTTTTTTCACTGTCTTCATCAGCCCACACAGCCAGGAATAATGTCAGGACTTACCCCTCCCTTTAACACAATAAAAGCCCCCCCCCCCCCCCCCCCCGAAATGTACATATATAAATATACTGTATGTATGTGTGTGTATATGTCTGTATTTATACTCTCTTAAAAATAATTTCAAAAATAAATAATAATAGTATCGTCATCATCATCATCATCATCATCATCATCATCATCATCATCATCATCATCATCATCATCAGCAGCAGCAGCAGCAGCAGCAGCAGCAGCAGCAGGAGCAGCAGCAGCAGTTGTAATACTCAGGATCTTGTCACTCAAACAGGAGGTTCACCCCCACAGACGTGGAGGGTCTCTTAGAGATGATTCAGCCACCCCCCCCCCCGCCCTCTTACCTTTCACTTCCTCCTCCAACAACATCTACTTGTCCAAACCCTACCGACATCCCCAACTTAATTTACTAGCCAGGCACCGCAGTGAATCAGCATCAGGCTTCTCCCATCATTCCTGCTGGTATACAGATCCAGCAACAAGTGTGATCGGAGGTAACTATCTGGGATATGCATCACAAGAATGTCACCATCAAGATCAAGGTCATTGCTCGAACTCAGTTTTACTGGTCACCTGATAAATCCAGAACCGTTTGAAAATTGTTCAATGTGGTTCACAGTAAAGACTGTCAGCATTTCAGATGAGGGTTATCACAGCTGGCTAACAACCCTGTCTCTTCAGGGTACCTGTCATACCAGTGGCTTAAGACTGAACCAGTAGGGGCTTACTTCTACCCTGCTGCTCATCAACAACCAGTAAGATCCTAGTTCAACACACTCTAAACCAATCATCTCTGGCCATTTGCTCGCAGGTCTGATCACCTGTCCTGTGTGTGTTTGTGTTTCCATTACAACATTGTGCTATAGATGCTACCTCCTGGACCGATTACACAAAACCCTCATCCTGTTAGTTTTCTGTAACACTTCAATACAAAGACACGAGTGAATAAAGATGCTGAGTCTCTCTCTCTCTGTTGCCATACACTATTTCTCTGATGTGAAATATCTCTGTGAACACAGGAGTGAAGCATTTACTAATAGCTTAACACGTATCCGCCTTCTCTTCATTTTTCTTTCCTCATAGAAAGAAAAAGCGTATAAAGCAACACAATGATGGCCAGCCTTATGCGAAAAGACTGCCAAATGCTTTTATGGTCTTTAGAAAATAGCAGAGAGCAAATGTCATGGCTGTGCTGAAAAAGTCTGACAGCAGGAGGATCATCAAGTCCTAGGAGAGACTGCCAAAATGCATTAAGATTGGGTCTACCCTTAGACTCTTGATTATTTAGTTGGTTGGTTTGTTATTCCTTCAAAAAAAAAAAAAGCAAAACCAATAACCCTGTCAACCTTCTAAGCTGCCACCAGAGAACACTAGAACCCAGCAAACCCTGCCAACCTTTTATCATGCTGCCATGGCATGTTTTGTGAGTGTACAACTAGTTTGACAAACATTAAGCATCAAGTTGACATTTTATACAACCTGGTTGAGCAACACTTAAGAAAAAGGTTATAATTTTATCAAATGAACATTTATCAACTCAGTATTCATATAATTATGTTACTAATAATAAAATTATTCCACGGTTTGAATTTGAATCTCTTATTTGTAATTAATCAATCAATTAATTTGTGTCGCTGCTGTGTGTTGCTATGGTGATGCTACAAGGGCCACCAGCATGCCTGCTGCTATATAACGTATAGCAGCACCAGCCACCCCCTGCACACCACCTTCTCCCAGCAGAGGAGCACCTTCAGCGGCAGACTGCTGTCACACAGCGCCTCCACAGAGAGGCTGAGGTCTTCCTTCGTGCCCCGTGCCATCAGGGGGTACAATGACTCTCTCAGGAGGAGCGGGGGGGAGGTGGCGAGGTCAGCATGCGGTTGAATGGATTTTATTTAACTTTATACTGCTTATATTTTAATCTTATACTGCTTATATTTTAGTTATAGTTTAGTATATATCCTGTTAATGCTACATGTGTGTGTTAGTGTAGTGTATGTCTTGTGGTATGTCCTGTGATGTCAGTGTTTTTTTTTCCTGGTGTTTATCTAGTATTTATTCATTATGTAATGCCTGAGCAGCAGATATGTGTAATTTTCTCCGGGATTAATAAAGTATGTATTTATCTATCTATCTAGTACCGGTAATCTAATTCTACTAGAAGATGCTTCATAGAATGTTGCATGTTCAAAATTAAATGTGCTGCTATTTTTTACTTCCTAAGCAAGTAAAACATCAGATCTGGCATATTTTTAACATTCTTTTAAGAATTCTGAATGTGTGAGTTGTAAATAATATTTATTTAGTATTCTGTCCTGCAGTCCTGTCATAATCAGCTTCTTTTTTGAAAGCATAAACTGTGGAATGTAAGAGTTAGTAAATAAGCGTATTTATGAAACCTGGATGCCGTGCCAGCTTTTTTCAGAAGCATGTGTTTTGTTTTCTCTTCATTCCAAATTTGTTGATTTAGATGGTCACTTTATCACAGTCTAACAATTCATTACTGGCTTTTAAAAGTCAATTTCACTGAGAAAATGTCCAGCCCCATGTCCCTTAATTAAATTACTAAAGAAAGATGTGTTCTTTCATATAATGCGGAGAGCTGCATGAACAAATACTGAGGGTCACCTACTTTCCAGCCATAAACACATTTCTGATGCTTTTATTCAACAGAACTCTTCCATTTGTGAACATTGACGAGTGTAATAAAATACACCAGGAGTCTCAGTCTTGGTAGCCATATCACTAACATAATCTTAAACTTATTTCTGTTCCTACTTGTTTTCACAGCAGGAAGTCATCACCTTCTTCAGTAACAGAAGCTGTGAGAATGATTCTGAACGATGTTTTGTTTTTGAAAATTACCGTATCCTCTCAGCCACATCTTAAAGGAGCTGTTCCAGTTAGTAAAATTGAATACATGAAGGCTAAAATGAAACTACCGAGCTAGCAAAACAAACAAATAAACAATTGTTGCATACACATTGGATTCATTTTCAGTACTATATTTAGAAAAAAAAATAGTTTTATGCTGGTCGTATCATTTTACTTTATTTTATTCATCCACCACACCTTAAAAGCTGCTCCATGAAAATATTGTTCGACATTAAAATTTTCCCTGGTGCACAAAGGTTGGATGGCCACTGCTCTAGAGAACATGTAATATGTTTTTTAAAATTGTATTTTAAAACTCAGTGAGTGTCCTGTACAGTAAAAATAACCATCAGCCTTTGTCAGGATGAATGTCAGGATGAATTTGAATGAGCTTAACCAGGTTGAGGGAGAGCTGCTACAGATGGCACTGAGAGAGTCTGATATCCACGCAGCACCATCTGCACAGAGGGGTTCAGACTCACCTCATGATGACACACACATAGATAGTGTGTTAGCAGAGATGACGAACCCTAGAAATTTAAGATGTTCACAAGTGTAATTTTAAGTGTGTGATTGTGTGTGATTGTGCCATACAGCAAAATAACCCTGTGTGTTTTTTCTTGTGAACAAATTCGTGATAAACATGGATGAAATTGTTCAGAATGAGGAGAAAATGGCTTTGAATCTGTTACTGAATCAATGCGAGAAAAGTAGGATGTACAGAAGTATTGGCCCCCAGTTCTCTCAGCTCAGCTAAATGACTCCAGAAGTCCTCTGATGACTTCTGAATGATCCAACGTTGACCTAAATGACAACAATGACAAACACAGTGCACTTGTGTGTCACTTGGTTTCACATTTGCACATCCTACTTTTCAGTTTTTTATTTGTAAACACAATATAAATGCTGCATAAATATGGTTCCACTTGATTGTGTCTCACATGTTGATGACTCTTGAAAAATATTTTCAGTTTGTTATCTTTAAGTTTGAAGCCTGAAATGTGGCAAAATGTCAACAAGTTTTTGGGGGCCAATACTTTCGCAAGGCACTGTATGTATATACTATATATATATATACATATACATGTATGTATATATATATATATATATATATATATATATATATATAGTATATACATATACATGTATGTATATACTATATATATATATATATATATATATATATATATATATATATATAGTATATACATATACATGTATGTATATACTATATATATATATATATATATATAGTGTCCCTCTCACCCTTTCAGGGTGGTATCTGTGTGTCATCCTCAAGCTCGGGTCCTCTACCAGAGGCCTGGGAGTCTGAGGGTTCTGCGCAGTATCTTAGCTGTTCCTAGGACTGCGCTCTTCTGGACTGAGGCTTCAGATGTTGTTCCAGGAATCTGCTGGAGCCACTCTTCCAGTTTGGGGGTCATTGAGACAGACAGACAGCAGTCTGTCATCACAGACAGCATCACAGACAGTCATCACAGACAGCAGTCTGTCTTCAGCGGCAGACTGCTGTCACACAGCGCCTCCACAGAGAGGCTGAGGTCCTCCTTCGTGCCCCGTGCCATCAGGGGGTACAATGACTCTCTCAGGAGGAGCGGGGGGGAGGTGGCGAGGTCAGCACGGGGTTGAAAATGGATTTAATTTAATTTAATTTAAATTTAATTTTATACTGTTGTATATATATATATATAAAATTTATTTATTTATTTTTTATACTGTTTTATATTTTAATTCAATTTTATACTGTTTAGATTTTATTTTATAGTGTTTATATTTTAATACTGTAATATTTTAATTTTTTTACTGTTTATATTTTAGTTATAGTTTAGTATATAAGTCCTGTTAATGCTGCATGTGCCTGTCTGTTAGTGTAATGTATGTCTTGTGGTATGTCCTGTGATGTCAGTGTTTCCTTTTCTCCTGGTGTTTATCCAGTATTATTTG
The DNA here is from genome assembly GCF_040054535.1 of Antennarius striatus. Lineage (NCBI taxonomy): Eukaryota > Metazoa > Chordata > Actinopteri > Lophiiformes > Antennariidae > Antennarius > Antennarius striatus. Next base: position 10,527,744 of record NC_090776.1, read on the forward strand.
TTAAGTAATGCCTGAGCAGTGGATATATGCAATTTCCTCCGGGATTAATAAAGTATCTATCTATCTATCTATCTATCTATTGCCCCAAGTGCTCCTACTACCACGGGGACCACATTAACCTTAACCTTCCACATCTGTTCCAGCTGTTCTTTCAACCCTTGATATTTCTCAACCTTTTCGTGTTCCTTCTTCCTGATGTTGGCATCAGCTGGAATCGCCACATCTATCACCACTGCTCTCTTCTGCTCTTTGTCCATCACCACTATGTCCGGTTTGTTAGCCAGTAGCTGTTTGTCGGTCTGGAAGCTGAAGTCCCACAGGATCTTAGCCTTGCCATTCTCAACCACCTTTGGTGGTATGTCCCATTGGGATTTGGGTACTTCTAGTCCATACCGGGTACAGATGTTCCTATACACTATCACAGCTACTTGGTTGTGCCTTTCCATGTATGCTGAGCTGGCGAGCATCTTACACCCTGCTACCACATGCTGGACTGACTCTGGGGCTTCTTTACATAGCCTGCACCTTGGGTCAGATCTACTGTGGTAGATATTGACCTCTATTGCCCTTGTACTTAGGGCCTGTTCTTGTGCTGCCATGATCAGTACCTCTGTGCTGTCTGTCAGCCCAGCTTTATTCAGCCATTGGTAGGTCTTCTTGATATCAGCCACTTCTTCTATCTGACGGTGGTACATGCCGTGTAGGGGCTTGTCCCTCCATGTTGTCTCCTCCTCCTCCTCCTCCTCCTCCTCAGGTTTCTGCTGTCTAAGACATTCACTGAGCAGTTCATCTGTTGGGGCCATCTTCCTGATGTACTGTTGGATTTTTGATGTCTCATCCTGGACAGTGGCCCTGATGCTCACTAGTCCTCGGCCTCCCTCTTTCCGCTTAGTGTACAGCCTCAGGATGCTGGACTTGGGGTGAAACCCTCCATGCATGGTGAGGAGCTTTCTTGTCTTGATGTCTGTGGCTTATATCTCCTCCTTTGGCCAGCTTATGATCCCAGCAGGGTATCTGATGACAGGCAGTGCATACATGTTGATGGCTCGGACCTTGTTCTTGCCATTCAGCTGACTTCTCAGGACTTGCCTTACTCTCTGGAGGTATTTGGCTGTGGATGACTTCCTTGCGGCCTCCTCATGGTTGCCATTAGCCTGTGGGATTCCAAGGTATTTGTAGCTGTCCTTGATGTCTTCTATCCTGCCCCCTGGTAGGTCAACCCCTTCAGTTCTGATCATCTTGCCTCATCTTGATACCATCCGGCCACATTTGTCTAATCCGAATGGCATCCCTATGTCTTCACTGTAGATCCTGGTGGTGTGGATCAGTGAGTCAATTTCTCGCTCATTCCTGGCATACAGCTTGATATCATCCATGTAGAAGAGATGGCTGATTGTTGTCCCACTTCGGAATCGGTATCTGTAGCCACTCTTTGTGATGATGTGACTGAGGGGGTTCAGGCCTATGCAGAACAGCAGTGGTGATAGTGCATCCCCTTGGTATATGCCGCACTTGATGTTAACTTGGGCAATTGGCTTGTAGTCTCCAGGGTTGTCTTCCACTTCCCCATTGAGTTCTTTGATTAAGGCTCTTAGTGTCCTGTTGATCTTGTACAGTTCCAGACATTCCAGTATCCACGTGTGTGGCATTGAGTCGTAGGCTTTCTGGTAGTCAATCCAGGTGGTGCACAAGTTGGTCTGCCTATTCTTACAGTCTGTGTAATGCTCTGTCCACCAGTAGCTGGTGCTTGGCTCACCTGGTGTTACTACCAACTCCTTTCTGTGCCCCGCCCATATATTGATCCGTGTGCCTAGTCATCTTAGCCGCCATGATTCCTGACAGGAGCTTCCATGTTGTACTGAGACAGGTTATTGGCCGGTAGTTGGATGGGGTAGATTCCTTCTGTGGGTCTTTCATGATCAGGACTGTCCTGCCTTCAGTCAACCATTCTGGGTGCGTCCCATCCCTTAGCAGCTGGTTCATCTATGCTGCTAGACGCTCATGGAGTGCTGTCAGCTTCTTTAGCCAGTATGTATGGATCATATCCAGGCCCGGTGCTGACCAACTCTTCATCTTTGACACTCTTTCTTGGATGTCTGCCATTGAGATGGTTACTGGTTCTTGTTCTGGGAGGCAGCTGTGGTCAGTCCTCAGGTCCACTAGCCACTGGGCATCAGTGTTGTGTGATGCTTCTCTTTCCCATATGCCCTTCCAGTATTTCTCCACCTCAGCTCTTGGTGGGTCTGGCCAGATGCTATTTCCCTGCCACTGAGAGTACACCTTTGCTGGTTGAGTGGAGAAGGTCTTGTTTATTCTGTCCTTGCTGTATCTCTTCAGTCGGGTAGCCAGAGCCGTTAGTCTCTGTTTGGCAGTTTCGAGTGCTTCAGGTATGGAAAGCTTGCTGTATTTTCTGGGTGCCCCTTTATTCACCATGTTCCCCTTCTGTAGCTCGGCTAGCTGGCTGACTTCTCTCCGTGTCGCCTTTATCTTGGCCTCTAACCGTCTCTTCCATGGAGGGTCTTGTTTGTTATGCCCTGTGTTGATCTTATATCCCAGCATCTCGAGGATTACTGTTGCTGTACTGTGGATCAGCTTGTTGGTCTAAGTTCCCTGTGGGGATGGTTCTTATTACAGCATTCACATCGTCTAGCAGATCTTCTGAAGGTACTTGACAACTTAGCTTCGGTATTTGTCGGAGGCTCCAGGTTTCCATTTGGGTCACGATCTTCCTTCTCAGGTCAGCAGCTCTTGTATTGAGGCTGTGTATGTCTCTTGGGGCTTGGTACCCAATCTTGGATTGTGGGGGGGGGGGGTATCCCCCCGCTGACCTGGCTCCCCCTTGCCGTAGCATTGTTGTAGTATTTCATCGATCTCTAGTTGTAACAGCAGTTTTCGGTTTCGGACACTGGGCTAACAGCTGTTTCTTTGTTAGCCTTGATTGTGGGTTTCGAAGCATCCATTGGTCCCACATCCACCCCATATATCCCATCTCACTGGGATTACTCGTGTAGTAGCATTCCAACAACTCCATATTCTCCGCCCTTGTCCATGTGTGTCTTGTTCCAGTAACCCATTTCTCATCAGATTGCCCTGGTTCCCTAGCATCTGACACGGACCTTGTTAACCCGGGCGACGTCCGAGTCGGTATGACTCTGTCTTTGTGTTGACTCATGTTTGAGGTAGGCTGGTATAGCATTAAGGGTCTTGCCTAAGGACCCTCACTGGATAGTGTCCGCCATGTCTGGGGTTCGAATGCAAGAGGGCTATATAGCTATATACAGTATGTAATGTGTATATATATATAGTATATATACATGACAACATTCAGAAGGTTAGTGTGTTTTTATTTACAACACACAGCACAGTTAACAAATCTTTTCTGAATTGTTTCTGTTAAAGCATATTCTATAACTTTTAATTCTGTGTATTTCTGTCTAGGATGTCTATGAGTTCCTCATCAGCATTCAATTTCTTGAAATGGCATTTCTCAGACCTGAACATGGCAGCAGCTACGAAGGGACTCGAACACACCTGCCCTGCCCATACTGACTTTGACTGTACAAAGACTTGCAGTGATTTCCTACTGAAGCATTTCATATGCTCAAATCTATAAAACAGCGCACAAAAATATCCAGATTTCATCCTTGCAAACATCTCAGCTAACCCATTTCTTATTTCGATTCCATCCGGCAGAAGTGTGACCTGGACCACTAGTGTACCTGTGGTGCTGCACAGTCAAAGAGCATTTTACAAAGATTACATTCACAAAAACAACTTTAAACATAGTTTTGCTAGATATATATAAAAAATTTCAGAACAGAAATATGTCAAATACAAAACCTGCAGTCTAATTAAATGTGTCTTCATTTGTAGTTAACTGTGAGTAACTGTTCTTCTCAAGGCTCACTAAAGTCTGGTGAACGTCATTAACCATTTGGGCCTTTCACTGGTTCTGATAAGTGAATATTGAGATTTAGAATGGATTGGATTTTAAAATGCAATGCTAACAACTGTGTCCTCTCCTCTCAGATCACTACATTTGTGATGGTGCTTACAGAACTCGTAATAGAAGTGATGTAACGGGGACTTGGCTCACGTACAATGACAAAGGTCAAGGTGACCAACTGTGAATCTGTCTGCCAGAAGCGTGAGTACAGGAAGCCCAGTGCCTCAGATACTCAGCTTGATCAATGATAAATATATAATAATCAATCTGCCTTGTCCCTTCTAAGTGGGGCATTGACCATATTTAATCTGACTTAGGAAATAAGATATGACATTGATTTAAAATTCAAACAATAATGGAATCACTTGACTCAATTTAATCAAAACTTTAATACTGAATATTTTGGAAGGCATTAATGATGTGAATCATAAAGTTAATAGAACATCATTACAGATAGATCCAAAAAAGTATTGGACTATTGCGCCAGAGAACATTTTGTAAGTTGTGAACACTTCAAGTATTCACAGCTCATAATGCAGGGTTCAACTGTTCATTTCATCAAGTGGGTAAATTTATGGACACCATAAAGCCTGCAGCCTCTGGATGCCGGATTGCCAGGGATTGCCAGGTAATATCCCAGCCATCTCAAAGGCTTCTGAATGACAGCAGGGGAAGCAGAAGAGTCCCACACAGAGGCTATGAAGAGATGGAGCTTATTAGGTTTATGTAGGGCTAATTACAGGACTGGGAGAAAGACTCACTATCTGGAGGTATGGTAATATCATTAACGCTGAAGAACGGGTAGGAATGAGGTGCTTGAGGTGAAGTGTGTGTCTGTGAGGGAGAAATTATGGCTGTACTGTATTAATGCCAGAAGGTAATGAAAAATGCAAGCGGACAACTGGGGATGAAGTCCTTCTCAGGTGTCCCTGCTTCTCCGTGGACCAGAATAGCCTAATTAAGATTAATTATTAATCAGGATTCTTTTTCTTCTCAGCAGTTTCACAGAAACAACAGTCAGTAAGACCAATTTTCTTGAAGAGTCAGAATAGCTTAAAAAATTAAGAAGTGCAACAGCACACAAATGTACCATGTTAGTTATGACACCGTAAGACCTAATTCTGAAAATAGACAAATGTTTTGCAAGGAACCGCAGCATTATAGCATAATAACAACTGCCTGAAAACACAAATTTAGCAATTGATTCTGAAGATAGGGACGAGCAACACTGGATGGTTAAATCAGATATGATTTGTTTGGACAAATGAAATAATACTACCACTATTAAAAGAAATAGGCTCCATAATTGATTATGTGGATGATGTACCAATAAGCTCGCAATTTTACCGTTTACCAAAATGTATTTGAGATTAGAAAACAAAGGAATAAATCTGTAGGAAAGCATTCATGAAATTTTTTGTCCATAAAATTCTGAAAAATCCTTTTTTATACCTTAGGTGATGTCTTCAAAACACAATCACATTTTGATCACACAGCAGAGTGAGATGCTGGCAATCAATAATCTGCATTATCAGAAGTAGTTGCAGACTAATATTGTTACTATAACGCTTACGTGTACACGCTATAATATAGAGAAAAACACTGCTTACTTTTTAAATAAACAGGAAGAATACATTTGACCACATGTTTAAGAAAAAGCTTTAATTCATTTTTTACACCTTTAAAAAGCACATTTTAAAGCACAAAGATTTACTCTGTATATAAACACATCTGTTATTTTGACTAAAAAAAATGGTAGCATTTGCACATTGTGCTAAAAGTCTGTACAACCACTCTGCGGCATCACAACCCCAGTAAAGAATTTATTGCATAAATGACATTTGACCTTAGTGGCCATATTCATGGGGTCTCGAAAGGATAGTAGAAACAGGCGAAGACATAAAAAAACAAACAAAAACCCCCCCCAAATACCTGCAAAACTGAACCATAATATCAGCATCTTTATTGTGTTACACACTGTTCTGAAGAGAAAAGCAGTTGAAAAAAACATGACAGTGAAAGATTGTGCTTTAGTCTATCTAGCAAAATATCTTCTCTGCGAATTGTTCCAACAAATGATGAATAATGTGAACACAATGAAAAATTTGCAACTATTTGGCTCTCTTGCCTTTAAACTGCAGCCGACAAATGCTAATCTCTAGTTGCACACATCCCTTTATTATAAGCAAGTTTTACACTTCTTATTTTTGCTACTCTCATTAACCCACACTTAAAAAACTAGCATTTCTTCGAAGGCAGTGTCTCTGCGATTTCAAAGACAGAACATCAGTAAAAGCTGAATGGAAATTCTTTACACACAAAAATATACAAATACACTAAAACCAGTTTTTGGTATAAACAAAATGGACAGTTGTTCAAACACAAACTTCTATTCCTGAATGTTCCTTTAAATTATAGGTTTTTGTTTGTCCAACACAAGAATTTATGAGAATTAAAAGCCAACAGAAGTTTTTCAGGAAAAAAAAAAAGGTGCATTCAGGTCTCTTTTCTGGGATCTTTTAATTTAAGTACACACCTGTGGAATAGAGGCACAGGGCCAGAAAACATTTATATTATTTAGCCAATTTTATAAACAATAGTCATATTTTGTTGAAATATTACTAGACAATGCTGTGAGAAGGGGCACCATGTCAGTTTGGATCTCTTTAGGGGTTAAGCCCTTGAGATTGAGGTAGTGTGTGACCGCATAAAAGCCGTTGTTTAATGTCGAAGGGAACGTTAACTTTTCAATTACAACAGAAAAACTATAGAACTAGTTAACTTCCAGCTGTCTATATTATCATTCAAAGGAGCTGAACTGCTCTCGCATGTTCAAAGAGAGCTACACAACTGATCTCCACACTAGCTTTAAAACCATGATTCTGAAATCACGCACAATATTCTTCTCTCAATTCTCACATGTGCACACTTTTAGATTTCATTTAGATTTTCGTGCCAGAGGCGACAAAAAATACACAACATTAGGTGATCTCTGGTGAAGCAGCTGCCTATCGCAAACAAAATAACCAGAGCTTTACCCATTTACAACAAAGTCACAAGGGAGGACACAAAAAGAACATGTGAGGAAATTCCCGGGAAAACATTTTAAATCACTCTTGTCTATCCATCAGTTAACAACTGTCAACAATAGCATACTAGCTAATGCTAGCTTCAGAGTCAGATTATTTTAAAAACCAGATTTCAAAAACGAACTGGCAAACATATCTGGTCAGCCCTGATTGTCAATGAGCAGATCAGGAAGTGTAAGAGGGGATGTATAAGCAACATGAACTACCAGGTAACCCGAGCTGAAGAAGCCAATTACACCTTTTACTGTGAGACTTGGGCTGATTCTTCCGTAACTTTAGACCACAACGTTATCATCCTAAAATGGTTTTATTCTTGCAAAATATATAACTGCTCTTCTTTTTTAACCTTTTTTCTTAAAATTCCACTTTGCTTTCTTAAGTTCCCCAAACCCTCTGCTAGAAACTCATTTAGTCATGAAGGCTATAAGTTGAGTCATAAAAGAAACAGAGGTGACCAAAATGTACTTGGAGGACTTTTTTCTGTCACATCAAAAGTAATCCCACGCTCCTCTTGACTTTGACTTTAAAAATCACAGCTTAAAAGGGACCCTTTCAGAAAACAGCTCTAAATACAAGCTGACCTCTGCTGTATGAATATATCTAAAGAAAAGTCCCCATCAACAGTCTCAAAGGAACAACCAGTGAGATGCTCCTGCACACCATTAAAGATCTTTGAGCAGATCAATGGAAGCCTCATTAATGCTGAGGGCTTCACGTTGTTTTCTTAGTGAGTGTGATGAATGCTGACTCAGCCCCGGCCAGTGACAGGACTGTGTGCAGACACTCCAGCCCATTAGCTGGGTAAACTGTTAGCGTCTCTGCATGTCGGGTTCTCCTTGTACAATGGACAGCAGGATCTGACTGAAAACGCCAATGAGTTCATGCACCCACAACAGCTGAGAGGAACAATGAGAGGGTGATGACACTGACAACCTTATTTACATTCCTCCAAAATACAAGATGACCTATAGCACTCTTGACATTATCCGTATCAAAGTAGCAAGCTGACATGACAGCTGCAACCCTGCAGCAAACATGTGCACCCATCCCAATTCATGACATTCCCTTACATTCAGTGTCAACACCAAGGATTTATCTGAGCCTTAGTTTACTCACTGTTGGTTCTGTGTAAATCATTGTAGCATGACTGCAGCTTAAAAATAATACCGCAGTAGCAATATAGACTGATCTTCACAAAGCATTACAAGCATGAGATTAGAAGGAATTGCCAGTCCGCATTCTGCTAAAATACGACACACCTACATGGATAGATTCAACATTGATGTCTGACTGACTCGATGTTACGTTCAACTGTTTACTACCTTATTTATGTGGGAAAATACATTTTGAAGGGGACAAACTAATGGATGTGAGTAGTTTTTGGTTACAGTTAAGAATGGAAGCACATGGTTTGTCATCCTAAAACACCAAACAAAGGTACCATTATTAATTATTACAGCAACAGCACCAACAGCTTAGTTTAAGTATTAATCAAGATTTTTAAAAAATGCTTTTTGCAGGCGTATTGAGGAATGTAATAGGATGCTGCTTACAGAATCTTCCATATTTAAAGTTAAAGAACCTGGTGCCAGATGACACCTGAATCACTGAGCAGGTGCGTTAATACAAACATTCAGCTCAACACAGTGAAGGAAATGGGGACACTTCTGGGAAGAGGCTGGCTAAACTTCTGAAATCTCAAATAAAGATGGTTCCATACAGCTCATTTAAAGCAGCTAGATTGGTATTTAATCAATGTATATATCAATCAAAAATATATTAAAGGAACTAAATTATCTCATCATTAATTATTCTCTCCACATTTATTTGTGGCAATGTAACTGGATTAGGAGAAAGGGTTTCAGAGAGGAACTGGAAGCTGGGGGTTGGAAAGCATTTGCATTTCTGTAAAACAACAACAGCTCAATTATTTTTAAGCTATTGTAAACACAGTGTGCTTAAACTATTAGTATTGATAAATGTATTCATAAATGAGTTTTTTTTGGCAACATTCTTCTTTCAAAATAAGGTTTTTATATACTGTCTTTCTTTTACAGTTAATTTGGTTCAATATATGTTGGACATCTGGATAAAAACAATATCTGTCATGGTGCATCACAGAATATTCAACTTGCGATTCTTTTTAAAGGAGCTTTTCTAAAATATATGTCTAGAATTTGAAAGAAAAAGGAAAAATCAAGAAGGTTTTTGATAAGATTCACTCATGTTTGTATTCTTTTGAATCAAGTGTGATTTATGATTAAAAAGGCGTTTTAACACGCCTTCCTTTGATAAAACATATAAACTTGAATTCAGAAGGTGTACAATTGTATGTTTGTACAGCGAGGACAACTGGTATAAAAATAATTTTTTTCTCAACACTTTGTGATTTTTTTTTTAAACTTATTTACCCAAATCTTAGAAAGCTTTTAGAACAAATCAATCAGAACAGCCACACAGATTCGTCTCTAATTTCAAGGTACGATCAGATGTCTTCACAACTATGGGCCTGGTTAGCATGTTAACTTCCATGTATATTTATGTGTGTGTGTGTCCGCAATACAATACATATGTGCCTTGTACAGCCCAATGATGTTAGTTAACTTTTGGAACATTTTAATCTAAAATTCCAGCCATATTTTACAATAATTAGATTCTATTTTTCAAACAGTATATTTTTAATTTAAAAACACTTACTTGCACATACACAGCCTTCCTGAATACTAACACTCATACTCAAGCTACAGTCAATGTTGCAGGGAAAAAAAGATCTAACCTCCAACAGAGAAGGAGAAATTTCATGTGCTGAGAGCTGCAGCTGAATAAACTCATCCTTTAGAGTGTGAACCTAAACAAATTGAGGCACGCACAGACACACAATGTGAACATCCAGAATCTGGATGTTCACATTGTGTGTCTGTGCGTGCCTCAATTCTGTTAGTTCATACTCTAAAGGATGCAGCTTTCCATTCAGCTGAGCTCTAGACTACATGAATTTACTCTTTGTCTAGTTGGTGCTTCCCGATCTTTATTTTCCTGCAACCTTTGCCACTGTAGCTTGAGATGAGTGTCTAGTATTCAGGTAGGCTGGTTAATGTGCGTGGTGTGATAGTCCCAGCGGGCCAGGTTGGGAGCTGTGCCCAGCATGAAGTGGCGCAGGTCATAAATACTCCCAGACCCAGTGTCAAAGAGTGGCAGCATAGCCTTTAGCGACTCCATGCCTTTGCTGAACAGCTGCCCAGCCTCCCTGCCAAGCTTCTCCCCAGCTGTCTCAGTCAAGTCAAAGAGTCCCAGAAGAGAATAGATGAAGCCGTTGAGAACAAAGGAGCTGGGCGTGGTGGGGTATTCCTCATACCAATCATATTTGTTCATGAAAACAGCTTTGACCCCGTGCTGTGATGAAGGCACCTTGTAGGGTCCGACTGCCTTAAGGGCAGCACTGAGATAAGCCTGATCCTTGGTGAGGAGGTAGGCTCTTACCAGGGTGGACATAGCCTGGCCCTGAGCCATGGCTGAGTACCAGCCAGGCTCCAGAGGCCGAAAGCCTTCGCCCAGTTTACGAGTGACCATTATGGGCCAGCCTCCTTTTTCATCCTGGTTACGGACGAGCCAGTCACTGGCTGCAAAGAAGGAGGCCAGGTGGGCAGTGGTGGAGATCGTGATGTTGTCAACAAAGCCATGCCCACGTAGGACAAGCCGCACCACCCGCTTAGGCATGATCTGAGGACATCACACACAAAGGGAGAAAAAATAATTAATGGATTCCAAATCAGGCATGATTCTAACATGGTTAATCATCTCTAAATGTTACTGTGTCCTGGTTCTCTTGAATTAAAAACAGATTTTTTTTGGTCATTTTTCCCCCCAAAACTTTACTTGTGACTTCAACCCAATAAATGTTAAAACAATAATGTAATGGCTCCACAATGTAGCATAAAATAAAGAGCAAATCCTCACATTTAACAAGTCGACACATGTCAATGTCCTTCTAGATTCTCCGTCAAAACTTTTCTTCATTACTTATCAGACATACTGTAGTTACCATTAAAGACAATCAGCCTTACATATGTGAGATAAACGAACCTTGGTGGCCTTCACAGCCTTGGTGTTGGACAGCCCAACACCCTTCCTGAGGTCAGTAACCAGGTCTCGGGTCAAAGTGCTCCAGGAGGTTCGTGGACCAATACCATAGGTGATGTCCCGGTCTTTGAATGCGATGAGCAGTGTGCTGGTCACGTAGTGGATAGTGAAGGGTGGGCCTTTGTCTGTGGTTTCCAGGACCACAGAAAGGCTGCCGTTTGAGACAAACTTGACATCTAAGCTGATAATGAAGTCTTTGGAGTTACCCAGCTGAAGGGACACACCTTCTGATGACTCTGTGGTGTAAGGAAGCGAGGGGAGTGGGTACAGCAGATAAAAAGAGAAAGTGCTAAAAATGGGTATAATTAATCAAAATTGAAGGAGTAAACAATCTTTCTAAATTTGACTGCTTTTAGTAGCTGAAGACGACAACCAAGTAATTCTCCACAAACTGACTGAGAAGACTTTTCCAATGTGACTTTAATTTTACTCCTATTTGATGGCATGTTCACATGATCACTCATCTTTCCACTGTGTTCCACTGAGTCAATACTTACATTTCCCACTGATCGTTAGCTTATAAAAACATTCTCCTAAACATAGAGAATCTTATTTTATTATTACTTGTGTGCCATGCCAAACTTATGCTCATGGGATGACCAATGCAGACATATCAGTGCAGAGAGCTTAATTAGGAGGAGTGCAGAAGGGAGGGAATACACAGAAGAAAGGAGCAGAATGTTAGGAAGACTCTGGAGAAGGAGCTGGTGCACTGCAGTGACTTTTCTATGTCACTCTTCCTATTCAAATTCCACATTGCCACTGCACTCCTTACATTTAAGTCAACTCTTTGGAAAGTACTTCAGTTACTGGATAGATGTCAACTCCCTGAACTAGCAACAGCTTCTGGAATCATCTCTCCCATGGCCTGATTACTTCCCGGAAAAAAGCCTTTCTCATGAAGGTACCCCAAATGATAAAGAGAGATAAAGAGTATGGGATTCAAGAAAAGGAAGAGCAATAAAATGGAGAGTCCTTAAACCCAGAAAGAGTGAAAAACAGAAAACAATGAGGAGACAGTTGAGTGAGAGACAAAGAGATCTCATATGACATGATCTGAGAAAGCAGAGCAGAAAAGGCCAAATGAGACCGAGGCAGTCGATGAAGACGAAAATGAAGGAGAGAGCCAGTCTGGCAGGGGCCTATGGATGACTACAGCTCTTTAATGCACTCATAAATCCATTACTTAAGGCAAAGCAAAGAGTAAGTGGATTTGTACTCTGGCCCTGTGATTACTCTAGCATCAATAAAGGATGGGCAGGGAATATAGACAAGATTTCACCTCGTATGCTCTGCTTAACCCTAGCTATTTAGCAGTGAGGAAGGAGAAAGAGATGACATGCAGCTGAACATATGTCAGCATAGATAACTGCTTGTATGCACTGGAATGTTAAACGAACACTTAAAAGGTATGTGGTATACATATGTTGTGGGCGAGTGAATATAAAAGATAAAAGCTAAATGTGATTATTCACTTAAACTGCTGTATGTTACAGTGGTGACACAGGACGCACAGTATGAACAAAAAACGTGAACTCTTTAGGGAAAGTTTCATGTTGACAGGGGTAGCAAATATTTATTTACATTAGAAATCTGTTTTCACCTTGTAAAAAATAACTCCTGTTAACAGTCAGCATTTGAGATGGTCATTCAATGAACCGGAATCAATCACTTCATACTGGGACCATTGAGCCGTCTATTCCTGTGCTGGATTCAGATTACAATGTTTACTGTCAGCGTCACCCTTTAATATTCAGACATGTATTAATCCACTTGTCATGTTAATGTTATATTTCCTATTGGTGCTGCTTCACATTACAACCATGCAAATACAGAAATACACCGCGCTTTTATTTTCAAGCTGTCACAGCAGATGTAAAGTGTTTCTAGTTATCTAATTTATGCTATATACTGTCATATTTGTACATTTTTAAAAATAATTTTATATTAGCAACTGTAGCATCTGCATATCAGAATCTTTTATTGTCCTCAGGGTGCACTCAAGACCTGACACCATGGGCGTACAAAATATCAGTTCCTGATGAGCGCTGCCTTCTTGAATACCTTTAAAGGTCTGAAGCCCTGAAGTCCTTCCACTCTAATGGCACTGCCTCTCTGTCCTCCCCCCTGTTTGTTTCAAGTCTCCCTGTCTCCCTCTGGTTTCCCCCTTAACTCAGAGGTGTAGTGCTTCCTCCTCTGGCTCATAACAGGAAATTCTAGTAAAGATTGAAAACTTAGTTCCCAGAGAGGGCTGGGGATGGTCACATGCACACAATAAAATAGAAAAAAAAAGGATTTTGCTGCAAGACTAAAAAATGCATTGATCTCATAAAATGTTGACACCATTTTGAGGTGTTAAACTATGAAAACACATGCAGACAAAAAAAAAAGGTCTGAAGCCCTGAAGAAAACAGCTGACATTTCTATACATAACCCTTGACTTGAGGTGAAATACATTACGGTCCTCATTGGTATTCCCGGTGTTTTTCTCTTCTTGTTACTGCTTTTAAATATTGCATGTCTTCTATCAAATGATTCTTTTCAAAGAAGCTCTGCTAGGTTGCATTTTCAGTGTCTTGCTGCACCAAAGAAAACAATTACCATTTTATGCAGAATTAGATCACGGTTGGAATTATAACTGATTGATACTTCAATTAAATCAATATAGGACTGATGGGTTTAACAGTAAGCACATAAAATCAGTAGAGACTCGTAGCATTAAAGTATATTGAAGAGTTATATCTTAAGGATTATTGTTTATCAGTATAAAAAAGACACATTCTCTTCTGGATCATCATTTCAACAACATAAAATAAGAAATCTTGAGTGGCTCGTAAATATCTCATAAGTGTAGTGTGGCTAACTCCATAATTAGTCAATTGCTAATTCTGACTCCGTTTGGTTTGTGAAAACTATATTTCTAAACAATCAACTGACCACAAAGGGATTGAGAAAATAAAGGTGCTCAGTGTTGGAGAGTGCTCATGCAGGAAAGTGCGGATGGTAGATTCAGCTTTTTATCTGGGACAGACATTTGATTGACTTGGCAGCATTTGAGATTTGTTAAATGCTGGTGACCTAAATATGTTAGGAAGAGATCCAGCACAAAAAGGGGAGATGGAGCAAGTAGACTGAGGCAAAGAGAAAGTGACAGCAGAGGAAGAGAAGTTTGGACATGAGAGGAGAATAAGCTTTTAAAATGGAGAGGTAATGTGATTGCAATGGTTAGGAAGTTCACATGGGATGAGGAGTGATAAGTGGCTGAAAATGAGTAAATAAAGTGGGACGACTGAAATCTGGATATTGGAGGGAGATTAATGGAGAATGAAGACTTCCGAAGAAAAGCTGAGGACTGGTGATGAAAACATGATGATGTCAAGGAAAGAGCTATGAATCTGTGCTGGAGCCGCAAGCAAGGTGAGCGAGGAGCAAAGGAGGAGAGAAAGTGTAGGGTGGTGAAATGAAAAGAAATTGTTGATGAGAAAGTGGGTGAATTAGAAGGAGGCGAAAATTACAGCAGAGGCAGCAGCTCAATGAAAGGCAGTCTGGAAATATCTGCTGGAGATTAAAAGGAAATATAAAAACAGCACTGGGTAAAACAGGCTGCCACAAAAAAAAAAAAAGAGAGAGAGAGAGACAGAGAGAGCATTTGATTTTATTATTTTATGCTTATCAAAAACACGGGTCACGGGTTATGATGGAGCCTATCTCAGCTAACTACGGGCAAGAGGGGCAGGACACCCTGGATGAGCTGCCAGTTCATTGCGGGCCCACACAGAAAGACACACACCCCACATGCCAACACTCTAACCTATAAGCATTGTGGAGTGATCAATTAAAATAAGTTAGATGTTTTTGGTGGTGGCAGGAAGCTGGAGAACCCAGAGACAGCGGGAATAACGTGCAAAATATGCATAGAAAGGACCCAGGTAGAAAAGGACAGAAGACTTTCGCTGTGAGGCAACAGCACTGCCTTCTGTGCCACCATGCTACCCTGTCCTAGGAGTTCAAACTGCAAATCTGATTGCACCAAAAACTGCCTATCCTTCCAAAAATATTGTGTTAATCACTATGTTGGTCTTAACAAAAGGCAAGCACTAAATACCTTTTATAAAATCTATATGGGCTACAATGACCCCGAAAAAATAATATAGCTAAACGTTAGCTGATCCTCAACCTTGTTTTTAATCATGTTACTGTTACACAAAATTAAGAGCAAATTCCTCTAGCTGATAATGACTCATCACAGTGATCAATACAAAACCCCGATATTCTTTGTAAAAGCACAGCTACCATGAAATTGTCTTCTTCATAATGTCAAGGAACATCTCCTGTGGTGGGTCCTGTGGTGTTTGCCTGTATTCTCAGCCTATGGCTGTGCTTCACAGCGGACTCTCATCCTGTCCTCAGGGTGTATTTGCATATCAAGCCTTCTACAGTAAGTGTATCGGAGATAAGCTCCTGAGTCTGTCAGGCTCATGGCAGCCGTACGTACCTGGGGCATTGAACTGACGCACAGAGGTAGAGCGGGACTTCTCGTTGACACGGACGAGGCTGCATCCTTTTGGCACAGTCCAGAGTGCTTTGCTGGCCCGACTGTCTCTCTCCTCTGCGGAATCACAGACCTCAATGTTGGGGGGGCGCTCAGTCAGGTTTTTGCTGTAATGGCTTAAACCATACTGAGCAATCTGGATTGCATAAAAGTAACCTTGCGGGCCCCACTGAGTGGAGAGAGGCACACCTAAGGGGAAAAGAAAGTGGTAGAAAAGCAGATAAGGACAATGTTGTTAGATGAATATCAAACTTTGATGCAAGACTTAATATTCTTCTGCTTTCTTAGTAGGTTGTCATTTCTTGTTTGATAGTGAAATGCTTTTAAGTCTTCTGCTTAAATAACCATCTTGTTTATGCAAATGTATCTTTTTATCTCCAGTCTATTTCAAGTAAATGCTTCTTTTGGATGACAGATGTAATAAAAGTTTGTTTTTTGGCTTGACACTAAATTTAATTTGTGATGTACTGTGGCTCATGGATGTCATAGCCAGAATTAAGTACTGGTAGGAAAAATACTTGTAAAACTTTCAAGTAGCTCGATAAAATCTACTATTAACATAGCAAAAGATAAAATTTTGGCTTAATTTGTTAACACAGACACAGCACCAACACAAAAAAGGGTGACCGAAGACCACCAGAGATGGAAAATGATTGACAGTTTGTTGAGATTTATGGTAAGTTACTCTATTTCCCTGCAGCTCTCACTCAGCCAGAAATGGAGAGAAGACGAACAGTATCATTGATGTTAAAGGCTCCAGATTGGAAGAAAGCATAGAAAATCTTCTCCTTTCGGCTTTTCCCTTTAGGGGTCGTTAATCAGTTGTCTCCATCTAACCCTGTCTTCTGCTTCCTCTTCTCTCACACCAACTACCTTCATGTCCTCTTTCACTACATCCATAAACCTCCTCTTTGGTCTTTGGTCAGTTCAACACTCAGCATACTTCTACCAATATTCACTATCTCTCCTCTGGACATGTCCAAACCATCTCAGTCTGGCCTCTCTAACATGTGCTGTCCCTCTGATGTACTCATTCCTGATCCTATCCATCTTGCTCACTCCCAAAGAGAACCTCTACATCTTCATCTCTGCTACCTCAAGCTATGTCTGTCTTTTCCTCAGTAACACTAGGCCAAACATCGCTGGTCTCACCACAGTTTTGTACACCTTTCCTTTCATTTTAGCTGAAACTTTTCTATCACACATCACACTTTTCTCCACCAGTTCCATCCCTTTTGTACACGCTTCTTCCTCGCTTTTCCACACTCTCTATTTCTCTGTACTGTTGACCTTAAGTTCTTAAAATCCTCCATCTTCTTGGTATCTTCTCCCTGTAACCTCACTCTTCCACTTGGGTCCCTCTCATTCGCACACCTGTACTCTGTCATACTGCGGCTAACCTTCATTCCTCTCCTTTCCAGGACAAACCTCCCCCTCTCTAGCTTCTCCTCCACCTGTTCCCTGCTCTCAGTAGAGGTCACAATGTCATCTGCGAACATCATAGTTCGTGGAGATTCCTGTCTAACCTCGTCTGTCAGCCTGTCTATTACCAGAGCTAACAAGAAGGGGCTCAGAGCTGACCCCTGATGCAGTCCCAACTCCACCTTGAAATCCTGTCGCACCTACAGCACACCTCCCCACTGTCTTACAGTCCTCACACATGTCCTGCACTGCTCTAACACACTTCTCTGCCACTCCAGACTTCCTAATAGTTCCTCTCTGGGCACACCGTCATAATCTTTCTCTAGATCTACAAAACCACAATGCAGCTCCCTCTGGCCTTCTCTGCACTTCTCTATCAACATTCTCAAAGCAAATACTGCATCTGTAGTATTCTTTTTTTTATTTCCATGTAGTATTTTTATCAAATTATTGTTGAAACAATAATTTGATCATAACATCTGTAAAACCCTTTTCTTTCCCTGCATTTGTAATTATACACAGGAGACTGAATGGAAACCATTTATATTGTTTTTCCTATCATTAAAAGAAAACGTTTTTTTTTGTTTCTGTCTTCATGTCAGTCACTGTGTTGAGTTTGATGTCAAACAAATCGACCCACGCATTAGCCCTAAGTACAAGATTACCTGCTATTCAGCAACATCACATAATGACAATAATATCTTTGTACAGCTCAGTATGCAGTGTCAATGAGCTTCAAGAGAGGATGCACATTATTTCCCAACTCTAATGAGACAATATCATGTTCTTCTTAGAATAGGCACACGTGTACCATATTTTGCACACTTAGGAGCGCTTGAAAGCCTTTAATTTTCTCAAAAACCAATGCGCCTCTTAACACGAAGTGTCTAATGTGTACAAAACCTGTAAAAATGTTTTGTGCAATTTTAGTCAGCGCTCCACCAGATTGGCCATTTTCCACTGACATAGGACAGAAGACGTCATTACGTATGCTGACAGCTACAGACCAATTCGTGAACATGATGCAAGGCTACCTCTGGCACACCTCAGGTACCACACCTCTGCACTGTACCACATTTGTATGGCTAAAGACCCCCAACAATGGCATCAGCAAAGAGACACGCTTACGAAGCGCAATTTAAACTCCAGGCTACCAGTTACATGGTTGTGAACAGTAATGGGGCAGCAGCGAGAGAACTTAAAAAAGTCTATGGCCTATATAAAATAAAATCTTCTGAATCAAATTCCCTTTGCATACATCACACCAATTAGGTGTGTCAGTGTTACTGATACGCAATATGCATGGAGAAAATCCTTCTAATGGTCAACAACAATCGCCGCAGTCTACTTCATAGCAAACATTCTCAAGAATTTGTTGTGAAATAGACTTTCATTTAGTTTTAGTTTACTTTCATTTAGGTAGAATAGAGCACACTTCCACATTCCATATTTAGAGGATAAAATAATCACAGATTACTACTGGTTTTGAACTGATACAACTGATTAATGTTTTCATAAACTATGGAAATGCAAGCACACACCTATCCGGAACACTTTACAATCCATCGCTAGACTTTTCATCATGCATCTTCTTACTGGCATCTCACTTGACAAATCAGTCAAATGAAAAATGTCAACATCCTAAAGCTACAAGACTGTGCTATGCACTGAATAAGACTACCTAATCCACATGGAATCGACTCCTGAGCCTCCACACATATTGTTTAACTCCAGAGAGTAGACAATTTGAGTATGAAAAACCTGCTAATTAGAAGACATTCTAAAACTACCAAAATTAATATACCAGTTAAAATGCAACATTTTCATTGTTTATTTCTGGTTAGGTTGCATTTTGAGACCAGAGAAGATATTAATAGGTTGGGGTTTTTTTTGCAATTTGCCAAACTGACCTCCAGTTCTCAATGGCTACATGTGAATTACAAAAATACAGGAATTTCATGCAAAAGACTAGATAGATGCATTGCATACGGGAAAATCACTCACAAAGAAATAGTCAATGTACAGTATTTTCTACTTACTTAAATATTGTTAAGACACTATAACTTGATGGACGAGAGCATCAATAGGTCAAGATTCTTTTTATCCCTGAATCTTATTCACCACATTTATGTTATTCAGGATCTGAAGACAGCTGTCAAGTAATGTATTTTAATTTAAAAAATGTTCTTTTGTGCAGGGTAGAGAAAAATTAATAAATCAATAAATATGAAATACTAGGGTTGATTAACATACTCTACTATTACCATAGCTACAGCTACCACCACTACAAAGACTTTATAATTTTGATGTAGTCTTAACAGAAGGATGGGACAATGGTAATAATCAAAACAAGAACCCACCTTTCCACATCCTCATTTCAAACTATTTTACCAATTTTCATGAACATTTTAATAAATAAATAGGATGCATGGGTTGAAGAAATGGAAATGCTGAAACTCCAGCTGTAAAAGTTTCACCTGGAGATAATGCAAAAAGCCTGTCAAACATTCTGGGTGGGAACAGGCTTCAACAAAGAAAGAGAGGTCAGGAATCAAGAGCAGCAGACTGACCAGCTGAAGGAGACACGACTTACATTATTCCACTGCAGAGCTGCAGCTAAAAAAAAAACAGCTGGAAGGGAAAGCTGCCAAAGTCAAGAAGGACAAAGACATTCCTCTGCTTAGAGTTCAATTGCCACAACTAAAACTCATTTCTTGAAAAATCTCCAAGAGTTCAAATTGACCTGGAACTGGAGGAGATGAGAGAAATGCATGGAGGAGCTGATCTTGACGTCTGATCTAGTAGAGTGACAAGATAAGAAAAACACTCTTAAGATGACCATTAAAATGGTAAGGAATGGAAGATCCCTTTGTTTCTCACATTGTAGAGAACAAACCTATCCCTTAAAGCTGTAATTGTCAAAGAGCGGATTGGGTTATGTGGGGATAAAAAATCTGAGACATACTGAGGATTCATACCTTAAAGTGATTTGTAAGTAATTATCAAACAAAATGCAAGTGTAAGGAGGTGAATGCTGGGGTGACTTATTCAAACCTCTGTACTCTGATCAAGAGCCTAGTGGCGGAGCTCTCTGATGTTTGAAGCTAGTCGACAGTTTATTTGGCTTGGCATGTAAAAATGCTGCTACAGTAATCCACAAGTGACAGCTTAAAATGTATTCAAAAGTTTTCATGACCACAAACTGACACATGCAGTGGGGAGGATATGAAGTGATAAGTGAAGGTCTGGCACTTGGCAGCTTCCTGGGAAGAGTTCAGGCAGTTTGGTGCCATAATCAAGGTCAACTTGGCAATGCCAAGGAGGTGAACTGGCCAACATCACCAGTTCACATTCCAGTCTGTGTTCTGCACAGGTTTTAAACTGGTTACGCTCTGGTCCCCACGGCAAGTCCCTATGAACTGATCTACTGCTGCCACCAATGATGGTATCGAGGAGTAAGGATTTCAGATGAAAAATGTGTTTTCTTAGATAAAAATGTTAACATGTATATTTACAATAATCTCTGGATGTGCAACATAAACTAGGTAACACTACAGCACAACGCTTTCCCGCCTGCTACCAAAGTAAAACTCTGATAGTTTGGTTCAGTGACTTAATTGCCACTGGGGGCAGCAGTGACTCAGTGCAAGAGCGGGTGGTACAGTTGGTCGCCCAGTGTTTCAAGATCGGCGTTTCGATTCCTGTTATACCCAAAAACAACACCCGGAGGTAAGCTGACAGTGGGAGGTGTCAACTCATCTCCGGAGCACTGCCGAGGCACCCTTGAGCAAGGCGCCATCCCCCTTACAAGTTGCTTATTTGGGCGGACAATAAAGTGTGTTATATATATATATATACACACACACACACATACAGTATACAGGTATATGCACGATTTAAAACTAACTAGATGTGCCATTAATTTCCCTGCGGGGATGAAAATCATATGGACACGCGTGCGCGCGCACACACACAGGGCTGAATTGAGCTAATGTCCCTTCGTTGTTACAGTGATGGTATTTGGTGATGTTTATTACGTTGCTACTTGTGATTTGCTTTGTTGTTTTGTTTAGTTGTACAGAGCTAATGCTTAAACTATTTATGTATAGATGTGTCTGTCTGATTGATACACAACTGCCTTCACTTAAAATTGTTTTTGTTGACTGCCAAATTGTGAAAATTATTATTATTATTATTAATATAATGTAACATAATACAATATAGAGTGGCACGGTGGCGGAGTGTGTAGCGCTGTGGTTCCCGGTTTGAGTCGCGCTCTTTGCGGAGTTTGTATGACCTCTCTGTGTGTGCCTGGGTTCTCTGTGTTCTCTGGCTTCCTGCCATCACCAAAAACATGCACTTGAGGCGAATTGGCCGGTCTCACCCAGTCACCTGGGATAGGCTCCAGCAACCCTGCGACCCATGACGGCAGAAAAAACTGGCATAGCAAATGGATGGATGGATGATTGCTTTAAAGTTGAGCTACAGTAAACGGCATCATTTACTCTGTAAAAATTCATAATTTTCATACAATCATTAAAATTGTAAAAAAAAAAGAAGTCACTTTGCAAATAATGGTCAGTATTAAGCAACTGACAGAAATCATAGCACAACTGATGTTAGGTCTGCTGGCTTTTGGCACCTTTCACAATAGGACACCATTTTCTTGGCAGTGAATTTCTTTATTTTTTGCTGCATGGTCCTCACACCTCTGCATACTTATGTGGTGGCATCACATAAGCATGCATAAGCTCTTAACACCATTTTTTTTTATCTTGGATGTATAAATGGGAATAAAACCTCCCAAAAAGATGGAGATTCCTCTCCACTGACACATTTGTGATACATCTGGCTGCTACAAGCTAGGATGGAATCCCATTCCATGTCCATTAAAGCAAGCCTGCTAGCCAATGACAAGTGAAGTGAGACTATTGTCAACAACACAATCTCAAACAGATGCAAGTATGACAGGATGAATACAAAGAGAAGAACTGAATTTACATTTCTTTTTGGGATTTCTTAAATTAAGACAGAAACAATGTTTTTCCAGTTTAAAACTAAAGTCAGATAAGATTAGCAGTCAGGACTTTTCTTATGTAACAAGTTTCCCAAATTGAACCTTATTCAGACTATTTATCCATGCCCACCTTTGTCTTCACTAGAATGTGCCTTTTCAATCTTGGTTGGCAGATAGAATGGATACAGATGTTGGGCTGTACGAGGAGTCATGTATACTGCCCGGCCCAAAAAAAAGTCACAAACTCTAATATTTCGTGGCACTGCCTGTAGCTTTGATTGCAGTGCGCATTTGCCGCTGGATTGTTTCGATAACCTTGTACAACGTCATAGCATTTATTTCTGTCCAGAATTATATTAATTCTTGGCCGAGTTGTTGTATTGACGTTAGGAGTCAAACCACTCTGCAAGGTCTTCTCCAGCACATCCCATAGACTTTGAACGGGGTTAAGCTCAGGACTGTGGGGGCCAATTGATCTGTCAAAATGATTCCTCACGCTCCCTGGACCACTGTTTTACAATTAGAGTCCGATAAATTTTGCCATTGTTGTCCTGGAATATGATCGTGCCATCCGGAAGAAAAAATCCATTTATGGGATTGCCTGGTCATTCAGTACATTCAGATACTCAACCTGGGCTTGCACTAGGAGGTAGTATGACTAAGCCACAGTGGCTCAGTGTAAAATAATTGAGTAAGCCACAAAAAGCCACATTCTGTGTCCAGACAGCGGCTTGCTATAACAGCAAGTAAAACTTACTAGTAAACATTGAATAATACCAAGAATCAAATTTATTAAATTCAAAGTTTCTAAGTCAAAGTTAAAATGTCTTGTAGTCCAAGTAAAACTTACAAGTAAACATTGAGTAATATTTTGAATGACTGTATCTTAACATAGTGAATGCAAGTCTTCAGTTGTTGGGGGGTGTAAAACCACACTCGTCGTAGGGGTGTGTGGGAGGACACCCTCCACAGGGGGAGTCCTCCACGGGAAATTTTTTTAGAAAATGGGGTTGTTTCCCTGCATTCTGAGGGCAAAATCTTCTGTTCAGTTTACCTACAAAAATACACTAGACTCAATAGTTCAAGCTTAATTATCTTTATTTCTATCCTACTCTCTGCAGGTATGTGAGATTCAACAATTGAAAACTTGCATTCACTATGTGAAGATACAGTCATACAAAATATTACTCAATGTTTACTTGTAAGTTTTACTTGGACTAGAATGCATTTTACCTCTCACAACACCATTAGTATGCCACAGTTTAGGTTTTTTTTTTAAATTCGATATGATTTTTCATTTCAATTTAAAAAGGCATGAAAAATAGCAAGCGAGGTGAATACACATTTACATGCATCGCTGGTTATTCCTGCCGGTCACAGGGAACAAAAGTCTAAGACTAGGGCTGCCACGATTATTCAACTAGTCACGATTATGTCGACTATTAAAATCGTCGACAACTAATTTAATAGTCGACGCGTCTTTTTTTTTTTTTAAATCTTTTTTCTCTCATAACTGCTGCGGCACCTCCACGGCCGCGCCTGCCTTTCTGTCCTTGACACACCTGCGCAGTAGAGGTAATCGGGGCCAGCTGTGATGTCACTGGAAGTTATACCAGAGGGGCTCTGGTGTCATGGCTACCCGGCGGCACCGGACCTCAAAAGTGTGGGAGCATTTTACGAAAACAAAAGAGAAAAGTGTGTAATACAATATCTGTAAGACAGAAGTTGCCTTTCACGGCAGCACAACTGCAATGCACGAGCACCTGAAAAGGAAGCAGGTTGTGGCAACGATGAAGAGGGACCGTCGTCTCGGTAAGCTAACTAAGTAGTTAGCGGCTAATATTAGCATAAACAGAGAGCTAACTTACTACTTACTCATATAGCTGTGAACGTTCACATTAGCGATGACGATTCGATTCATCAGCCGCCCTTAACACACATATTTCATGTGTTTTCTGTAACGCTACAACAGTGATGTGTTTGAATAGGAAATGTGGTAGCGCTAATGTTTTCTAACATTACGTTTCAGTGCTAAAAAAGTACGTTCTACTTCAATGGATGGCTTTGTTACAAAGCCAGCTACATGCACACCTCAGCAAGAAAATGTCCTGACTGAGTCCACACTGAACAGGCTGATGACGGACAGCATCTAAACGGATTTTCTCTGCAGCAGGGAACATCTGCTCTCCAAAGAGAGCAAGCCTTTCTCCAAGACATGTAGAAATGCTAACTTTCCTGGCTATGAACAAGACCCTTGTGTAGTTAGGGATTGCATAGAGTCAGAGTGTAGTAAAGTTGAATACAGTTGTGAGCACTGAGCAAAAAATGCACTTTAGTTATATTTGAGTCAGTGAGACCAAAACTGTAATAATTCCTTAGTTACAGGTTCCTACCTCATTGTTGCTATGTTTGATGCCAAAGACAAATTAAGGAAAGAAAAAAACTAAAAAATAAACCTGAAGTATTTATTTTTGTGTTGTTTAGGCAAGTGCCTTTTCCTTATTTTACTCTTTATGCTACGCAGTTAAACAATTGTTTGTTGCTACAAGCATATTTCATTAAAGGTTTAATGAACTATCATCTTCCTTGTCTTTATTTTTAGTTAGCATATGCCTTAAACACTTAAAGCTGAAAAGTATTGATGTTTATACTGTATAAGAGCAGCTTCATGCTGGTGCGATAAGCTGTTTTACGTTCAATTTACGTATGATCTGATTAGTCGACTAATCGAAAAAATAATTGGTGATTAGTCCACTATCAAAATAATCGTTTGTGGCAGCCCTATCTAAGACTACAAAAAAGTATTGATAATATCTTTCATTTACCTTCTGATCGGTCTGTCACCACTTCTCCCCCCTCTCAGCATTCACCATTTGTTTATTAATGAGGACTTTAACACAAACTCTACTATAAAACACTGGATTCTTTTGATCGATCGTCCTCGCCTTGTCTTACACCAATTCGCGGGTTCAGCTTGTAAAAAACATTATTTTTGTTTATCATTGGACGAGAGGAGGTCATGACTCAAGTGCATATTTAATGATCGGGAGCGTTCGGGTCACTTCGGCTATTTCCGTCGGCATGCTTCAGCTAAATTCCGTCGGCATGCGGAAATAGCGGCGCTATTTTTGCTAGCGCCGATCGCTAGAGGAAGTAGCGATGCTAGCGCCGCTCGCTAGCAGAAAGTTTTTGCCTTTTTTCCATAAAAATAAGAACGCCACTGTGGCTACACAGTCTAAAAACCTTGTAACTAATCTGGAATTTACTTCGCCTATGGCGAAGTGGCGAATGGCTAGGGCAAACCCAGAAAATGCAATACAAATATAGTTAAATAAAATAAATATCTACTATAAAACACCCTCTTCTCATTTTCTTTCAATAGGTCGTCCTCGCTTGTCGTATAACAATTTGTGGGTTTAGCTTGTAAAAAAAGGATCCTGGTTTTTTTTTGTGCTGTCAGGCGATGAAAAAAATTTATCTAATTAATTACAGGATTTGTAATTAATCTAATAAGTGTGCTTTATAAATCACATTCAAAAGAAAAAAGGCCAAGCACATCAGCAAACCAATTAGGCCAGGTGCATTTCTCAAAAATGCAATACGTATATAGTTAAATAAAATAAATAAAATTCAGAAACAAAATAAGGCTGAGTCTCAAATAGGCACATAAGCAGTCTCTCAATCAAAATTAATACTAAAGCTGACTCAATACAGCAATTCAAAATGAATAGTATAACATGCCTCTAAATAAGGCAACTAAATATCAAGATACCAACAGGCTTTTCCTTTAAAAGGGTAAGTTAACGTTCAAACTCTGTGTCCTTGACATGTTTTCCATTTAAATGATACGTTAGGCTGGAGCTGCTTCGGTGATATGAAAATTCTCTTTTACAAAAGGTACAAATAATAATAATAATAATAATAATAATAATAATAGTAATGGATTATATTTATATAGCGCTTTTCTGGACGCTCAAAGACGCTTTACATTGGGTCCATTATTCATTTACTCCTCATTCATACTTGGTGATGGTAAGCTACATGTGTAGCCACAGCTGCCCTGGGGCAGACAAACGGAGGCGTCTACAGCGCAGATTGGCAGCGCAGAATCACCGCGTTTTTGTTGATAGTCCCGTCTTTGTTCTTTTTATAAATAAACTTTCCGCCCAAAGGTCCGAGTGTGCTTGCCTCGCTCTCCTGTGTTGCGTGCATCTCTTTTGTCATTCACTCTGCTTTTGACTAGTGGCGCAGGTAGGAAGTGACGTGACGCTGCAGCCTATGGGTCACTCAATGGGCCAAATGGGCTTATGTTATCTCTCAGTGATTTTCGCGAGTCCAAAAAAGTTGTCAGTTTTAGACTTTTTTTCCTAAAAATAAGAACGCCACTGTGGCTACACAAGCTAAAAACCTTGTAGCCGTATGGAATTTACTTCGCCTATGGCGAAGTGGCAAATGGCCAGCGCAAGCCTGCTCAGCTGACTTAATTTTTTTGCTGAATAATATTGCTGAGCCTAGACTTGACCAACCGAAGCAGCCCCTGATCATAACACTGCAATTTTCTTATTGAAACCCAAACGGTGGCTTTTTCTTTGGCCGGGCAGTGTATATTTTGTGCAAGAGTATGTGTAATATATGTAAAAGACATAATATACAGTATGTAAAAGACATATATTACGTCTTTTACATATATTGTGTGTGTTTCTGTGTGTTTAAGTGGGCTTCAGTAAAATGAAAAGTGAAGAAATAAGATGGTTCCAGTAAAAGTACGAGACATAAGACAAAGAGTGTTATTTGTTGTTGATTGCAACATCCAAAAATGAGAAATTCTGCAGCAACAAACTAAAATTTCATTTTCTAACATTACTATAAAACCAAAAAATTTGACGGGAGACATTTAGTAAATATGTGACTGTTTGAGTTTGATATATAAACATAATGATGTAAATGGACCATCATAACACTTAATAACAATTTCTGATGATTGTGGATACAGTTGTGTCTCAAATCAATAGAATATCTTTGAAAAGTTCATTTACCCCATAATTTAAACGGTGAACTTTTCATGTAGATAAAGATAGGATTATCTATTCATCCCACTATAGGGAAACTAACAGTACATGTAAATAAAAAAAAAATCAAGACTTTTTAATTTTAATTTCAACAATTATAGATCACAGCTCATGAAATCTAAAATCAAGTATCTCAAACGACAGAGACGACCATTCAACTTACGAAGAGATATAAACAACCACGCGCTGCCATATCCGACTACTTCAATTCCCCTTTCTGCCACAACCCCCACCCAGCAGCACAGCAGCATAAGTGCTTCTCTAACACGTTACTGTCTCTGTGAGCATCTCGGCACGTCAGGCTTCATAAACCCTAGGATACTTCATGGATGATAAAGCAAAGGCTAGTTAAGATATTGGTTGTGGTGATGATCTTTCTGATGACAACTCTGATACTTCTGACTGACAATAACTACCCCCTCCTCCTCCTTCACTCTAAACGAATCTTTAATTGATTCCAACTAAAAAAACAAAACAAAGTTATTTTAAATTTACCATTAGGTACATTCAATTTGTCGGTTTACATCACGGACGCAGACGATAGCAGCCTTCAACTCTTCTGTATTATATACCAGGTAACATTGTCTGAAGGGTTCAGGTCAGGTGAGTTGGCCGACTAATCTACCAGTAATACCATAGTAAGCAACCCCATTCAGAGTGCTGTGGTTGGGTGCCAAATCCCGTAAGAAAAGCAGAACAGCATATTCATAAAGCTCATCAGCAAATGGAAGGGTGAAGAGCTCTAAGATCTCCTGGTAGAGACTTTGGACTTAATAAAACATAGTTGACCGACACCACCAGACAATATGGACCGCACATCATCTGACTTTGGACACTTAAGACTGCTTTAAAGTAGCTTGGATTCTGTGTTTCTCTGAACCACGAAGCAATGGTCCAGTTCTTTGTCTCCTTAGCCCAAGTAGAATGCTTCTGGTTCAGGAGGTGTTGACAGGAGGAATGTGAAACTTGTAGTCAATTTTCTTGCACCCCTCTGTGCAAGATGGATCTGTATGCTTGGACTTCAGCTTATGTCCACTTTTTGTGAAGCTCTCCCAAGTTCATGAAATAAGGTCACTTGACAGATTTCTCAACAATGACATCATCACTGTTGCCTGTGCATATTTTTGTACCTCACTTTGTCATTCTAGCAAACTTTCCACAAATATCTCTTGACCCAGCATTCTGTGATCAGTCAGCCTTTTCAGCACTGGTTCTATGGTTTACCTTCTTTGTGGAGAGTATAAGTGAGTGTCATATGCACAACTATCAAGTCAGCAACCGTCCTGGTAACTGTGGCAGTGTGTACCTAAAACTGACAAGTTACATGGTATGTACAGTATGGATTTTTGAATTACTAAAACTTGAAATATTATAATATTCTGAGAAATGTAATTTTTTTGAAGCCAGGGACTGTAACAGTCCAAATAAAATTTAAAAAAATATAATTTTTAGTTCGTGCTGTATGTCTGGAATATGCACTCTTTTCACCGTGAGAAACTGACAAAAAATGTAACTTCTCTAAGATATTCTAACTTTCTGAGATACATGTGTTCTAACTAACCTTGTCCTGAGTAGCATGTGCCTTAGGGCTGAAATGTTCCTGTGACCCTGCAGTACCTCATACTGTGGCAGACTAATTAATGACCAGCTATTTTCACCTCTGGATAAATGCTGAGGAGAAGAGCGGCATGTATTCTAGCACATGTGGAGTGCTAAGCATTTAAAGACTGTTGGGCTTAATTAATGGACCTTAAATGTGTTTGTGAGTCATGTGTGGTTATTAGAGTGTAGGTATGTGTCTTCTATTTTGTACTGAAAGAAACAGTCTGCAGGAAAAGGGACTTTTACTTTGCTCCAAGCTGTATAGTCCAAATGTACTTAACATATTTGGCTCAATTTCTGCCTGACCCAATACATTTAAATATGTAAAACATGGTCCCTCTAGCCCATTTGCTGTAGCGGGGTGCAGGCACATCAATGGGGACTTAATTTGACAAATAAAAAGCCATAACAATTAAGATTTTTTTTAAATTTAACGGCAACTGCTGAATAATAGCCAAATCTGTCAAAAGTAAACTAACTGGTCCTCTCATTCCTGAATAATTAAATGAAGGCGATCGATTAAAAGCATTATCCACTTGATAATTTAGTGTTCTCTACGTCTGTGTATGACAGCTCACATGCATTTGTATTACCACTGTAAAAGAAGCATATGTTCTTCGGGTGGTGTTCTTTTTAAACAGCAAATAATGTTGTTGATGCATACAAGACATGCCAACATGGAAAACTACACAACTCCTCTTAATCAGGATAACCACTGCAGCTGACTCCAAAAAGACAATGTTGTACTGGCTCTGTTAACTTCTAATTTCATATCAGACAAATTATACATACTTTAATGCAGATATATACTAATACCCCTATGATAAGTCAACCTCCCACTATAAATAAATATTACTTCTAAAATTAAAGTTAGCATTGCAGCCAGCACTTTCACCATTCAGTGTTGTTAGCTACACCAACAACCCTAATATTTATTCTTCCTGGCAAAACAATGTTCTCTAGCCAATTGACAAGAGAAGTGAATGCATATCTATTTGTAATTTCAGGCCAAGTATAAAAGACAAATTCTTCCAGCACAAGAGAACAAAACTATTGATGACACAGTGGTCTGCACTAATAAGCTTTCAAAATTAGCTATTGATCCATTTTGGTCATTATTTTAGACCTTGGAAAGGAAACAACTCTTAGAGTGGACAACGTGTGAAGGAACATGCAAAAGAAAGTCAGTTAGCATACATCCAGCAATATTTATATCAGCATACAAACATACAAATGTTAATACTGTCAAAGTGAAGATTGGACTTGTTTCTAATTTCACTCACACATAATTTCAGGGCCACAGTTAAAGAAAAGCCAATAGCATTCAGGAATTGTGGCCAAAGATCAAAATGGTGCTTTTGATTTTTTTTTAATTCTGTTAATCAAGTTTTTATTCACTGTATGAAGCTTCATTCAAATTAAATACACAAATTTAAATTCAATAACTCACGTACATGGAGTTTAAAGATGATAAAATAAACTGTTAATTGTATGTATTTGATCCTAATACACTAAATCTATTCTGCACTGATGTGTGTATGCAACAAAATGAGTGGAAACCTTGTGTTTTCCAAAAAAAAATATTCAAACTTCTTAAATGTTTGTATCTGACTGGAGAGCACTTCCCACTATAACATGCTCTATTTATACCTCTTCATATGTAGTAGAGGCTCAACAGTCAGGAAAAAAAAAATACTGCAAAAGTTGACAAAATATCAAATGTGAAAATGATATTTTGTGACTGAAACATTAACTTTTTTCACACTTGTTTCCATATTTTGACTTTTGCACATTATACATTCACTCTTTTTGCAAATGAATTTAATAATCTCATACCTTTGCCTGATTTTACTTTATGAAAAGCTTGACTATTATTTAACCCGACAGTGGTTTGTTAGTTAAGTATGTTACTTAAAATGGATGCTCTTCAAAATAGTCAGAAGTCAGAAGAATAGCCATTATATGTTGTATGAGATGATGATTCATTCTTTCATTTTCTGACTGCTTCATCCGCTTGCGCAGGTCACTGGGAGCTGGAGCCTATCCCAGCTGTCATAGGGCATGAGGCAGGGCAAACTCCACGGATGACACCAGTACACCGCAGAGCTACACAGAAACATACAACCATGCACACACACACTCACTGGTACAGGAAATTTGGAACGGCCAATTAACCTGAAGCATATGTTTTTGGAGGTGGGGGGAAGCCGGAGAACCCAGAGAAAACCCACGCAGACATGGGGGGAACATGCAAACCCAGACCCACCTTGTTGTGTGGCGACAGTGCTACCCAATGCGCCACTATGAACTGAAATTTAGAATTTTACAACATCCTGTATCTCTATGATAATGAACATCAATTTAAAAGAGAAGTCTCACCTTCTACTCCACTTATACACTTAACACGGTCACGGACCTCAACGTTGTATCCCTCAAATGACATGAAGACTCCATCGGGGTGGTAGGGCTCACGCTGTGCATAAACCTTTGAATAGCTGTGCTGAAACTCAAAACGATCATAACCGTCGTACTGCACAACTTTGCCATACACCTCAAAATATTTCTCCATCCAGCTGAAGGGCAGGTAGATCTCTCCTCCCTCTCGTCGGCCTTTGATCGTAGATTCATCATTAATTAGGCAGTCAATTTCCTCATACTTGATCCCACTGAGAACTCCAACAACAGGTGGGGGCTCTGGAGGTTGTGGAGGGTGTTGCTGGCTACTGATGCTAGCATACCCCACATTGGAACTTGGGGCCACCAGGGCAGTTTTGACCACATGTTGGGAGGTGTCACTCAAGCAGCGGTTCCACAACAGCACAATGATTAGAGTGAAAAGAGTGCAAATGATGATGAGAGTCTTGTAGTTCACTCGAGTAGCCAGGCACCGCATGATTGCAACTTGACTGCAAGACAGAAAAACAAGAGTTGTATTAGAAGCATGCATGATGAACAATTTGTCAAGGAACAGTCGAGCAAATAGCAATTTGTCTTGCATTAGCATGATATCGTCACACATTTGAATTGTACTAATCTGATTACTGTAAAAATATGCTTTTGTATGCATTAATATAATTTAACCTTACCCCTGAATTGAGAGTCATGGCTTTATATGACAATTATTTTTTGTCTGAACTTTTGGACTGAGTAAAGTAAGGAAAATGGGTGCATTTTTTTCAACAGACACTACTAGCAGAAGATGAATTTGAAGGGTACTATATGTGGATTTCAGCCAGCCATAATATTTAAATGAAAACAATGACTCACACCCTGCAGCACTTCTGACAGTCTTTGTAAGGGATGCGTGTATCTTCTAAAAAGCTGAAGATAAACCTAAATAATACATAAAAACTATAGCAATTTTTATTTTGGAAAAACAAGGTCTGGGGAAGTCTTTGGTTAGTTACATTGGTTTTCTGGTTTACAAGATGTAAAAAAGAGCCAGTTGACTTTATGCAATTTATTTTCATGTACATATAAAGGAAAAAAGAAACCCTTTCCTGGACCTGTGAAATGTCAGTTGTTTTAAAACCACATCAGTTATCTGTACACCAGATAATTTAAAAGGGGGTCAGCAGTATTTAAAAACTAACCTAATTATACCAAAAAGATCCTAAAGCTGTGAAAGAGTAATATGTATCAAGCACGTCACTTGAGCTGTTCTTATATGCTTCTGGCTGTGAATGACTCAGAAGCAAATAAAAACCCAGCTGGAAAATGTAGTGTCTGTTTAGGCTATACACTACATGCCATAACCCTGGGCTTGCACTAGGAGGTAGTATGACTAAGCCACTGTGGCTCAGTGTAAACGAATTGAGTAAGCCACAAAAAGCCACATCCTGTGTCCAAGACAGCGGCTTGCTATAATAGCAAGAAAAACTTACAACTAAACATTGAATAATACCAAGAATCAAATTTTTAAAATCAAAGTGTCTAAGTCAAAGTTAAAATGTCTTGTAGTCCAAGTAAAACTTACAAGTAAACATTGAGTAATATTTTGAATGACTATCTTCACGTAGTGAATGCAAGTTTTCAATTGTTGGGGGGTGTAAAACCACACTCATCGTAGGGGTGTGTGGGTGGACACTTCCCCACAAGAGGGGTCCGGGGGGACCCCCCACTGGAAATTTTTTAGAAAATGGGTTGTTTACCTGCATTCTGGTGCATTCTGAGGGTAAAAATCTTCTGTTCAGTTTATCTACAAAACTACACTTAAGTCAACAGTTCAAGCTTAACTATCTTTATTTCTATCCTACTTTCTGCAGGTAAAAATGTGAGATTCAACAATTGAAAACTTGCATTCACTATGTGAAGATGCAGTCATACAAAATATTACTCAATGTTTACTTGTAAGTTTTACTTGGACTAGAATACATCTTAACTTTGACTTAGACAACACCAATGGTATGCCATAGTTTAGTTTTGGGTTTTTTAAATTCGATATGATTTTTCATTTCAATTTAAAATGGCATGAAAAATAGCAAGCGAGGTGAATACACATTTACATGCATCGCTGGTTATTCCTGCCGGTCATAGAGATCAAAAGTCTAAGACTACAAAAAAGTATTGATAATATCTTTCATTTACCTTCTGATTGGTCTGTCACAACTCCTACCCCCTTTTCAGCATTCACCATTTGTTGTTCAATTAGTATTTAAACTCAAAATCTGTTATAAAACACCCTCTTCTCATTTTCTTTCAATCGATCGTCCTCGCCTTCTCGTATACCAATTTGCGGGTTTAGCTTGTAAAAAAAGGATCCTGTTTTTTTTTTCTCAAACAGGCACATAAGCAGTCTCTCAATCAAAATGAATACTAAAGCTGACTCAATACAGCAATTCAAAATGAATAGTATAACATGCCTCTAAATAAGGCAACTAAATAGCAAGATGCCAACAGACTTTTCCTTTAAAATGGCAAGGTAACGTTCAAGTCTGTCCTTGACATGTTTTGCATTTAAAAGGTACGTTAGGCTGGAGCTGCTTCGGTGATATGAAAATTCTCTTTTACAAAAGGTACAAATAATTATAATAATAATAATAATAACAATAATAATAATGGATTCTATTTATATAGCGCTTTTCTTGAGACTCACAGACGCATTACATTGGGTCCATTATTCATTCAATCCCCATTAATACTTGGTGATGGTAAGCAACGTGTGTAGCCACAGCTGCCCTGGGGCAGACTGACGGAGGCATCTACAGCGCAGATTGGCAGCGCAGAATCACCGCATTTTTATTGATAGTCCCGTCTTTGTTCTTTTTATAAATGAACTTTCCACCCAAAGGTCCGAGTGGGCTTGCCTCGCTCTCCTGTGTCGCATCCATCTCAGTTGTCAGTCACTCTGTTTTTGACTAGTGGAGCAGGTAGGAAGTGACGTGCCGCTGCAGCCTACGGGTCATTCAATGGGCCAAATTTAAAATGCTTGAGCATTGACTTGCCACTCGTGATTAATTGCGTTAATTTTTATAGCGTGTTAATTTGCAGCGTAATTAATCTAATTAAAGCGTTAAAGTGACAGCCCTAGTTTTTTTTATTGGGCAAGAGGCGGTCATGACCCGAGTGCATATTTAATGATCGGGTCACTTTGGCTATTTCCGTCGACATGCAGAAATAGCAGCATGCTATGTTATCGCTCAGGGATTTTCGCGACTCCAAAAAAGTTGTACGTTTTAGACTTTTTTCCTAAAAATAAGAACGCCACTGTGGTTACACAAGCTAAAAACCTTGTAGCCATATGGAATTTACTTTGCTAGTGCAAGTCCAGAAAAACCAATTTCATGCTTGCAAATGCACAGCTGCAAAGGTCACATCAATGTTTCTGTTACCACATGATAATTTCTGTTCAATCTTTATCAATTCCCACTTCATAAATGTATCCATTTTCATGGTAAATATTTTAATCAATATTTAAGTGAGTTGATTTGCTCAACTCTATGCTTTAAAGTC
The DNA here is from genome assembly GCF_040054535.1 of Antennarius striatus. Classification (NCBI taxonomy): domain Eukaryota; kingdom Metazoa; phylum Chordata; class Actinopteri; order Lophiiformes; family Antennariidae; genus Antennarius; species Antennarius striatus. The sequence continues at coordinate 10,562,533 of NC_090776.1, forward strand.
AACTGAGTTCAACAACAACTGAGATTACACCATGTTATTTTGCACTTTGTTGATTGCCTCTGTGAATATGATTTGGAATCTCAATAAACAAAAACAGTTGAGCCAATCACACACTCTCACTGCGACAACATTAAATCAATACACATACTTGAGGTCTCCTTTCCACACTAATTACAGCTCAGCTCACTGCTGACAGAATGTAAAATGGATACAACAGTTTTAGGTTCTAAAATAACACAGGATAGCGAAGAGCACAGTCATTACTCCAAGTTCATTTCAATATCTTTGCCAAAACTAGATAACTTAAAGTCAGCTCAATTCAAGTGCAGGAAGAAGCAAATCAATGCTGCACTGTAGACACTTATAAATTTGATGACATGACAAACATGATGTAAAATGGATACAAGACATTAAGAGATCTTTAAGAAGCAATGTTGAGGAGTGAAAAATGAAAAGTAGCACCATCAATTATGTCTCAGGAAGAATTTAAGTTTACCACATTTAGACTATCTCAAGTTAGCCGTGTCTGCTACTCTGGTTTGTATTAGCAGAGCTTTCACAAATGCTGTTCTTCATACAGTATATTGTAGAGGAGCACACACATACAGGAAATAAACTTTCCTGAAGGACAACAATTATGATACTAGTTGTGTCTTAAACAACACAGATTCACATTATCTTAATAAAACTCCCTTGATTAAAATCAAATGTAGCTGATGGAAAAACAGGGAGGGGGATAAAAAGTCTGTTTTGGGTTTTTGACTAAAACATACAAACAGACCAATTTTTAAATAGTAAAACATTTCATGAAAATTAATTAATAACTATGAAAACAACAGCAGACGATAATCCACCAAAAACAGAAAGAGACACTATCTTAATCAAGACAGGGCGGACCTAGACCATAGGTTTAGGGTTTTGTCATTCAGTCACCCAACTGATTATTGCCAAATTTAAAATGTATTATTGCTATTCAGTAGTCATCTGGTGCGGATACCTTCGGGGCGCCTCCCTAGGGAGGTGTTTCTGGCATGTCCAGCTGGGAGGAGACCTCGGGACACACCCAGAACCAGGTGGAGGGATTGTATCTCAACCCTGGCCTGGGAACGCCTTGGGATCCCCCAGTCAGCGCTGGTGGATATGGCTGGGGAAAGGGAAGTTTGGGGCTCCTTGTTGAAGCTACTGCCCCCGCGACCCGATTCCGGATAAGCGGTGGAAGATGGATGTATATTGCTATTCAAAGAAATGTCAGCAGTGATGTTTGAATGATGTTTATCTGCGCATGCGCGAGCAGGCTGCAGTTTCCTTTGCTCAGAGCGAGTTTGTTATGCATAATTTCGCGGTTTTTTTTTAACGTACATTTAGATAATGTATAGTAATATGCTAGTGTACTCCAGGGAGGAGTTGATGTCTATGAGGGTCAAATGAGACCCAGCAACACGCGATCTCATCCCCGCCGAGCTCCGACGGAGATATCGCGGATGACGAGCGGGTCGCGTTGAAAGGGCTAGACTAACGGCTAGAGCCGCTAACCGGAGGAGAGTCAAGCCCTCCGTCCCCTCCGTCATGGGGAACGTGACCTCGCTACCGAACAAGTTGGACGAACTGACGGCGCTGTGCAGGACTGAACAGCGCTACCGGGAGACCAGCTTGTTGGTGTTCTCTGAGACGTGGCTAACTGGTGACGTGCCAGACGCTAACGTCAGACTAACCGGCTTCTCCTCCGTACGAGCAGACCGGGACACGAACACCACCGGTAAGAAGAAAGGAGGTGGATTAATCATCTATACCAGCGGTTCCCAAACGTTTCAGTCCGCGCACCCACTTCTACCTCCCGACTTAGCTGACGCGCCCCGAATGCCCAAAACATGAAAAAAAAAGAAAAAGAAAAGGCGTAGTCTTTATAGACATATAGGTATCAAGTTTAATAATATAGGCTCCTGTTAACGCAGAATAGATTGTGCAATAATGGGCCTAATGATCTCTCACTTTAGAAACGGTGGGGAGAATAATAGTAACAATATAAAAATGACAATACATGTAATAATATTTTAAGTCAAAATGGTCGCCGAGCGAGCCGACTACAGAGGAGTGATGAACAGCAGTTATTACTATGCAGGGCTCGAAATTAACTTTTTTTCTTGATAGTACTGGTGCTCCCAAATTTAGAAGTTAGTAGCACCAGCAAAGACTTCAGGAGCACCTACCCAAGAACAAGGCGGTGACGGAGTGATAGAGATGCTCCGTCCATCTCCGTTCCTCCTCTCTCCCTCCCCCAGGAGAGCAGCCACAGCTGCGCTCTCATTGTTTCCTGGCAGGACCACAGGACCACCGTCTCACAAAAAAAAGCGCACCAGACTTTTTTCCCTAGTCGCACCAGTGCTCCCAAACATATTTAATAGTCGCACTGATAAAAATTTGGGCGCATATGCGACCAAAATGGGCGCAATTTCGAGCCCTGCTATGTAACAAATAGGCCTATTTAACAAACTGTTACAGTTATTAAATGGTAACAAATATGCTACTCCGCCACAAAGAATCAAAATAACATAAGCCCAAGTTCAACATCATATTTTCTCTTTCGAGTACGAGTCTCGTTGTGTTCTTTACCCCTTTCTCCCGATGAAGTGTCCGGGGGAGTTTTCTGTGTTCTGTGCTCCTCATTTAAGTTTCCCCTGTCTCGTCATCATCACTCTCTTTTTCCTGCTGGATTTCTTCAGCCTGGTAGACTGCACAGCTCGCAGTTGTGGCCAATGTATCCTGTCCTCTTTCATTTCTATCACATTTAATACCGGACAGACTGCCCGTTTTCAACCAGTTATGCATTTCGGCATATTATTGTTGTTGCTATCACAACAAGCTAGCATGTAGCTCGGAGAAAGCCAAGTGCATTTTGGGTATTTTTGTTTAATTTAAAATTTTCCCAAAACGTTTTTTAATTGAAAACTACCAATGATTTCGTGAATGAATTTAAATATTTAAACTGTTAATCCTCCATTAAAAAGTGTTCAAATTATTTATTTAATTATTTATGTATTTCAAGGTGCTCGGCTGGTGCCTTCAACACCATCCAGCCCTTTATCATGAACAACACCAGCCACCCCCTACACACCACCTTCTCCCAGAAGAGAAGCACCTTCAGCGGTAGACTGCTGTCACACAGCGCCTCCACAGAGAGGCTGAGGTCCTCCTTCGTGCCCCATGCCATCAGGAGGAGCAGGGGGAGGTGGCGTGGTCAGCACGGGGTTGAATGGATTTAATTTAATTTAATTTTATACTGTTTATATTTTAATCATTGCCACCTTTCCTTGCATCCATACTGTCATATCTAGAGCAGCTTCCCTGCTGGCTCTACCAGTTCCATCATGTCTCCCTGAAGACTGACTGATACGCATTTCACATGATCCTGTTCAACATCATCATGTGGACTAACCATAACCTCTCACTCACGTTTTCTTCCTGAAAGCTTTCTTTTTTATGATAAATGATCTGGATTTCCTCCTGTTGATGTAGACCTGGCTAAAACCAGGTGAGAATAGTGCCCTTTCCAGACATTATGCAAGAGTGTTTGACTCATTTTGTTCCAAACCCTTGGTATGTGAGGATTCATGATTGTTGTCCATCTATTCAACTCGCTATTTATTTCAACAGCGTGTTAGTCCACCTAGCTCGGTCAACTAGCACCACCAACAGATACAATAACACCGCACTGAACTACACTATGCCCAACACCCGTTCACTGATGGGCAAAGGAAATCTTATCCAGGACCTTCTCGCCGATAGTAAGCTAACTGGAATACTTTTATAATCTGCAGGCATTATAGTCTGTGCGAGTCATAATTGGCACTAGCTTACTGCAGCAATGCATTTAACTCCTCTCAACATCCGCTCACCAACGGGCAAGGAACATCTCACCCAGGACCTCCTCTCTGACCATAAGCTAGACTTTTTCTATTTAACCAAGGCATGGTCACTGGCCGACATTTCAAAACTCCTAGTGGATAACCCACTAGAAGTAGATACATTGGCCACAACTGAGAGCTGTGCAGTCTACCAGGCTGAAGAAATCAAGCAGGAAAAAGAGAGTGATGATGACGAGACAGGGGAAACTGAAAATGAAGAGCACAGAACACAGAAAACTCACCTGGACACTTCATCGGGAGAAGGGGGTAAAGAACACAATGAGACTCGTACTCGAAAGAGAAAATGATGTTGAACTTGGGCTTATGTTATTTTGATTCTTTGTGGCAGAGTAGCATATTTGTTACCATTTAATAACTGTTAGTTTGTTAAATAGGCCTATTTGCTACATAGTAATAACTTCTGTTCATCATTCATCTATAGTCGGCTCGCTTGGCGACCGTTTTGACTTACAATATTATTATTGTCATTTTTATATTGTTACTATTATTCTCCCCACCATTTCTAAAGTGAGAGATCATTAGGCCCATTATTGCACAATCTATTCTGTGTTAACAGGAGCCTATATTATTAAACTTGATACCTACCGGTCACCGGCCACTTTATTAGGTACACCTGTCCAACTGCTCATTAACACTTAATTTCTAATCAGCCAATCACATGGCGGCAACTTAGTGCATTTAGGCATGTAGACATGGTCAAGACAATCTCCTGCAGTTCAAACCGAGCATCAGTATGGGGAAGAAAGGGGATTTGAGTGACTTTGAACGTGGCATGGTTGTTGGTGCCAGAAATGCTGGTCTGAGTATTTCAGAAACTGCTGATCTACTGGGATTTTCACGCACAACCATCTCTAGGGTTTACAGAGAATGGTCCGAAAAAGAAAAAATATCCAGTGAGCGGCAGTTCTGTGGGCTGAAATGCATGGTTGATGCCAGAGGTCAGAGGTGAATGGCCAGACTGGTTCGAGCTGACAGAAAGGCAACAGTGACTCAAATAACCACCCGTTACAACCAAGGTAGGCAGAAGAGCATCTCTGAACGCACAGTACGTCGAACTTTGAGGCAGATGGGCTACAGCAGCAGAAGACCACGCCGGGCTCCACTCCTTTCAGCTAAGAACAGGAAACTGAGGCTACAATTTGCAAAAACTCATCGAAATTTGACAATAGAAGATTGGAAAAACGTTGCCTGGTCTGATGAGTCTCGATTTCTGCTGTGACATTCGGATGGTAGGGTCACAATTTGGCGTCAACAACATGAAAGCATGGATCCATCCTGCCTTGTATCAATTGTTCAGGCTGGTAGTGGCAATGTAATGGTGTGGGGAATATTTTCTTGCCACTCTTTGGGCCCCTTGGTACCAATTGAGCATCGTTGCAATGCCACAGCCTACCTGAGTATTGTTGCTGACCACGTCCATCCCTTTATGACCACAATGTACCCAACTTCTGATGGCTACTTTCAGCAGGATAGTGCGCCATGTCATAAAGCTGGAATCATCTCAGACTGGTTTCTTGAACATGACGATGAGTTCACTGTACTCAAATGACCTCCACAGTCACCAGATCTCAATCCAATAGAGCATCTTTGGGATGTGGTGGAACGGGAGATTCGCATCATGGATGTGCAGCCGACAAATCTGCGCCAACTGTGTGATGCCATCATGTCAATATGGACCAAACTCTCTGAGGAATGCTTCCAGCACCTTGTTGAATCTATGCCATGAAGAATTGAGGCAGTTTTGAAGGCAAAAGGGGGTCCAACCCGTTACTAGCATGGTGTACCTAATAACGTGGCCGGTGAGTGTATATGGCTATAAAGACTACGCTTTTTCTTCTTTTTTTTCATGTTTCGGGCATTGGGGTGCGTCAGCTAAGTCGGGAGGTAGAAGTGGGTGCGCGGAATGAACAGTTTGGGAACTGCTGCATTAGGGAATGGACAAATTATGAAATAAAGGTATAGAAAAGGTCAATTGATTAACTGACTATTTTTACAGATCAAAGTCAAATACTGAGTTGGTTTTTAATATGATCCAGCCTGTCAACAATACACTGTAAAAGACACACTTTACACTAAATCCCTTCATTTCACAACAGGAATGGAAGTAATGTATTGCTATAGGGCAGGAAACCTGCATCAACAAGTAAACAAGCTTCACTGCTTGATGAAACTTGGCTGAGTGAAAGAAGTACAATAGTAAAAAGCTTTGAAGTTGGCATAGCCGTGTGTTATACAGTATGTCAGGGTGGAGAATAAATCAACAGAGCTTCTGACTGAGACCCCAGGGATTTAATAAACTCAAATGCACAGGAGACTTGGAACAAATACGCAAACACCATGGAAACAAAAGGAAAAGAAAAAGCAGATCACTGGTAAGAATGAGAGCACATGGTTCGCTAGTTCTAAATGAGAATCTGTCCCATGGGAACCAACAGCTTAACAGTAACATCAATATTTGATTTAGGTCTCTGTAGTTAGCATCTGATTTATCAAGAACCCAGAAGTAAAACTGAAAAACTACCTTCTAAATTTATCATGAATAAGGTTTTTTCAATAAATGTTGTTATATATAAATGAACGCAAATGTTTTCTAAATTAATTAATGATTCCATCATACTGCTTGTGTGACCTCATCATTTAAGACTGAAATGGTGTGCCATTATTTAAAGATTCCATTGTAGCTGGATGGGGTTATGTCAGCACTGCAGAGTTGCTCTTCATGCAGACACATAATTGTCACTATTTTAACGACACAATTATTATTTTAATCAACCTCGCGGACCCAACCAGCTTAAAGAGCTTAAGCTTTTCTTAAAATATCACACATGACTTAGTGGACAAGACAAGAGACCCTGAGCTTTAGAGGACAGTTATGTTCAATCATGTCTTTATACAAGCAAGACTGAGCCCATTTTTCAGTAGTTCATACAGATGTTTGAATTTTCAATATCTATCTAATGAAGTCAGGCAAATATTGGCACACAGAAGAAAATGCAGTATACATAACTGTAATTTCAATATATATATATATATATATATATGTATATATATATATATATATATATGATAACTAATATATGGTGTTTTATTAAATAAAAATGAGTAATTTTGAAAATTAATCACTCCTTGGGGACACTGAACATGAATGTATATCGACATGAATCAAAGGCCATAATAATACTGATACTGACCTCTAATCCATTCACAAAGAAGTTGCCAGGGGGCTGGACATCCTGATGACAGTCACCAGTCTTTCAACAACTTATTCTTTTTATTCTTGCACTTTCCAAGGCACCTATGAAAGACAGTGCAGTGATTAGAATGCTGATGTTCTGTTCAAATTGGGCTGTTGGCTTGTAGTTTGGTTTAGTTTGATAGTCTGATAGGAGTTTGAGAGCCTGGACAGATGCAATCCATTGACAACTAAATAGACTTTCAAGCAATCATAGCAATCACTGTAGCAAAGCAGCCCAAATAAAAAAAACAGGACTTGAAATCAGTCTGAACGGGAATGATCACATTTATCCGACAAAGCAAATCAAATGTCAGTTGGGAAATTTGTCTGGCTCCACATTTAAAAAGTGTCTACCAACATCATTATCTGTTAGTCAAACAAATCAATTTCAATCACTTTAAATACTTGCTTATTACTACTCATTGTTGTGGAAATGGAAGATTTTTGTCATAGTTCCTGATCAAGTCTTCTATCCCTTACATGAACTTGTGTAAAAGCTTTAGTTCTTCCAGAATTGTGATTAAGTATACTGTATAAATTGATGACTCAACACACTAAGTAGCTTTTCAATAAAGTTATATGAAACAAAACAATTAATTGTTGTAATTCTTTTTCACAAGGGATAATTATAACCTTTAACCCTCAATCAATGCACTATAGTTACTGACACAGGTGCAAAATAAATTAAGACAAGGAAACAAATATACATTTGTAATTACAGCCATGACAAATTTACAGGCTTTCCGACAGTAGGGTCATTAATGCACTACCAATCAATCATAGCAAATACAGAGTGACATGCATACTTGACTCAGCAATTAATCTTACTAATGTATTTCTTGTCCCTGTTGAAACAGGCCATTAAACTAAAGACTGCACTAAATCGCCACATCCAGGAAAGCATATTGATCATTTTATGAAAAGTCCTTATTGACGAAGCACTTAATTAAGATATTGTAGAAATATAACCAGATGGTCTTTTATCATATTGTGTGGTTGACTCTAGTGTTAAAATGCCTACAAGGTAAATAGAGGGAGGGATGACGATGACAAAGACAAGCTAAAATGGACAAAACAACAAGGGCATATTACATTATTAAGTAATCCAAAGGGAATTACTTCAAAGACATTGATTGCCACTTTAATTAATGCCACATCAATATGTGAATTTATGTCTTTTCTCTCTACACTATATATTATAAGATCTGAAAGCTAGATGAAATATTACAGAGCTACTACTGACAAACAGTAGCTTGCCTGCTTCCAATAGGTAACAGATGTCCTGTTATCAGATTTAATGTACCCTAAAGCTGGCTCAGGAAGTAAAATTCTTAAAAGCAATTAATGGTCAAATTTGACCTGCATTTATTATTGATATTGTATAAAGTCTGGGAAAACAAGCTATCATGACATGTCTGAGGCAGTTATGCTGTGATGAAACAAATGTAGGATATATCAGCTTGTTATTAGCTGCCTTCATTTGAAAGATGACATATGTTGTAACCACTCAGCATGAAGAGGAAGTAAACATGTCAACAATTATAATCAATATTCTCCAGCTACTGTACGGGTGTACTGATGTTTTTTGAACAGGTATGGTGCAGGCAGATGGTGAGAAATAAAAAATGATAGTAAAACCGAGCGTACAGCAGCTCGTGCTTCCTGGAACATATCCTGCACCATCCTCTCCAATAAAGTTTTCCAGGCAGCATTTTCTCTCAACATCCAGTTCTGTATAAGCAGGTAGGTGGGGGAGCAGCAATGCCAGCACTGTGATAATGACCAAAGTGAAGCAGAGCATAAACTATCTTCTTCTTTCGGCTTTTCCCTTTAGAGGTCGCCACAGCGAATCAGTTGCCTCCACCTAACCCTGTCTTGTACATCCTCTTCTCTCACACCAACTACCTTCATGTCCTCTTTCACTACATTTTGTTAACACAGACACAGCAACAACACAAAAAAGGGTGACCGAAGACCACCAGAGATGGAAAATGATTGACAGTTTGTTGAAATTTATGCTAAGCTCTCACTCAGCCAGAAATGGCTACGTGAGATGTTAAAGGCTCCAAATTGGAAGAAAGCATAGAAAATCTCCTCCTTTCGGCTTTTGCTTTCAGGGGTCGTGAATCAGTTGTCTCCATCTAACCCTGTCTTCTGCATCCTCTTCCCTCACGCCATCTACCTCCATGTCCTCTTTCACTACATCCATAAACCTCCTCTTTGGTCTTCCTCTCGGCCTCCTGCCTGGCAGTTCAAAACTCAGCATCCTTCTCCCAATATATTCACCATCTCTCCTCTGGACGTGTCCAAACCATCTCAGTCTGGCCTCTCTGACATTATCTCCAAAACCTCTAACATGTACTGTTCCTCTGATGTGCCCATTCCTGATCCTATCCATCCTGGTCACTCCCAAAGACAACCTCAGCATCTTCATCTCTGCTACCTCCAGCTCAGTCTCCTGTCTTTTCCTCAGTGACACTATGTCTAGACCAAACAGCATTTCTGCTCCAACCACATTTTTGTACACCTTACCTTTCATTTTAGCTGAAACTCTTCTACCACACATAAAACCTGATGCTTTTCTCCACCCGTTCCATCCTGCCTGTACATGCTTCTTCACCTCTTTTCCACACTCTCCATTGCTCTGTACTATTGACCCCAAGTACTTAAAATACTCCACCTTCTTGATCTCTTTTCCCTGTAACCTCACTCTTCCACTTGGGTCACTCTCATTCACACACATGTACTCTATCTTACTGCGGTTAATCTTCATTCCTCTCTTCACATCATCCTGACTAATCCTTGCTACTTCCTGGTCCACAACAGCCACCTCTTCTAGTCTTTGGTCTATAAGTTAGGTCTGATAAAAACTGGTATAGGGACATTCCTACATAAAAATTTTTAAAAAGAAGTTTATTCTAGTGGTTTTTCAGGCAATTTGACAAAGCTTATTTTATGTCAAGTCCCTTCACTAACCTCAGAATAAATGTTTTTTGCAAAACATACACAAGCAAAACGATATAATTTTGAAATAATCTTCATCCATCTTCCACCACTTATCCATTGTTGGGTCGCAGGGGCAGCAGCTTAAACAGGGAGCCCCAAACTTCTCTTTCCCTGGCCACATCCACCAGCTCTGACTGGGGGATCCCAAGGCGTTCCCAGACCAGTGTTGAGATATAATCCCTCCACCTGGTCCTGGGTCTGCCCCGAGGTCTCCCAGCTGGGACGTGCCAGAAACACCTCCCTAGGGAGGCGTCCCGGAGGCATCCGCACCAGATGCCCAAACCACCTCAACTGACTCTTTTCCACGCGAAGGAGCAGCGGCTCTACTCTGACCCCTCGCAAACAGCAGTGTTTCTCACCTTAACTCTAAGGGAGACACCAGCTATCCGCCTGAGAAAGCCCAATTCAGCCGCTTGTATTCGTGATCTCATTCTTTCGGTCATGACTCATCGCTCATGACCATAGGTGAGGGTAGGAACGAAGATTGAACGGTAGATGGCGAGCTTTGCCTCTCGGCTTAGCTACCTCTTTGTGACAATAGTGTGGTAAAGCGACTGGGTCATTCTCATGAAATTAGTGAATCACCATGGCAGCCACAATTTCAGTTATAAAACATGCAAGTTAGTCACTGAACAGAATATAATAATAAAGCTGATAATGACCTCTATCTGGAACAACAACTGATTTCATGATAAAAATTATTTATATTTATATTTTATAGTGTTTTCTGCCAAAATTCTCATTACCGCAGTGCATCCAGGTCTGTTTGAATGTACTTTATGTTGTTATTTTCACAATTTAAAATACAAAGAAGCCAAAAAAAATTCATGGATGCTGTAGTAGATGATTTTAAGTGACTGAAAAACAAATCATTGAATATTCATATTTAATAATGTTGAAGACGTAGAGGAGAAATTAAGTGACCGTGATCAACATTCTTATGCTCCACAACATCTTTGAAGAACAGTTTACACATGTCAAGAGAACGTTAAATAAAATTATATTTTGTATAAAGCAACACATAGGGCAGTGCTTTCAAGATGGCTATCAGGTGAAAAGATCTTTTTTACTCTCAAGTTAAAAGTTAGATTTTCTCCTGCCAGACTGCTTACACGACAGTTGTGCTTATCATTACCAAAACAGCATTTTTTCTTTATTTAAAAAAACATTTTTATTAAATTTTTTAATGAAAATAGGTGATATTAATGCCTATTTCTGTGCATGAAGTAAGAATTTACTTAGTCATCATGGCTTCTCTGTTGCGAGCTAAAAATGCTAATTTTCCTCATCCTCTGCAACACATTTCTCTCCTACCTCAGCATTTGAAGGCCAGTTGCGGTGGAGAGAACTTCTGTTTCAGTAATGAGAAGTTTAGCCATTACAATGCATGTATCATTACCGTAACAGGTGTGTATTTAGCGTAATTTTAATGAATAAAAAAAAGTAGCTTGTTTTTAAACACATGTGCACGATATACATGTTAACTTCTTTAAAGTTATCCAAATCATTTTGAAAATACAGTATGTCACTTTTCAATAAAATATGAAAACTATTAGGTTGTAGTGTGTAAAAGGTGTAAAAGGGTAATGAAAGAAAAAGGTCAAAATCATATAAAAATATAATTTTAATTTTTTTATTATTATAGCATAATTCAATAGTTGTGCATGACTGTTAAAAATCAACATTTAAAATTGTGAAAAATAATTGGCTTTGTTTATGGTACTGATGTTTTCAGTCCGTTGCGGTAATGAGATTTTTAAAGACATGTTTTAGAAAATATGTTCAAAAAGGTCTTAAATTGTTAGAAAATATTTTTTAATTAATCTTTGAAACCCAGATTTCGTGAGAATGACCCGACTGCAATACTGCTCCTGCTGCCCCAATTCTCCGTCTATTCTCACGCTCCATAGTTCCCTCACTCGCAAACAGGACCCCAATATACTTAAACTCCTTGACTTGAGGAAGGACCTCATTCACCACTCGGAGAAGTCAGTCCACCAGTTTCCTGCTGAGGAACATGGCCTCAGATTTGGAGGTGCTTATCCTCATCCTCGCCGCTTCACACTCGGTTGCAAACCGGACCAGTGAGTGCTGCTGGTCACAGGCCGATGACGCAAACAGGACCACATCATCTGCAAAAAGCAGCGATGCAATCCTCAGGACACCAAACTGTAACCCCTCCTCACCACGACTACGCCTCGATATCCTGTCCATGAAAATCACAAACAGAATTGGTGATAAAGCGCAGCCCTGGCGAAGGCCAACAGCTACTCGGAACAAGTCCGACTTACTGCCGAGAACCCGAACACAGCTCTCACTTTCGGCGTACAAGGATTGGATGGCCCTGAGGAGAGGCCCCCTCACCCCACACTCCCGCAGTACCTCCCACAGTATATCTCTGGGGACCCAATCGTACGCCTTGTCCAAGTCTACAAAACAAGTGTAGACTGGATTGGCATGCTCCTAAGCCCCCTCTAGGATCCCTGCGAGAGTAAGAAGCTGGTCCGTTGTTCCACGACCAGGACGGAACCCACATTGTTCCTCCTCAATTTGAGGTTCGACAATCGGCTGGACCCTCCTTTCCAGCACCTTGGAGTAAACTTTCCCTCTGTTTTGCCTCCATCACAGCCGAGGCAGCAGTCCTTTTGGCCTGTAGGTACCCTGCAACTCCTTCAGGAGCTCCCAGGGACAACATGCTCTTGAAGGACTCCTTCAGTCGGACGGCTTCCCTGACCACCGGGGTCCACCACGGTGTTCGAGGGTTACCACCCTTTGAGGCACCCAAGACCTTGAGACCACAGCTCTCAGCTACAGCCTCAGCAATGGAAGCTTTGAACATCAACCATTCCGGTTCAATGCCCCCAGCCTCCACAGGGATGCATGAGAAGCTCCTTCGGAAGTGTGAACTGAATGCCTCGTGGACCGATTCTTCCTCCAGACGTTCCCAGTTCACCCGCACTACTCAGGCTCCTTCCCCGCCAGTGAGGTTACATTCCACGTCCCCAAAGCCAGCTTCTGGTGCCCGGGTCTGGTCCGTCGTGACCCCGTCGTCACTGCAACCCATATGACAGCGCACCTGACCCCATCGTTCTGCCCTGCGGGTGGTGGGTCCACAGGGTGGGAAGAGTCCACGTTGCCTTTTCGGGCTGAGCCTGGACCCGGCCACCAGGCGCTCGCTGACGGGCCCTCCGTCCAGGCCTGGCTCCAGACTTGGGCCCCGGGCTTCCTCCGACAACATAGCTCCCATGATCCTTAGGGCACACAAACCTCTCCACCACAATAAGGTGATGGTTCCTTGGAGAGGTGAAATAATCTTTTGACATTCAAATAAAAGCCTATTGCACCTCATCAACCTTCATCCAACAATCATTTTTGTGACTATATACTTTTTGTGAATTTGATGAAGGAACAATTCAAAGTAGTTGGAAAAAAAATACAGACTGGTGTGCTGGTTGTTGTGTGCCATGATACAGGTGAAGATGTTAATGGTAACAGGTGATAGCATCATGATTGAGTATGAAAGAGATGTCATTGGGAAGCTGACATGGAAAGATGAGTCGAACACAGCAAATTTTTTTTCAGGTATAAGCTTTCCTGTGAGATCTACTCAGCTTCATGAACTCAAACAAATACTGTACATTTCAGATATCATGATCTATTCAACTCTACATTGTTTGCTTAGCAGCACGGTGGCGTACTGGGTAGCACTGTTGCTACACAGCAAGGTGGTTCCGGGTTTGATTCCCGCTCTGTGTGAAGTTGGCATATTCTCCCAGTGTCTGCATGGGTTCTCTCCGTGTTCTCCGGCTTCCTCCCACCTCCAAAAACATGCACTTAAGGTTAAATTGCCGGTCCCAAGTTAACCGTAGTGTGTGTGTGTGTGTGTGTGTGTGTGTGTGTGTGTGTGTGTGTGTGTGTGTGTGTGTGTGTGTGTATGTGTGTGCATGTTTGTCTGCGTCTGTGTATGGCTCTGCAGTGCACCAGCGTCGTGCCCGGAGTTTCCCCTTCCTCACGCCCTTAGTCAGCTGAGATAGGCTCCAGCTCCCTGCAACCCACTACAGTGCTTGAAGTGGTAAGAAAATGAATGAATGGTTTGCTTACATTATGGTTTTAAGTAAGGAATACTTTGTGAAATTACAAAGAATAGTCCTTACATATCTTACATTTGAAAATATCTTTCTACATTTCTAATTATTGTATTTCCATTTATTTTAAATCAGTATTTATATGTACTGTACTTCCAACAAATGCTTAACTACTGTATTATGACTGGATTCATCTAACTGGATGGCTACGCAATCACCATTCTAATCACCCTAAGCCCCCTTTTCTCCAGCACTCGCAAATATTTGTTAACTGACAGCACCTGCTCCATGCCACTCCCCACTGTTTGTTTTCCCATTCCGCTTCGTAAAAATTTGTGTCCACACGACTTTGTTTTGCAAAAAATATCCATCCACACATAACTGCATCAGCGCGTTGATCAAAATGTTTATAAGCATTACAACTCTGATAACGACAGGAGCGAGGACCGGGTCATGCAGAAATTCTTACGCCATTCCTCCTGGAAGACGACTTCCATCTCAATGTTCTCCCACCAGCTGGCAGAGCGTCATGGTCTTTGGCGAGGAACGTGAATGAATTAATTTTATTGTCATTGTACATAAAACAGGGTTCTCGGGGCAACGAGATGAGAACTATCCCTGCAGGTGCATTTGTAGAAAAAGAAAAACAACTCAAAGAAGAGATGGCACAATTAAGAAATATATACAATATAGAAACTTTAGGATTCTACTAAGGAAAAAAAAAGAAGAACAAATATTAAACTGTCAAAAATATTTGTCAACATGTCTTTGACATGGGGCAATTATACATTGGAAAAGAGCCGACCTTTGTCTGTGCTCAAAGTGGTGCAGCAGCACTTGGGCTCGCAAAAAAAAGCAAAAAAAGACAGGGCAATTGTTACCGCCAAAATAGTTTTAATAACGTCTATACTGTTTCTACATTAAAACATGGGTCATACATATGACGGCACGGCAGTTGTTGCAGGGAATATCCGAAAACTCAGGTTAAGCCATCCACATTCAATGTATAACTGGCGTTTTCAAAAACCTCACTTTTGAAAATCATGGATGTGCTTTAGTCTTTGGTGAAGAGTATAAGGACCATCTAGATAGCCAAGAGCAAAGAGAAGCTGGTATCAGTGATATGTTATGAAGGGGTGTTATTGCCCATGGCATCACTAACTTACATACTGGTGAAGCCACGATTGATGAAAGGTACATACAGGTTTTGGAACAACATACACTGTTTCTCATCGACATCCTTGTTTCCTGCAGTGAGATAATGAAGACAAATTGTTGCCTTAGAAACAGTGTGGCTTTGGAGTAAGGAGTTTGGGTAGACTGGCCTGCCTGCAGCCCAGATGTCCCCAGAAAAAAGTAAATACAAAAACAAGACAGAAGTCATGTATGAGGCAAGAATAGGCCAGAATTCCCATTCAAATCAAAGTGTATGAGTCTGAACATTCGGTTAAAAGGATTTTCATGTCAGAGTTCTGTTTTGATTGACATCTTGCACAATGTCCCAACTTTCCATATGATGTTAATGTAAAGATCAGCCCAGCAATCTCTGCACATGCAGTGGTAGTCAAAATTTTGCACTGAATTTAAATAATTCCATTAATTTAGTCAATTAAATTAATATTTGACTGTGACATCATGTAAACGATGTGCTGATCTGGTCTCAGTTCATATGCAACTTCTGATTAGTAAATATAACATTTAATTAATATGTCGCCAACAATATAATGACTCTGAAGTGTTCAAGGAAAGAATGTAACTGCAAGCTATATGATGAAGAGTTTCTTTATCAAGACATTTATAATAAGAATCATATTTTTAAAGGGGATGCGAACCCGGGCAAACTATGACTTGCACAATTGATCTTTAGATTATATAATCAAGATCACTGAATGCCAAGGAGAACCCAACATCCTCTTCAAGGTGTCTTTGAATATGCTTCTCGAAATTTGCCATTGTGCTGACACCATTGTCACAGCCTTTGCATCTTATCCCATTTAATCAACAGTTCTTAAGCAAGGGGTTGACACATGGCATATTAATCATGATTATCAACAGACTCACTGCTGCAATTGCACTTTTAACATCAAACAGGTAATGTTTCTTTTACAACAGCTTGACTGGGTAAGATATAAGGTCATTAATTATTTTAGTCCCTACTTATTTGCTTGATTTCCTACACAAGCAACCATCCAACAGGATATACAGTGTGGGTTTAATAATAAAAAAAGAGAGATGAAGGCCCATCTGTTAGGCATTCATAATACATCCATTTCCTCTAGGGAGTTAATGGCTGGCCAAACACTGAATGATCACACACTACCACCACCCCTGTGCCAGCATCACAGCCCATCTGATGCCCACAGCAATATCCAAGAATGGTACTCTGCAATTGAAAAGCTAGTTCAATTGAAATGTTAAATGTGCCTGCCCCTAACAGAAATTATTTCAGCTCTGTAAATACAAAGGAGAGACAATGTGACTGATTCAAAATCGGATTCAATAAATATTTAATAATCAATTTGGAGGTTACTTCAATTAGAGGTTATAGCTACGACATTTTATTAAACATTTATCTGTTGGTTTCATCTTTTCAATTATGTGTCTAGTAGTGTTGGTGGAATCTTACATGTTATGTGCACCTCTGTATTTATTTATTTGCAAATATGCCTGTGTAGGTCGTTTCATAACAGCCTGTGCTGCGTTTCTCTTCTTACACAACGAAAACATTTTTCAAATCAGGTAAAGAAAAAGTGCTGCATTTGAAAATCATTTAGTTTATGTAAATTTCTTGACATTACATGATCCATGTTTTATGTCAAACTGTTAAATACAACGCTCACTCGTGAAATTCCTGTAAACTATAAAAATGTTTTTAAAAATCAATTAAAGTGTTTAAATGATATAGGGACAGTGCAGCTAAAATACATCAACAGATAAGTACGATCTAAAAAAGTCAAAGAACTTTGTAAAATATGAAGGCAGGGCCTGAACACTAAACAAAAATGTATTCCCTCGACACCCAAAAAATGGTCCACACCTCATGTTTTCAGTCCTCTGAAGCAGCCTATCAATCATCATACTTAAAAAGCCACAAAACCCAGGGCATGGTTAGTTGTGAGTGCTAGGATTTTCTCCTGAAACACAGGCTATTGCCAACTTCTCCTCACTCTCAAAAGATTAGGGTAATTTTCACACTGGATTAAGTGAACAAAGACAGTTTCAGTGTGCCTGCATCACATGGGGAAAGATGCGTTGTGGCTGTCACAAGAGCTCAGGAATTTAGACACTCTGATGTTATTTACTGGTGCTTTGCATACATTTGGAGGGCTCTGTTCAACAACTTACTCCTTGTGAATAAGTGTTGGTTTCTTTTATTGACTTTGATCCAGAATGGGCGCAGCTGCTCTCATCTTTCCCATGCCGAATTGATTTTCCAACTGTGAATTCCAAATAAGCCTAAGTGCTTCACCTGTAGGATCTTAAAACAGTTACCCGTTCAATTAAATTACAGTCTTTCTCCTTTTATGTTAGATTTCAATAATGATAGCATCAGAGTAGCATCAGACAGGCTCCAGAAAGTTAGTATGTGTTCACAAAACAGTCAAACAGGTTCCACACCTTGTTTTGTTGATCAGTTGATATTTCAATATGTGAAATCTCAAAAGGGTTGACAAAAAATATCAAATCATCAACTCTGGATTAAAGGAGAGACACCTTACTTGGAAAATACTGAAAATTCACGAATCTAACATCACCTTATCTTCTATTTCCTTGTCTGTTGCTCACTGCAACAACTAATTACAGTATTTTTCGCACTATGAAGTGCACCTAACAGCCTATAATTTTCTCATAATCCCATAGCGCGCTTTATAATCCGATGCGCCTTATATATAGATTAATATTAATATTAGTATTGGTTTAAAACAGTATAGCTGAAAAAAATCCGGCAGTCTGGCCGGCAGTCATGCCGCACCAGGAGGCACCCTCAGAACGCACTACGCCCCCTAACAACGGTAGTCAAGGGGCGTCGCTGAAGTGCCACTCTCACTGAGTTGACGGCAGAGCAGCCTGAGCCTGGGGAGATCAACAGTACCTGGCTACGATTCCGTAGCAAAACAGGGAACTGTTAATAAAGTCTGACTGACTGATCTCAGTATTTCCCAACCACCAGAAATAACACACTTTAAACCTAATTGGTCTAAAAAATGTCATTGTGATGTAATCTGGAATCCAGTGACGGTCCATTTTGTTAATTTGTGGAAACACACGGAGGAACTTCTATAAAGATGAGTGAAAGACCCTCAAAGCTGAATTTACAGCCTTTTCTGAAATTTCAAGAACAGAGTCACTGCTAGACAAAGGTGTCTGGTGTGCTGCATTGATTTGTAAATGTTGTTGATACCTGAAACAACACGTTACGGGGGGTTGGGGGGGCATTTAGGCTTGTGTATTCTGTCTGCAGCGACATGCTGTGAGATTCACGGCGGTGATACACTGACGTTAAAGTCAGTTCTAGGAGAAAAACCGTGTTGCATTTGCCAGTAAATTATCAGCCTGACATTAAAAACTGGTTAAAAATTGTTTAGGACACTCAGCAGCAAATAGCTGCACCTCAAGTCCGACTGGACTACCGATCGATCGGGACAATATTTAAATAATAAACGAAGACGAAAGTGGGGCTTAAATATCTGCTTCGAACTTCAGATCAGGAAATAATCTGCCCTGTTGGAACTGAGTGGTCCACTGTAATGAATTTAACCAGTTTTAATGTCAGGTTTTTAAATGTGTGTTGACTTCTTTCTAAGATGGCAAAGTGATCAAAGTGATCAGGTTTCCTTGATGAGGCTCAGAATGGCTTCTTTAAAAGAACAATAAGGACCGTTCACAGCTGATTAAAGGTACTCACAGTCATGAATGCTCCATCTAGTGGACAGACAGCGCAACTACAGCCACTAGTTTTTAAAAAAAAATTTTTAAAAATTATTATATGCGCTTTATAATCCGGTGCGCCTTATATATGAAATAAATTATAAAATAAACAATTCATTAAAGGTGCGCCTTATAATCCGGTGCGCCTTATAGTGCGGAAAATTCTGTAACTACATGTTGAAGCACTAAAATTAAGTACATCATACATATATAAATAAAACCAAACAACCAAATATTTTGACAGAACAGGCCCAAACTGTTGTTTCCTGACTTGGGAAATGGATCTAAAATGGAAAGAACAGAGTGCAATAAATCACATTTTTTGTAAAAGGATAGAACCTGAGAAGTATTGCAGACAATGTACAGAAAGATAACTGACATGAGAGCATGTCCTAGTAGCTCTGTGAATCTGCTGAGCAGCTTTGAACTTATTAGCAGTGCAGACACCTCAGTGTGAGCTCTGTTAAAGCAGAAAGCTGTGCCCCTGCTGCCTTTCACATAAAGACAAGACTTGCATCTTCAGAACCTTGTTAGTTCTCTGAAAAGGCCACAACTAGTTTGGAATAATAAGCAGCTGATGCTGTCAGAAATCAAAAGGAATCTGGAAGGGTGAGAAACTTCAAAAAGTCTTTGTTGGTAGATATCGCTCAATCTCAAGCAGATATGACCGAAGGAAGAAATGAAGACATGAGAACAAAAGAGTAGTGAAAGGAAAGCTGGAGAGGTTATTCTCATTGAATTCTTCATTATTATTATTCCTCAATCAGAGAGTCTTGCTCTTAAAATGTCAAGTTGGAAAGAAGCAGAAAAGTAGGACACTGCGATGTTCACATATAAAAGCAAGTTCATTCAAATAAGGAAAACTCACTTCCAGTACAGTAATCTCCATGCAAATGCAAATCACATTTATGGTATTTATAATTAAGCACATGTCAGCCCTTTCTCTATGCTACTGATTCTCCACTGTGGAAAGGGGAGAAACATTTGGAGCTCAACAATCAAGCATGTTTAAGAGATGCTCTTGTCCAACATAATACAAATCACTAATACAATTTGTTTCAGAAACAAACATATTTCCTATGACCATAAAACACCAGAACACTTTTGGTATCATTATGTGCTCTTTATTGTATTGTATTTTTTAAACTTAATTTTAGGTCAGCAAATACAGCAGATTTCAGCATTTGTCATTGTTTAACTTGCTCACATTTTGCAATTTTGAAACAAAAGAATTTGTCACTGACATTTTGTATTTTTTAAGCTCTGTTAATTATGTGTGCTTCGTAAGACACACCTTAATGTTATTTGGCAAGAAGCAGATGCAGGAAGGGAAACCCTAATGAATATTGAAATTTTAGTTGGGTTAAAATGAGCATTAGTGAAGGAAAATATATTCTGAGGAACATTAGAAGGAATGCTGAGCATGGGAATCACTGAAAAATTAGACAACTGTCAATACTTACATTTATGAATGTTTTGCATTTCTGGGTGAACATACAGTATAACATTTACTTCAGCAAACCACTCCGTCACACATACAGTTAGTATTTTATACTCTAGTATATTCTCCCACATTCAGAGTCCACTCTACTGCCAGCATCATCTCATCATATGGAAGATCATTTAAGGTAACCAACTAAAATCCATGCCTTATCATAGACTGAACTTTCTATCAGCTCATTATTTGTTATGGTTCTAATTCTGTGACTCAGTGCCCTGACATTGTGAAGTAAATAACTAATCAGGCTAACAAAGGACAAGTTGGTGGAAATTCTTCTCATCAATTTGGGTGTGTCCACACTGCTGCATGTGAACTTGTGTGTGTGGGATGGTCACATGGGAAGTTGTTAACTGTGAATACTGCTGCCAAAAAGAGAACTTGGCTAGCTCACTGAAGCATGAAGGAACAGTTCACCCGATATCATTTTCCCCCTTCTCCCTGCAGTGTGTTTTACCTATCTCAGCTGTTTTGCTGCAAGTTGCTGTTTTTTAATATTGCCTGTAGAAATAGTCTTCTCTTGAAAATTACACTATAAATGCCACTTTGCTTGTCCTCAAATCACCAAACTTTCCACATGCGTAAGGCAATAGAATTACAGCCGGGGCACATAGCATCTATATTTGCAATGTATCCTGTGATTTACGGTTCCTTCCCAATAATTCCTATGTACAATTTTGCACTGTGCTTTGATATAAGAAAGGAAAATAAGGAAGCATTATATACAGATGAATCAAAGGTCAGTTTCCTAATGCAAGAACTAGATCACCCGACGTTTTCTCTGGAATAGTTAATGACACATCATGCTGCTACTGTGAGCCTTAGTAAAACTAGCCTGAAAGACAGCACTCTTTTTGTCTGACAAGATGAGCCATCAACTTGCAGAGAGACTAGATTTATTTTGACAACACATCTATTCTTATACATCCTTTTTTTTCATTCATCGTCCAACCCGCTTAATCCGCTAACACGGGTCGCGGGGTAGCCAGTGCCTATCCTGGCAGTCTCAGGGCGTGAGGCGGGGGACACTCCGGGCACGACGCCAGTGTACCACTGAGCCACATAGAAACAAACAAGCATTCACACACACACTCACTCCTATGGTCAATTTGGGACCGGCCAAACAACCTGAAGCGCATGCTTTTGGAGGTGGGAGGAAGCCGGAGAACCCGGAGAGAACCCACGCAGACACGGGGAGAGCATGCGAACTCCGCACAGAGCGGGACTCGAACCCGGGTCCGCCGTGTTGTGAGGCAGCAGCGCTAACCACTGCGCCACCGTGCCGCCCTCTTATACATCCATTTTCTGATATATAGGGGGCTTTACACCGACGTTAAGATAAACTCTCAGACTTCTGTGGTCTGCTATGAAAAAAATGGCTAACAGCAAAGAACCAAGAATAAGTTGTGAAGTACAACATGTAAAGCACCTTGGATCACTGAGCTGAAGAGTCCAGGCCTTCAGAAAAAAGGCTGAACTTGTCCAGCAATAGTAATGTAAAAATGACTCTCCAGCAGACCATATCTACTCTGTAATGTAGCACATACACTTTTCAGGTTATAAGTCATTCAAGGGAAAATCTCCAATCAATCTCTGTTTTCTCTGTTGTACTTAATTAAATCCTTTCAGCTTCTCTGCATAGTTAAACTTATCTTTAAATTAAAGGCATGGACAGATATACAGTGAGGAGCATAAGTATTTACACCCCCTGGGATTTTGTAAGTTCTCCCACTTAGAAAATAGGGAGAGGTCTGAAATGTTCATCATAGACATATTTCCACTGTTAGAGACATAATCTCCCAAAGTGTGGTGCACGCACCCCTGTGGTGCGCGAGCTGCCGCTAGGGGGTGCGCGAGTGTAATGGCAGCTGAGCACCTTGAAATACATAATTAACTCACAGAGTGCCAAAGACGAAATATTTCGTCTTATAGAATCCAAACGTTGAGTGCCAAAGACGTCATATTTCGTCTTAGCCGTTTTTTATAGGGAACGTTAGATCAAAGCGTTTCGCACATTCTGTGTGATTTTCAGCCTTGTATTCCATTTATTCCAGTCGGGGGCAGTGTTTCACACCCTAGATCACCAGATAAAACGACGAAGAAGCGTCGGTGTTGGGGCAGTAGTGGAGAGCAAAATGGCGAAGCGCAAGGCGAAAGCATGTGGAGGAGGCAGGTTCAAGCAGCTCACACTGGCACAGAGCTTGTCTGGCAGTGTAGCTGCTGTGAAAATGAGCGACAGCGGTAAGGATCGGGGGGCAGGAGATGCACCCAAGGAGGTTGAAGACCGGATCGGAGGCGAGGAAAGCGTGGCGGGTTGTAGCGGGGGCCCCCCGCAGTTCGGCGGCGTCCCACGTGGGAGCGCCGCTGCGGAGGGTTCTCCGCTGCGTCTGTCCGGTGACAGTTCTGACTCTGAACCGGACCCGGACTCGTCATCTGAGTGGATTCCGTCAGAAAGCAGCAGGGAGTCCTCCCCAGACCCCTGGGAGCCCACGGAGGATCTGAGGAGCAAAGGTAACTATTTTGCTACTTTGTTGCATGATGTAAAAAACACGTGTCGGCCCTCCGTCTCCCATAAGTTGTTCCCCATCTATGAATGTATTACTCTTTTGTGTAAAATGGTACTTATTTCAGGCATGTGTGTGTATATATGTATTATATGTATAATGTGTGTGTGTGTGTGTGTGTGTGTGTGTGTGTGTGTGTGTGTGTGTGTGTGTGTGTGTGTGTGTGTGTGTGTGTGTGTGTGTGTGTTTTGTAGAATGGTACTTATTTCAGGCATGTGTGTGTATATATGTATAATATGTGTGTGTGTGTGTATGTTTTGTAGAATGGTACATATTTCAGGCATGTGTGTATATAATATATATATATGTTGTGTAAAATGATATCCTACTTATTTCAAGCATGCATATATATATAGTGTAAAATTGTATATTTCTATATTTTACAGTCCCTAAAACGAGTAGAGGACGTGCACCTGCTAGAGGGAGAGGTGCGAGGAGACGCCAATCACTGGAGGTGGATGCAGGTGTTTGGGGTCATGATGGCTGGAAACCCACTAAGTTCCCATTCGTGGCAACCCCTGGTCGCCAGAATGCGGCTGCAGACCTGGATTCAGACCAGCCGGTTGACTTCATGGAGCTGTTTCTTACTGACGAGCTGCTGGGTCACATTGCCTCTCAGACCAACCTGTATGCACGGCAGTTTATACAGGCACATCCTGAAGCTCTGCCACACTCCAGAGAGAGGGTGTGGAAACCGGTGACCGTTCCAGAGCTCAAAAAATACTTGGGTTTTATGTTCCTCACCGGCTACATAAAGAAGCCCAGCGTCAGCATGTACTGGAGTGAGGATCCAATGGAAGCCATTCCATACTTCAACAACACCATGCCACGCAACAGGTTCCAGCTAATTGGGAAGTTTCTCCACTTCAATGACAATGCCTCACAGGATGCTGGAGATAAACTTTATAAAGTGCGTCCTGTCCTTGATTCAATTATTTCCAAATTCAAAGAGCTGTATCAGCCCCATGAAAACATTTGCATTGATGAGGGGATGTTGCAGTGGCGTGGACGCCTGAACTTCAGGGTTTACAACCCTCAGAAGCCAGTCAAATATGGCATAAAATCTTATATTTTGTGTGACTCGCGGACTGGCTATTGTTACAATATGTTGCCTTATGTTGGCCAGCCGAGCACACTCCCAGACATTGTGTTCTCCCTCCTTGACCGCCTGACCGAGCAGGGGTACACAATATTCATGGACAATTTTTATAATTCCGTCAAACTGTGTGAGCAGTTGTGTAAAAAAAAGACTAATGTTTGTGGAACCCTCAGGAAAAACCGTGGCGAACCACAGATCATCAGAGAGCCGTCAAAGACAGACTTGGGTGAGGAGGGGAAGGTGGTGCGACACAACGGCCGGGTACTGGTCTTGGCCTGGCAGGACAAGCGCCTGGTGAGGATGATTACAACCTGCCACAACGACAGGATGCAGAGGGTGGAGGTGTGGCAGAAGGGTCAGCGGGAAAAAGTGGCACAGCTCAAACCGGAGTGTGTGGTTCAGTACAATTCCTGCATGAATGGGGTGGACAAACTTGACCAGAACATTGCATACTACCCCTTCATCAGGAAAACTCAAAACTGGACAAAAAAGTTTGTCGCCTATTTGTTCCAGATTTGTGTGTACAATGCCTATGTGTTGTTCAGGTCCAGGAACCCAGGGATCAAGAAATCACACCTTGATTTCATGAAGGATATTGCAAGGTCCTGGACTGAAAAGGGGTACGTGTCACATGAGGAGGGCGAGGAGATGGAGGTCGAAGACGTGCTGCAAACCAGGTCACTCAGAAACAGAGACCCAGAAGGCAGACTCGATGGCCTGATGTCCAGGCACAAGCTGGAACGTTTGAGGGCCACCACAAAGAAGGCACATCCCTCAAGGTGTGTATTAGAAGGGGTGGGAGGAGTGAGACCAGGATGTGGTGCAAGGCCTGTCGTATTCCCCTGCATGCAGGAGAATGCTTCACTGCGTATCACACGCATAAAAAATATCATTGATTACACCCACACACACTCACCTGTAAATGGTTCTGACAGTTGAGAGTGAAATGAATGTACTTTGTTATGTTTTGTCTAATTTTCAAAATTGTTCTAAAATCATTTGTTCATCAAAAATGTTTTTTATAATGTTGTTTGCATTGTTTCAATAAGTAAAAGTATTTTCAGAAGTTTGATGTTGGACTTTTGCTTGAATTTGCTTCTCTGCAGTAAAACGTCATTATCTCCGTTTTCTGGTCAAAATCAGCTGTTTCTGCTGAAACCACCCTGTGTTCTACGGGCAATAACTAAACACACATAGATGCTAGAAACAAAAAAAATTTTTCTGATGAAAGAAGACAGTCTAAAGTTTCGGGTGATATGTGGAATGTTTATGTAGCCTAAAAAATGAATATTTGGTGGGCCTTCAAAATTCAGTGAAAATGCTCAAAATCTCTGGCACTGGGGAGCTGTCCGCGCTGAAAGTGTCTGGCAGTCAATGAGTTAATTAAATAAATAATTTGAACACTTTTTAATGGAGGATTAACAGTTTAAATATTTATATTTCATTCACGGAAATAATTTGTAATTTTCAATTAAAAAACATTTTGGAGAATTTTAAATAAATAAGAAAATACCCAATATGCACTTGGCTTTCTCCTAGCTACGTGCTAGCTTGTTGTGATAGCAACAACAATAATATGCCGAAAAACATAACTGGTTAAAAACGGGCAGTCTGTCCGGTAATAAATCTGGGAGAAATGAAAGAGGACAGGATACATTGGCCACAACTGAGAGCTGTGCAGTCTACCAGGCTGAAGAAATCCAGCAGGAAAAAGAGAGTGATGATGATGAGACAGGGGAAACTTAAATGAGGAACACAGAACACAGAAAACTCCCCCGGACACTTCATCGGGAGAAGGGGGTAAAGAAAACCACGAGACTCGTACTCGAAAGAGAAAATATGATGTTGAACTTGGGCTTATGTTATTTTGATTCTTTGTGGCGGAGTAGCATATTTGTTACCATTTAATAACTGTAACAGTTTGTTAAATAGGCCTATTTGTTACATAGCAGGGCTCGAAATTGCGCCCATTTTGGTCGCATATGCGCCCAAATTTTATCAGTGCGACTATTAAATATGTTTGGGAGCACTGGTGCGACTAGGGAAAAAAGTCTGGTGCGCTTTTTTTTGTGAGATGGCGGTCCTGTGGTCCTGCCAGGAAACAATGAGAGCGCAGCTGTGGCTGCGCTCCTGGGCGAGGAGACAGAGGCGTGGAACGGACATGGACGGAGCGTCTCTATCACTCCGTCATTGCCTTGCTTTTGGTAGGTGCTCCTGAAGTCTTTTTTGGTGCTACTAACTTCTAAATTTGGGAGCACCAGTGCTACCAAGAAAAAAAGTTAATTTCGAGCCCTGCATAGTAATAATTGCTGTTCATCACTCCTCTGTAGTCTGCTCGCTCGGCGACCATTTTGACTTAAAATATTATTACATGTATTGTCATTTTTATATTGTTACTATTATTCTCCCCACCGTTTCTAAAGTGAGAGATCATTAGGCCCATTATTGCACAATCTATTCTGCGTTAACAGGAGCCTATATTATTAAACTTGATACCTATATGTCTATAAAGACTACGCCTTTTCTTTTTCTTTTTTTTTCATGTTTTGGGCATTCGGGGCGCGTCAGCTAAGTCGGGAGGTAGAAGTGGGTACGCGGACTGAAAAGTTTGGGAACAAACAAAACAGGAAATCACATCGTATGATTTACTTGTATGTTACTGCGTATTTACACCCATGAGAAAATCAGTGCTAATATTTAGTGCAAAAGCCTTTGTTTGCAATTACAGAGGTCAAATGTTTCCTGTAGTTCTTCAACAGGTTTGTGCATACAGCAACAGGGATTCTGGCCCACTCCTCCACACAAATCTTCTCTAGATCTGTGAGGTTTCAGGGCTGTCACTGAGCAAAACAAATTTTCAGCCCCCTCCAAAGATTCTCTATTGGATTTATGCCTGGAGACTGGCTAGTCCACTCCAGAACCTTGATATGCTTCTTGATATGCAGCCACTCCTTGGTCATCCTGGCTGTGTGCTTCGGATCATGGTCATGCTGGAAGATCCAGCCACAACTTATCTTCAATGCTCTGACTGAGGGAAGGAGGTGGTTGCTCATAATCTGACGATACATGGCCCCATCCATCCTCTGCTTAATACAGTGCAGTCATCCTGTCCCCTTTGACGAAAAACACCCCCTAAGCATGATGTTTCCACCCCCATGCTTCACGGTAAGGATAGTGTTCTAGGGATTGTACTCATCCTTCTCTTTCCTCTAGACACGACTAGTTGAGTTTACACCAAAATGTTTCATTTTGGTCTCATCTGACCACATGACTTTCTCCCATGACCCCTCTGGATCATGCAGATGGTCCCTGGCAAACTTTAGACGGACCCTCACATGTGCTGACTTCAACAGGGGAACCTTAAACCACTACTCCATAGTGTTCTACCAACAGTAGCCTTTGAAAATGATGTTCCAGCTCTCTTCAGGTTGTTTACCAGCTCCTGCCGTGTAGTTCTGGGCTGATTCCTCACTTTTCTCATCATGAATGAGGAGTACAGGAGAGATCTTACATGAAGCCCCAATCCAAAGTAGATTAGCAGTCATGTTTAGCCTTTTCCACTTTCTAACAATTGCTGCAACAGTGCTTCCCAATTGCTCAATAGCCTTTTCCAGCCTTATGGGGCTCTACTATTTTGTCTCTGGTGCTTTTAAAAAGCTCTATGGTCTTTCCCATGGTAGCAACTGGATTGTGACTGACTGTGGGGTGCACAGGTGACATTAATGAGCTCAAAAAGGTCGTGGGTGGGTGGTTATCGTGGGGTAAAGGTGGACTTTTTTTAAGGTGGACTGACAGCTTGTTGAGAGTCATAATTATTGCTGATTCTCATAGGTGCAAAAACGTATGAACCCCAGTAACATACAAATACAGGTGCTGGTCATATACAGTACAGACCAAAAGTTTGGACACACCTTCCCATTCGATGAGTTTCCTTTCTTTCCATGACTGTTGACATTGTAGATTCACACTGAAGGCATCAAAACTATGAATTAACAGATGTGGAAATATGTGTAAAACAACTGAAAATATGCCTTATATTGTAGTTTCTTCTAAGTAGCCACCTTTTGCTCTGATTACTGATTTGCACACATTCTGCATTCTCTTGATGAGCTTCAAGAGGTAGTCACCTGAAATTGTTTCCACTTCACAGGTGTGCCCTGTCAGGTTTAATAAATGGGATTTCTTGCCTTATAAATGGGGTTGGGACCATCAGTTGTGTTGTGCAGAAGTCAGGTGGATACACAGCTGATAGTCCTACTGAATAGACTGTTAGAATTTGTATTATGGCAAGAAAAAAGCAGCTAAGTAACGAAAAGCGAGTGGCCATCATTACTTTAAGAAATAAAGGTCAGTCAGTCCAAAAAATTGGGAAAACTTTGAAAGTGTCCCCAAGTGCAGTCGCAAAAACCATCAAGCGCTACAAAGAAAGTGGCTCACATGAGGACCGCCCCAGGAAAGGAAGACCAAGAGTCACCTCTGCTGTGGAGGATAAGTTCATCCGAGTCACCAGCCTCAGAAATCGCAGGTTAATAGCAGCTCAGATTAGAGACCAGGTCAATGCCACACAGAGTTCTAGCAGCAGACACATCTCTAGAACAACTGTTAAGAGGAGACTGTGAATCAGGCCTTCATGGTAGAACAGCTGCTAGGAAACCACTGCTAAGGACAGGCAACAAGCAGAAGAGACTTGCTTAGGCTAAAGAACACAAGGAATGGACATTAGACCGGTGGAAATCTGGTTTGGTCTGATGAGTCCAAATCTGAGATCCTTGGGTCCAACCACCGTGTCTTTGTGCGACGCAGAAAAGGTGAACGGATGGACTCTATATCCCTGGTTCCCACCGTGAAGCACGGAGGAGGAGGTGTGATGGTGTGGGGGTTTCAACAGGACAATGACCCCAAACACACCTCCAGGTTGTGTAAGGGCTATTTGACCAAGAAGGAGAGTGATGTGGTGCTGCGCCAGATGACCTGGCCTCCACAATCACTGGACCTGAGCCCAATCTAGATGGTTTGGGGTGAGCTGGACCGCAGAGTGAAGGCAAAAGGGCCAACAAGTGCTAAGCATCTCTGGGAACTCCTTCAGGACTGTTGGAAGATCATTTCTGGTGACTACCTCTTGAAGCTCATTAAGAGAATGCCAAGAGTGTGCGAAGCAGTAATCAGAGCAAAAGGTGGCTACTTTGAAGAACCTAGAATATAAGACATATTTTCAGTTGTTTCACACTTTTTTGTTAAGTATGTAATTCCACATGTGTAAATTCGTAGTTTTGATGCCTTCAGTGTGAATCTACAATTTTCATAGTCATGAAAATACATAAAACTCTTTGAATGAGAAGGTGTGTCCAAACTTTTGGTCTGTACTGTAATTAGAATATCATCAAAAAGTTGATTTATTTGAGTAATTCCATTCAAAAAGTGAAACTTGTATAATGTATACATTCATTCCACACAGACTGATTATTTCAAGTGTTTATTTCTTTTAATTTTGATCATTATAACTGACAACTGATGAAAACCCCAAATCCAGTATCTCAGAAAATTAGAATATTACTCAAGACCAATACAAAAAAAGGATTTCTCGAAATGTTGGCCAAATGAAAAGTATGAACATGAAAAGTATGAGCATATACAGCACTCAATACTTAGTTGGGGCTCCTTTTGCCTGAATTACTGCAGCAATGCGGCGTGGCATGGAGTCGATCAGTCTGTGGCACTGCTCAGGTGGTATGAGAGCCCAGGTTGCTCTGATAGTGGCCTTCAGCTTTTCTGCATTGTTGGGTCTGGCATGTCGCATCTTCCTTTTCACAATACCCAATGGATCTTCTATGGGCTTAAGGTCAGGCGAGTTTGCTGGCCAATTAAGAACAGGGATACCACAGTCCTTAAACCAGGTACTGGTAGCTTTGGCACTGTGTACAGGTGCCAAGTCCTGTTGGAAAATGAAATCTGCATCTCCATAAAGTTGTTCAGCAGCAGGAAGCATGAAGTGCTCTAAAACTTCCTGGTAGACGGCTGCGTTGACCTTTGACCTTAAAAAACACAGTAGACCAACACCAGCAGATGACATGGCACCCCAAACCATCACTGACTGTGGAAACTTTACACTGGACCTCGAGCAACGTGGATTCTGTGCCTCTCCTCTTCCTCCAGACTCTGGGACCTTGATTTCCAAAGGAACTGCAAAATTTACTTTCATCAGAGAACATAACTTTGGACCACTCAGCAGCAGTCCAATCCTTTTTGTCTTTAGCCTAGGCAAGACACTTCTGACGCTGTCTCTTGTTGAAGAGTGGCTTGACACAAGGAATGTGACAGCTGAAACCCATGTCTTGCATACGTCTGTGTGTGGTGGTTCTTGAAGCACTGACTCCAGCTGCAGTCCAGTCTTTGTGAATCTCCCCCATATTTTTGAATGGGTTTTGTTTCACAATCCTCTCCAGGATACAGTTATCCCTATTGCTTGTATACTTTTTCTACCACATCTTTTCCTTCCCTTTGCCTCTCTATTAATGTGCTTGGACACAGAGCTCTGTGAACAGCCAGCCTCTTAGCAATGACCTTTTGTGTCTTGCCTTCCTTGTGCAAGGTGTCAATGGTCGTCTTTTGGACAACTGTCAAGTCAGCAGTCTTCCCCATGATTGTGTAGCCTACAGAACTAGACTTAGAGACCATTTAAAGGCCTTTGCAGGTGTCTTGAGTTAATTAGCTGATTAGAGTGTGGCACCAGGTGTCTTTAATATTGAACCTTTTCACAATATTCTAATTTTCTGAGATACTGAATTTGGGGTTTTCATTAGTTGTCAGTTATAATCATCAAAATTAAAAGAAATAAACACTTGAAATAATCTGTGTGGAATGTATACATTATACAAGTTTCACTTTTTGAATGGAAGTACTGAAATCAACGTTTTGATGATATTCTAATTATATGATCAGCACCTGTATATCGTTAAAAAAATCATACAATGTGATTTCCGAATATTTTTTTTAGATCATGTCTGTAACAGTGGAAATGCGTCTATGATGAACATTTCAGACCTCTCCCTATTTTCTGAGTGGGAGAACTTGCAAAATCACAGGGGGTGTAAATACGTACATGCTCAACACTGTATCAACATACAGTGGTACCTCTACTTACGAATGTCTCTAGTTACGAAATTTCTCAGCAGGAAAATATTGCCTCTAGCTACAAAGAAATTTTGACTTACGTAAGGTAAAAATGCAGTATCGGCTGATGCTCGCAGCTCTCACAGGTTCCTGAACGCACCATTCTCATAGCTGCTCTGCCATTGGCTATTACCTAGTATCTTCCTGGCATCCCACTGGCTAAGAGGAAACTGTGTGGAGCTATATCGGTGTTTATGCAGGGTCCTCGTCATTCAGCTCTCGGCCCGTGAGGTGTTGTGATAGTTTTGCGCAAATATACTGAATTAACTTTTTGAGTATTCGCTATGGACCCCAAGAAAGTGACGGAGAAAAAGAGGAAAAGAAAAGACGAAGAAAAGAGTTTTTTTGTCCATACAAAGCAAGAGACAATAGAAAGGCATGAAAAAGGGATGCATTTGGTTGATCTCGCCAAAGAATATGGCCGTAATTCATCTACAATCGACACGTTACTAAAACAAAGTTTAAGGAGTTTAAGGCATTGCGTGGGTAGTTGGATAAGTTCAAAAGGAGGACTGGAATTCACTCTGTTGTTCGGCATGGTGAGGCAGGAGCGTATGAACCAAAGAGGGCAAAAAACAATGAGGACAGCAGTTAAAAGATAAATGACCATTTTTATTCTTTACTCTATTCTTTGTTTTTTACATTATGCACAACTCTCATTTATTGTGTAATAATCTAATTGTAACACGTATTTGTTACATGCTTTGATGCATTTTTAGGCTTTATAAAACATTTATGTCGGAATTTTTGGGGGCTTGGAATGGATTAGGGCATTTGCATGGAAAACGCGTCTCTTACGAAATTTTCTACTTACGTAATTTCTTCCGGAACCAATTAATTTCGTAAGTAGAGGTACCACTGTATTACTTTTGGTGATTCAGGAATGCGGCGTACCAGCTTTACAGACTGAACAAGGCTCAGGAAGTATGGGTTAGCAGTTACACTTCATCCTTCACCCAAAATGTCCACTCAAGGCCTTTCAAATGAAGACTGTCTGAGGCCGTCTATCTGCATGTTAAAATTAATGACTTTACCTTCATGTAATCATACATGAGAAAAATGATAAAACACATGTTATATTAAATGTAACTGATTGTAAGATGTGAGGAAAAAAGCATAACAAAAGCTAAAATGCATTACATTATTCCTTAATCCACCAAAAACTCCACGTCTACAATAATCCATCTGTATTGCCCACATTACTGCTGATATTGTCCAAAACAAACTCACTGTGCAGTCAGATGTCCTTTTCTAATTGATGATATAGGTTGGAGACATGACATTGAGACAGTCATGGTCCATCAAATGTGTCATTGCTTACAGCGCTACAGGGGCTGAGCTGAATGGCATGTGTGCTGCTCATAGGTACACGTCTGCAGAGACGTTTTTCAACGTAAAAGAGAGAGTAACAATATGCAAAAAATAAATAAAGGTTAAAATAACAAAAATTATAGTTATGTAGTGGAGATAAAGAGGAGGTAATTTATTCGTGTACATTTGAACTCAAGTTCATGGTTTGTAGAGATTTCATAAGACAGCAAAGTGAGACATCACATTCTCATGACAGACATTGTACAAGCATGGTATTAAATGTGAATTGGCCAAAACATTAAAAGTGGCTATTTTGAGTTGACGACTGAACTTTTAAAAAGCACTTAAACAGAGGAAAGCTATTTTAAAATTAGAGAGTAAAATATTCTTGGCAACCCAAGACTCTATAATCCGTCAAAGCCACCTAAATTTACTAAAGTAAAAATTGAATATTACTATGTCTCTTTTGAAGGCAATCTCTCCATGTTTGATCCACAAACTGACTTACAGTAGTCAACTGGGACTCTGCTGAGATCTTAAGAAAAAACATTTCAGGAACTCATTCCATATGACCTAACCTGTATGTCATTGAACTATTGTGAGTCATGCCTTGAAAGAGGCCTGTGCAAAGATATCAGGCAAACAGGAACAAAAGGCTAGCAGAGTTGAGCTTTCTTTGCTAGAGGAAACAATGTCGGAAACAACTGAGACACTGTGCTGTCATGTCGTGTAATAAAAAAATTTAAAAAATATCCCACTCATTTGTATGCAAAAAATAAGCATAAGAAAATAAATTTAAATGTATTCTAGTCCAAGTAAAACTTACAAGTAAACATTGAGTAATATTTAGTATGTCTGTATCTTCACATAGTGAATGCAAGTTTTCAGTTGTTGAATCTCACAATTATACCTGCATAAAGTAAGATAGAAATAAAGATAGTTAAGCTTGAACTGTTGACTTTAGTGTATTTTTGTATGTAAACTGAACAGAATATTTTGCCCTCAGAATGCAGGAAAACAACCCCATTTTCTAAAAAATTTCCCGGGGGAGGCCCCCCGTACCCGTGATAGAAGAGTTTCAGCTAAAATGAAAGGAAAGGTGTACAAAACTGTAGTGAGAACAGCAATGTTGTTTGGTATAGAGACAGTGTCACTGAGGAAAATACAGGAGGCAGAGCTGGAGGTAGCAGAGATGAAGATGCTGAGGTTCTCTTTGAGAGTGACCAGGAAGGATAGGATCTGGAATGAGTACATCAGAGGGACAGCACATGTTAGGGGTTTTGGAGATAAAGTCAGAGGCCAGACTGAGATGGTTTGGACATGTCCAGAGGAGAGATAGTGAATATATTGGTAGAAGGATGCTGAGTTTTGAACTGCCAGGCAGGAGGCCTAGGGGAAGACCAAAGAGGAGGTTTATGGATGTAGTGAAAGATGACATGAAGGTAGTTGGTGTGAGAGAAGAGGATGCAGAAGACAGGGTTAGATGGAGGCAATTGATTCACTGTAGCGACCCCTGAAGGGATAAGCCGAAAGGAAAAGAAGATATGCGCCTTACATTCCGGTGCGCCTTATATATGGAATCATAAAATAAACAATTCATTAAAGGTGTGCCTTATAATCCAGTGTGCCTTATAGTGCAGAAAATACTGTATTTAATAATTTGAGGATATTAGCCCAATTTATTTTGTGCATCTTTGAGGTCAACTGGGGTCACATCCTTCTGCTGTATGGGGTCGTTTGTATCAAGCACACACAACAGTATGGAGGAAGTTAGGGTAATGGCTTTCTGGCAGCATAGACTGTGTGTTGTCTTTGAATGGTTGGCTGTCCTGCAAGTTTCATCAAAACCCCTCGCCATGCATGTTAAGAATATGGACTGGAGAGTTGAGATTAAATGTTAACAAAGGCAACTATTTAGGCATGCCATTTGGGTCAGGAGTTTTCACTAACTCTTAATAACACCTCTGTGTTGAATATAGTCAACTTGCCCTGAGAGCCGAAATGTCTTCAGGCTTTTCTTTCAAGTCTTTTATTCCTTATTCAGCGCAAACAAATCCCATGACCTGGAAAAATGAGAACTTGCAGTTATAATAGTACTGCAATACTAATGAAAAACATAAGGTTGCAATGGTAGTTATGTCAAAGCAAATGTGTATAAAAAGTCAAGTCATAATGTTCCTAAAACATCAGGCTGTTTCTTGATACAGAATAAGACCCCTTGACAAAGCCTCTGACATCCATTGTACTCACACTTCATGGTGGGCAGCAAGAATCCAATGCCAGCCCATGCTACATGCCATGAGCAAGATAAACATCTGAACTGACAACAATTTGCTCATTTTATCACAGCTATTGTGTCACAGTGAAAGAAAAATGTAGCAGCATCTGGATATCTCAAAGCTTGACAGATCTCGCATAATCGAGCAAAGAGTGCACAACAGCTTTCACTTAGATGTCTAAATACAGCAAAACAAAAGAGGAAACTAACTGGTCGGTGTCCATTGTGTAGTCTGCTGTGTCTTTCAACAGTTTTGAAAGTCATGGAAGAACCACATAAGACGAATAAACCTCCATCAGTATGCTCATCAACACCAAAATTACACAGAAAAAAACAAAAAGTGTGAACAAGCTCAAACAGCTTCAGCAGCGCGGCAATACAGTGATTACAGCGATCCTGTTAGAGACAATAATGAAATTTAAGGAAGTTGAAGGAAGATGCTAAAACAGCTTGAGGTACAAACTTTGGATATCCAAATAGATACATATTCTAATTGCCTTTTTCACCTCAATAGCATTCAAGTTTTCAAACTTTGTATTTTCAAGCATCAAAGACTGATTCTGAAGGATGGGCGAGGCTACATATGGTGAATATTTACATTTCCCGTTTAGTCCACGCTATTCTCAGCTATTGCCCATAGATCATATTTTACATTTGAGATGAAATAATTACACCAGCATTTCTGAATGGTTAAAATGGATATGGTAAATGACTATACATACTTTTAGGCAGTCACTAAATGTCAGAAGCTGGCTGGTTAAATTCTCAATCCATCCGTTCACTTTCTTTCATTCATCATCAATGTAGTCCAGATATCCCTGGCAACCCCTTTGCACAGCCTGAGAAACTGACAGCAGCTTGTACTATGATTTTGTTTTTTTGTTCACAACATCAGGATCATGGCCATAATGGATAAAGTAGTGCAAAGAAATCTGGATGGCTATTTTCAAGTATCTGGTCTACCAAGCTCTACATGTTGGATTGTCATGCAGTCATCCGAAAAGTGTTTTATCTTCAAACCTCTTTTCCTAAAGTAAACGCGAATTCTGTAATATTTACATTTGTACAATAGTAATATGTATGTCCATGGCCAAATAGAGATGTCACTGCAGCTTCTCTTTTAAGCATTTGGTCAAAGACTTGCAGGATTGTGACATTAATTGAGGCAATGGCTCTGCATCACTAAACTCAACTGACCAGCACTCTCTCAGCAGCAGTTAACATCCACGCTGCAGTGGCTCCTTGCTGCAAATGCCCATGATAAAGTATCTGTTTGTACAATTAATTTAGAATTGTTTTAGGCATTATGAATTCGATATTACACAACAAAATGGGATAAACCTCATTCACGCCATCCTGGCTCAAATTCCATACTTATTCAATCTGCATAGACATCCTCATTTCACTGTTCTGGCTGAGGCTGGTAGGTGTGTTGCGGACGCATCAGGTCCAAGTTCTGACGGGTACCCAGTGAGAAGAAATTGTTATATTTTAGGGTACTCATTGCACAGACTGCAGAGTTGAACAAGTTTAATTAGAAATGTATTATTTTTAGGTTAGAGTTATATTTTTTAAATCTTAAATTCTAATGTCACTAATGCTACTCTACAATGTGCCGATAAACTTTTATTTTTTTATTTATTTAGTTCATTTTTTTGGACATGTTAATATAGCAGACTTCACACCTTCATAATATTTACATCAACAACAACATCTGAAACAAAGGGCAGACGGATAGAAGCCAATAGGCTTGTGAAATTCCCGTCCCCCAGAATCAACAAACATCTCTCTCATTAGAATATGTAATCAACAAACTCAGACATTAAAAGTTTACATCCAGTTCATACATTGAATTTTGACAGATATTAACCTTTTACCCTAGAAGAGCGGTTCCCAAACTTTTCAGTCCGCGCACCCACTTCTACCTCCTGACTTAGCTGACGCACCCCAATGCCCAAAACATGAGAAAAAAAAAGAAAGAAAAGGCGTAGTCTTTATAGCCATATAGGTATCAAGTTTAATAATATAGGCTCGGCACATGATTGTTGTTGAAGAAGAAGAAGTATACTTTATTTATCCCCGCAGGGAAATTACACAGTCACTCAATACATGCTGTTGTGTTAGTTTTTTTTAACAAGCAATGTATACACAGGCCCCCTGGACACAGCACACAAAGGGGCCTGCAAGCATGCAGTTAGTACACATCAAACAACACACATCAGGGAGGCAGAGTGACGGGCAGCGGCTTCTGGAACGCGCCCCAATTGAGCAGCTTGTAGGGGGGACAGTGCCTTGCTCAAGGGCACCTCGGCAGTGGCTGGGAGGTGAGCTGACGCCTCCCACCGTCAGCTCACACTCCTGGTGGCATCCTGGCAGGAGCGGGATTTGATCCACCGATGGTTGAGGCGATCTGTCTACAAGACGTCTGCTCTACCGCTGAGCCACTGCCGCCCCAACAGTTGCTATCACAACAAGCTAGCACGTACCTAGGAGAAAGCCAAGTGCATTTTGGGGTTGTTTTTTTTTATTTAAAATTTTCCCAAAACGTTTTTTAATTGAAAATTACAAATGATTTCCGTGAATTTAAATATTTAAACTGTTAATCCTACATTAAAAAGTATTTAAATTACTTATTTAAATATTTCCTCCGGGATTAATAAAGTATCTATCTATCTATGTATTTCAAGGTGCTCCGCTGCCATTACAGTCGCGCACCCCCTAGCGGCAGCTCGCACACCACAGGGGGTGCGCACACCACACTTTGGGAATCCCTGCCCTAGAGTATAACCATGTTTACATTCTTGCTAGGAACATAAGGTTTGTTAACATCATGGATAGTCAAAACAAGAAGTTGGCCTTGCCAGTGTTCTCCACAAGAATATAATGATCATATTCACCTCTTTCAGCAGACAGTGTTTATACAAGAATTAACCAGTTTGTTGCAGGCACTTTAACAGTTTTACATGGTATTATATTGTCGAAAGATATCAATATGCTATTTAAAGTCTCAAAGTTAATTTTATCCCATGTTATGACAAATACATGTTTTGTTGTTTTTTTTGTTCATTAGTCCATGTTTCTGACATCGATGAAGTTGATTTTTTTCAACTGTTCCATGAAATACTTGATGTGTCCAAAATTGCAGAGCTCCCAATACTGAAGTGACTCTGTTGTACTGATCTTTGGTGCAGTAACAATTCTTGTCCATCTTTATTGCTCATATTTCACCAACTCCTTGGTACTCCTGATCACCATTGTTTTCATCTGGTCCGAGGAAAGCCCTTTTGTTTTGATCAAGATCCTGTAGTTGTTCGTCCAGGTGTTGTCGATCAGCCCATTCTTCTTCAGTTGTCGAGCTTTTTTAGCGATATCAGCATATTTTTTATTGAGATTCTCATTAATGTAGACATTTTGTCCTTTCAGTTTGAAGCCTTGTTTCAGAAGAACAATTTTGTGTTTACGATTGTTGAATTTTATCAGCACTGCAGGTGGTCTCCTACCTCCAGATGGTAATGGGTAACACCTGGGCTTGCACTAGCCATTCGCCATTTCGCCATAGGCAAAGTAAATTCCATATGGCTACAAGGTTTTTAGCTTGTGTAGCCACAGTGGCGTTCTTAGTTTTAGGAAACAGAGTTGAACGTTAGCTTACTTAAGAAAACCCTGTTGGCATCTTGCTAGTTGTCTTATTTAGAGGCATATTATACTATTCATTTTGAATTGCTGTATTGAGTCAGCTTTTGTATTCATTTGATTGAGAGTCTGCTTGTGTGCCTACTTGAAATTCAGCCTCATTTTATTTCTGAATTTTAAGTTCTTTACTGTAACTGTATTCATATTGCATTTTTGAGAAATGCACCTGGCCTTATTGATTTGCTGATGTGCTTGGCCTTTTGTCTTTTGAATTTCATTTATAAAGCACACTTAACCAATAAAAATGTGGATTTCAAATCTTCTCTATTTGGTGCATTCAACTGATTAGTCATGCACTATAATTTTGTAATGTCCTGGAATTCAAATTCTTTATTTGGGGGCCCTTAGCAGGTATGAGATTAAAATGTGATTAATTACATTAATTAATTACAAATCCTGTAATTAATAAATACATTTTTTTAATCGCCTATATATCGCCTATTATAGTAGATTTTGCGTCAAAATTCTAATTGAACAACAAATGGTGAATTCTGAGAGGGGGTAGGAATGGTGACAGACCAATCAGAAGGTAAATGAAAGATATTATCAATACTTTTTTGTAGTCTTAGACTTCTGATCCCTATGACCGGCAGGAATAAACAGCGATGCATGTAAATGTGTATTCACCTCACTTGCTACTTTTCATACCTTTTTAAATTGAAATGAAAAATCATATTAATCGAATTAAAAAGAAAAAAACAACTAAACTATGGTATACCAATGGTGTTGTCTAAGTCAAAGTTAAAATGTATTCTAGTCCAAGTAAAACTTACAAGTAAACATTGAGTGATATTTTGTATGACTGTATCTTCACATAGTGAATGCACGTTTTCAATTGTTGAATCGCACATTTATACCTACATAAAGTAGGATAGAAATAAAGATAGTTAAGCTTGAACTATTGACTTTAGTGTATTTTTGTAGGTAAACTGAAGAGAAGATCTTGCCCTCAGAGTGCACCAGAATGCAGGAAAAAAAAACCAATTTTCTAAAAAATTTCCCGTGGGGGGCCCCCCGGACCCGCCCTGTGGGGGGGGGTATCCCCCCCCCACACCCCTACGACGAGTGTGGTTTTACACACCCCCATCAATTGAAAACTTGCATTCACTATGTGAAGATAGTCATTCAAAATATTACTAAATGTTTACTTGTAAGTTTTACTTGGACATTTTAACTTTGACTTAGACACTTTGATTTTAATAAATTTGATTTTTGGTATTATTCAATGTTTAGTTGTAAGTTTTACTTGCTATTATAGCAAGCAGCTGTCTTGGACACAGAATGTGGCTTTTTGTGGCTTAATCTATTCTTTTACACTGAGCCACTGTGGCTTAGTCATACTACCTCCTAGTGCAAGCCCAGTAAAAGTAATGTTTTTTCATAAATTAGAGGGGTTTGGGGGTTTTTCACAACCCTAAAATGGATCAAAATGACTTTAGTTATTTTAAATGAGGAAAATTTTTTTGAGTAACAAGTTATTTGACTGAATGAACTAATTAAACTTGTATCTGAAGATACTACACTACAGCAATACTCAAAAGGACCCAAAAGATGGCACACAATTCTTCAAAGAATCTGTAAGGTTCATATTGAAACATATTCAGCAACCACATGATAAATATTCACTGCTAAATGTGTGACATATTTGATTCTGTGAGCTCAAACACACAACCATTTGGTTATCACAGGCGATACATATCACACACACTTAACACATAGAACAACTAGTTTAATTAAAGTTTTATTTACATTTTCAATAGCCACAACCGTTTCCTCCAATTCTGCTAAAGAACCACAGTCAATCTGTGGGAAACACTAAGTTGGATCTTCCTGCTGCTGATTCTTGTTGAGCTGCCAATTAAGGGACTGGTATTTCTTGAAAGGAATACAACATACGTCTGACAACATCTGGATTTAAAAAAAAATTACGGTCTGATGTTTAAAACTAGTACACTGGTACCTCTACTTACAAATGTCTCTACATAGGAAATTTTCTACTTATGAAACGCCTCAATAGGAAAATATTGCCTCTAGTTACGAAAGAAATTTTGAGTTACGAAAGGTAAAAGCACAGTATGGGCTGCTACTCACAGCTCCCAAAGGTTCCTGAACACAACATTCTTACAGCTGCTCTACCACTGGCTATTACTTAGCATCCTTGCATCCCATTGGCTAAGAGGGACTTTACCGTATGTGTCTATGTGTGTACATAGATAGGTGTCTATGGAGCGTCCTTGTCATTCGGCCCTCGACCCATGACGTGTTCTGATAGTTTTACGCAAATATATTAACTTTTAGAGTATTCACTATGGACCCCATGAAAGTGACAGAGGAAAGAGGAAAGGAAAAGACGAAGAAAAGTTTTTTTGTCCATACAAACAAAGCTAGAGATAATAGAAAAGCATGAAAAAGGGATGTGTTTGGCTGATCTCGCCAAAGAATATGGCCGTAATGCATCCACAATCACCACGTTATTAAAACAAAAGGGGGGGAAGTTTAAGGAGTTTAAGGCATCGCGTAGGTGGTTGGGGAAGTTCAAAAGGAGGACTGGAATTCACTCTGTTGTTCGGCATGGTGAGGCAGGAGCGCATGAACCAGAGAGGGCAAAAAAACAATGAGGACAGCAGTTAAAAGGTTAACAACCATCATTTTTATTCTTTACTCTATTCTTTGTTTTTTAAATTATGCACAACTCTCATTAATTGTGTAATAATCTAATTGTAACATGTATTTGTTACATGTTTTGATGCATTTTAAGACTTTATAAAACATTTCTGTCTAAATTTTGGGGGGCTTGGAACGGATTATGGCATTTGCATGGAAAACGCGTCTGTACTTACGAAATTTTCTACTTACGAAATTTCTTCCAGAACCAATTAATTTCGTAAGTAGCGGTACCACTGTAATTATTTATTTACAGCAAATGACTGTGCATCTTAAAAGCTGCATATCTGGTTTTGTCTACGCTCTCACAATGCAGTGCAAGCAGAGCAAAAGAGTGGTTAAAATGAGTGGAGACTAAATTTAAGTGCCAACTCCTGTATATTAATAAATAAGCATAAAATGTGTATAAATAAGAAATTACATCTCAAAATAAAAAATACAGAACAAAACCATAGTGTTAACGTGGATAAAAATATCATCCTGCTGCTTGAAGGAACTTTTGAAAGGTACATTTTCCACTGCAGCAGGACTTTGCATTAGTACATCTATAAAGTGCACTCTGATCAATAATAGCAACTAAAGCAGTGTTGTCAAACTCATTTTCATCGAGGGCCACATCAGCATAACAGCTGTCCTCAAAGGGCCAGATGTAACTTATAAATGTAACTAAATGTAACTCAATGTAATACAACATATACAGTATGTAAATATACCTTAATATTAAATAACTCTGAATTCATCGCTTATTCAAGTTAAAAACATTTCAATCACACAAAAAATATTTGCTTGTTACTCTGTTATGAATCATTTTAATTTCAGGTTATGAAACCTACAGCACTCAATAACCAAGGATCAAACTATCGAAGTGAATAAAGAAAAATAACTTCAGACACAAGTTAGGACATTAACTTTGTTCAAAATATTTTTGTCAACGTTAAAATGGGACTTTTACTGCATTGTGGTCAAAACACACTTTTGACCTTTTTTGAATTATTTTTAGATATCTTTAATGCTCTCACGGTCCACATAAAATGATGTGGCGGGCCACATTTGGCCCCCGGGCCTTGAGTTTGACACATGTGAACTAAAGGATTACTTTCCCAGGTTCTAAGATTCATGGATTTCCAAGGGATATTTTTGTTCTAGTCTAAGTTTATTTAGAATCTCCTGTCTTAAAAAGAAACTATCTTCCATTCCACAATATTATATGATTATTAGTGCTGTCAAGCAATTAAGAAAATTAATCTAATTAATCGCATTTTAATCCCATACCTACTAAAGGCCCCCAAATAAAGAATTTGAATTCTAGGACATTACAAAACTGTAGTGCATGACTATCGATAGAATACACCAAGAAGAGACGATTGGAAATCCACAATTTTATAATTTAAGTGTGCTTTATAAATGAAATTCAAAAGAAAAAAGGCCAAGAACATCAGCAAACCAATAAGGCCAGGTGCATTTCTCAAAAATGCAATACAGTCAGTCAGTCAGTCATCTTCAGATTACCACCGCTATATCCGCCACAGCGGTCACGGGGAGCCAGAGCCTATCTCGGCGGCATAGGGCGTGAGGCGGGGGACACTCCGGGCACGACGCCAGTGCACCGCGGAAATGCAATACAAATATTGTTAAATAAAATAAATTAAATTCAGAAATAAAATAAAGCTGAGCCTCAAATAGGCACATAAGCAGACTCAACCAAAATGAATACTAAAACTGACTCAATACAGCAATTCAAAATGAATAGTATAACATGCCTCTAAATAAGGCAACATCAATAGCAAGATGCCAACAAGCATTTC
This sequence comes from Antennarius striatus, assembly GCF_040054535.1. Lineage (NCBI taxonomy): Eukaryota > Metazoa > Chordata > Actinopteri > Lophiiformes > Antennariidae > Antennarius > Antennarius striatus. Next base: position 10,605,793 of record NC_090776.1, read on the forward strand.
CTTTAAAAGGGTAAGCTAACGTTACAGGAACTGACAACAGACAACTCTGTGTCCTTGACATGTTTTGCATTTAAATGATACGTGAGGCCAGAGCTGCTTCGGTGAAATGAAATTTCTCTTTTAAAAAAGGTACAAATCACTGCATTTTTGTTGATAGTCCCATCTTTGTTCTTTTTATAAATAAACTTTCCGCCCAAAGGTCTGATTGGGGTTGCCTCGCTCTCCTGTGTCGCATCCATCTCTGTTGTCAGTCACTCTGCTTTAGACTAGTGGCGCAGGTACAAAGTGACGTGCCACTGCAGCCTACGGGTCACTCAATGGGCCAAATTTAAAATGCTTGCACATTGACTTGCCACTCACTATTAATTACATTAATTTTTATAGCGCGTTAATTTGCAGCGTAATTAATCAAACGCGTTAAAGTGACAGCTCTAACGATTACTGTATATGAAAATGTCATATAGTTGTTTCCTGTCTTCTCAGGTATTTCTGTCAGCCTAATTAGCAAACTGACAGTTTCTGCCAATGTTCCCGAAATCTGCCACCGCTGAATAACAGATCAAACACGACCCCAAAGGAACAGGGTTTCTGAAGTCTTTTTTAAGCATTTCTGTAGTCCTTCACCGGATATAAAACCACATATAGACACTTATTAATTTATATATATATATATATATACATACATACACACATACATATGTGTGTGTGTGTGTGTCTGTGTGTAAATACTGTATATACAGTATATATGCACGCGCGCGTGCACACACACACACACACACACACACACACACACACACACACACACAGGAACAGAATAACCCTTTCAGAAATCTGCTGTGTGTGACGATGTCAAACTATTTGCCTAATCTAGATGACCGAGGATAACCAGGCAGTCATGACAACCAACAAGGTTTCCTTTTGTGGTAAGCAGCACAAGCACTGTTTCAATACATTCTTCATGAGCTGTTTAAGTTGAGGTGATAATATATGGATGAAATAATATATCATCGCTGAGAATACAGAGAATACAACACTAGACAGAAAATATCAAGCAGTTTTACGAAAAAGGGGATATGAAAGACATTTATGCAATTTCCTCCGGGATTAATAAAGCATCTATCTATAAGCATGAACCCAGTAAGACATTTTTTTAAAAACCGTGTGATTTAATATTTAGAGATCAAAGATTATATGGAGTGAAAAACAACTGCAACATTAAAGATATCAAAAAAGCCATGAAAATCATCTTAGGTGACATAAATCGGTAGGCCGTCATACACAACATAATAAAATTATGCACTGGAATTTGGAATGAATGAAGCCTGTTATTTTAAAAAATATTTGAAAATTGTTTCAAAATATATACAAGGAAGAAATTTTCGGGAGGGAAAAAAAGCGTGCAGAGAAATTAATGCACGTCACATGTTGGACCATGAATCATAACAAAATACCCAAAAAGAAGCAGCTCAAGATAGTGACTGTTCCATGGCTTCATTAGTTTGATCATTGAGTTTGTGTTTAATGTATCAGAATGCTTATGACAAAACAATGTAAGGTGTACTTTACATAAAAACGCAGAAGCATTGACTTAATTCTCAAAATCATACCACTCATAACTGTGCTGTCTTCTTCCTCACAAGAAAAAATGAGCACAGAAAAATGAATGTGCTGCCATTCCACTCCACTGTCTTTGTCATTAATGTGCAAATTCAGAGCACCAAATAAAACCAGACACAGCCTGACAGCTTGTTTCAGAAACTGTAGCCAGGTTGGCTGCCAGGAGTAAATGTGTTCTGTCATAGTTGACAGAAAAAGTGCCATAATATCCCAGACTACAACCAGAGCGATACTGGTACTGGATATTAGCCCCTAGTCATTAGTTTCACTAACTTTTTTCTTAAATATCACTTAAACCTTGTAGTTTGTAGAATTTCAATCACATCTCAATTCTTCACTTTTCTTCACAAATCTTCACAGAAGTTCATAATCATGTAATTTTTTTCAGTATTTATGAGAATAACTTTTTTTTAATTTTTACTAATTGAGGAAACTGTCAAGTTCTTTTGTCAGATATGGTTTGAATATATCTGTCTTCAAATTCCTGCATCAGCCATCTGTTATATTACTACTACTTTGCTTCTCAACTTCCTCTTATTTTGTTGAGTCTTCAATGATCTAAAAGATGTTCTGAAGCTAAGTTCCAGGCAAAGGTTGCTGCACAGATTTGTCCTACAAACCAATCAATTGCTAGATGAATATGCTGATGGAACAAATTACCTCACTTGGCTCTCCCTTGGGTATCATATTGTAAATAAAGCACTCTGAGATATATGTAGGGGCGTGGCTAATGAGGAGTTTGTGCCAAAAAGAACTCTTAAATGTAATACTGCATTTTAATGATACAAGTGGTGAAATTCATCATCCACTTCAAGGCTAGCTATGGTCTACAGGGTATTTCTAAATTAGGGGAAAACCTATGGATTGTGAAGCAGATCACCAAACCCTACAAATACATTAATTTACACTAGGAGATTAGAAGGATTTTAAACACATGCATAAGGTTGTTATGAACAGCATCAGTAGATCAGTAAATAATCAGCATCAGTAAAAAAGCCTTACCAGGTATTTTTACAAAGAAGTGTAAACATAAATTACGAAACAAAAACTTTGTCGTTTTCCGATTGTGTCCATGTTGATATAAAAACTTCGACACATGCATGACAACTTGCACATGCACTTGCACAATACTATTTACTATTACTATTACTTTTACTGAATTTTAATCAAAGTATTTGTCAGACATACAGAGGGAAGTGTGGAGGAAAAATAGGTTGATTGCTAGCAAAATGAAATTTAAAAGGCTAAGTGTTTTAGCTTTTGAAAAAAAAAACAATCATTTGAGGTATTTGATGGAAATGAAAAAGAACTTGCTTAGACTGTGACGCTGTTTGACATCTAAAATCCAAAAAAGACCAGTTTGCTTAACACCCTGGTGGACATACTATTTGTCAAAACAAACTAGACACATAAAACAAGTCATAAAAAGTAAGCAATTTTCTCACTCCTTTAATTTAACTGACAATTCTAGTCAAGGTAGAGACCAGGCGAGACACAGACACTGCAAACCCAGTGGAAATAATCATGGCAAACATGTTCTATGTTCATTTTCACCAAAATGCTTTAATCTACATAGGTAGGGTGTATTGATATACATCAGACCAATTAAATATTCGCATTATAATAGAAGCTGTTTTGATTAGCACTCGTTTGAAACTGAAATTATAACAGAAAAAGAGAGCTGATAATATAAAGTAAATTTGATTTACAGGTAACTGACTTGACAAATCCATCATCTTCATGCTTTAACATAGATGGTGGTGATCTGCACCAAGCCAGTCGGGCTGTGATTCATCAGTGAACACAGAGAAGAGACCAGGCAGAATAAGCAGCTCATGAAGTCAATTTGATCACCTAGATCAGTGGTCCCCAACCCCCGGGCCGCAGACCGGTACCGGTCCGTGGGTCATTTGGTACCGGGCTGCTCAGAAAAAAGAAAGAATTTACATTACTTCCGTTTTATTTATTTCGGAGTCTGAAAGACGTTAAATTTGAAAAGTGACGTCTGTGTGGAATGACGCACTGACAAATTCATGAATCTGTCCCGCTTGACAGGTCTCGGTCACGTGACAGGTTATCAACACACACACAATGAAGCGCCCATAAACGCACCAGTGTTCTGGATTAAAGTCAAGGCAGATTATCCTGAGATTGCCCAAAAAGCATCGAAAACCCTGCTTCCATTTCCAGCCTCCTGTCTTTGTGAAGCGATTTTCTGCTGTGACCGAAAACCAAACCAAACTGCGGAGTAGACCAGACATATGGTACACACTTCAGGTGTCATTGTCTCCCGTTACCCCTAGATCAGCGGTCCCCATCCACTAATTCTCATTATTGTAATTACTATTATTTGATTGACTTGTCCACCTTTCTATTGGAAATGATCAGTATTTCTCCTGCGTTGAATGCACTGATTGTAAGTCGCGAAATTTCAAAATAAACCTCATCAGTGCAGTCACTTGAATCGAGTTTTTAATGCAATTATTTCTTATAATTATTTTGTTTACAGAGACGAAATAGAGATGTTGATTATCAATTTATGAAAAAAAGTTTGTTTAATGTCTGTTGATGTCTACATTTTACATAAAACCACTGCGGACGATTTAATATTAGACTACAGCTGTCCTGGCGTCATTAACGATTATCGAGCAAATGAAGTCCGGTCCGTGAAAATTTTGTCTTAGATGAAACCGGTCCGTGGCGCAAAAAAGGTTGGAGATCGCTGACCTAGATGGAGTCTTGTAGTGTAGACTCAAGAATCAAACGTGTTACCAGTGCAGATTTTTTACATTAAGTTTCAGAGAATAAGAAAACATTGAAATTTACAACATATATTCAATAGGATGAAAAAAAGAGGGAAGGGAAAAATCTGTGTCAACATAACAAATCTTACTTGGGGCGGAATACCAAATCGTCCACTTTTGCTCACTACACCTTAGTTTTTTAGCCATTAGTTGTGGATAAAATGGGCACAATATGTGAAATTAGTTATGCAACTCATTTTGGCCATGAAATTCTACAAAGTGTAGTACATCCCTCTATGAAGTCTTTATTACAATGTTTGTCTGTCTTTCATGTGGCTCAGCAGTGCACTCACGTCACACCCGGAGTGTACTCTGCCTCATGTCCAAAGTTTGCTGGGATAGGCCCCAGCAACCCAGTGGCAGCGGAACAAGTGGACTACTGAAGATGAATGAATGAACGAATGAATGAATAAGCATTAGAGAAATTATGTGGTCATTAACAAAAATCACAACACCAACTCAACCATAAACCAATACTGGCTGACATTTGGGATCCTTCCATCCTTTAATAAATGCAGACTAATCTCTGACACTGACACTGCTGACTGATAAAGGATTATCATCCGTCAAACTAAAGCCACTCTTCAAGAAATTCAATTAAAGGATCTCTTTTATTTGTAATTAACAACAACTAACTTGACAACTCTCTGACCACTCTCAATCAATCTAAATACACTTAAATTGATGTCTTGTACTTTAATATGCAACGTTAAACCTCAATTATTTTCTTTTTTGTTTTATTCACTCAGGTGTGCACGTATGTTTTTGCGAATAAAAGTACACATGCGATCCATCCATCACTTTGAGCAGTATTACAACACACTATTACAACACACATTTATAAGCAGCTATTTTTCTGGAAGGTTTTGCAGATGAAAACACACCGAACAGACGATATTTCAACAGTGGAACAAGTTAATCTGTCCATTTCAGGTCACTTCACAAAACACTGCGGTCATACCGTCCTCACCAACAGGACAATCATGTTAAACAATGATGTTTTACTGTTGAGGTGGCAGGCAACCTAGCCAGCTAGCTGGTGAGCAAATCAGCCACTACTTATTCTAAGAAGGTGTACCCTTAGCTTACAAGCTAATATGGTAATACATTCCAGAGTCAAGAGTGGGCTTTGAAGTTTATTCCCTTTATCTTTCCGTTTTAACAAGTCGAAACCTGGAGGCTCTCTAAAACTAAGCAGCGACGTTTTCCGGGAGGTGACAGTGTGGCAGGAGAGGACACGAGAACTCATCGTTGTTGCTTTGCTGATTTGAAACTGTGAAAATATCAGCTAGCAATGCATATGAGTGGACAGTGGGACCCTAACAAAACGCACCGTCGACGCGAGCAACCTCACCTGAAGGATTGAAGGTGTTGAGCCGAGTTTGTTCGGATACCAGCAGTAGTTGGTTTGGGTTGGTCGGTTAGTTTGGACGACTGTTCTGGGGGGTTTTTTTACCTCAGGTTGAGCCCACTGTTGAGCCACAGATAACTGCACTCCCGGCTAACTGCACGATCTCCCAGCCACAACAGCAACTGAGCATACTGACTGATCTGCCGCTGGCTGGGGGAGATCTTCAGTATCGCGAGATAGAACGAGAACTCGGGAACATTTACGAACCAATCAAATCAGTCGGCGAGCCAAGCGGTTTGTTGTTTTGCTAAAGCGATGTGGGAAAACGGTGTGTAGAGCCATCGTTTGAATGATAAAATAACACAATAAAAGTATATCTGTGTTGGGCCCATTTTCAGACTACCAATACGATTGTTAGGACTATGATTATTGTGGAAGCTGAAGATTTACAACTATGGACATTTTTTAAATGAAATTAATTTTAATTAAATTTAAAAAGTAGTGGCAGTCTATTACAAATGTCATTTCCAAGTTTAACCTGCATTTTTAACTTCCTCTTTCCTGTCCTAACTAAATTTCTTAATTTTCTAATCTCAATCATGTCTGAGCATCACCTCTTTAAATTCCACGTGGTTTAAATGGTAAATGTTGCAAGCTTTTCTGTTACTTGTGTTCTGCATGCAGTTCAAAATAACACTGGCACAAAATTACAAAGAAGATGAAAAACTGCCCGACTGATCCTGCATTTACTCCTGTTGTTGTAAATATTTGTTTCCAGCTTCTGTGGCCATGTCGCCTTTAGGATGCTCTTCTCCAGAGGAAGTGTTCATTAAAGGATGCTAAGAAGCATAAGGACTGGGGAGACACACACACAAAAAGTTTATTATATATATATATATATATATATATATATATATATATATATATATATATATATATATATATATATATATATATATATATATATAAATTTGCAGTGCATATATATATGCAGTATATACTGTATATATACACAGGTGGTAGTATTTATGGATGGATGGATGGATGGATGGATGGATGGATGGATGGATGGATGGATGGATGGATGGAAACAACGTGAAATACTACCACCCGTATGGTAGTATGAGTGGTGCTATAGTAGCGCATTTGATTTCAAACATGTCACATCGTTACCATGACTCATCAATTTCTCCCTCAAATATATTGTTTAAAACAGAGCTGAAAACAATTATGAGTCAACTGGAACACTTCTGAGAAGGCCGACTGACATCAGCTGACAAGCAAAAATGAAGTTAGGGAAAAGTAAATATACATAGAAATCCATCGCGTTCTGACGTGGCCACTTTGATATTCAGTTACCATGGTATATTTTGAGGGAGAGGTGATCACAAATATCAACAAAAAAGTTCAAATCCAACCACTGATTGAAAGACTTGGAATGACCAAGCAGTTTGCTCTTGTATTTCTAATATCTACAATGTTAAGTTTCAGAATTGTTGAAACTAAAAATATGTCATAAACTAAAAATAGGAGCATATTTAATTCAGAACATACTGTATAACAAGCATTCTGTGAAATTCCCTCTCTCTGGTGCCAAGGTTAGAAGGTTGGTAAGGCTTGTTGGGTTGCGTCACAAAGAAAACAACCAAACCAAGCAACCAAAAAACTACTGCAAAGTTTTTCTTCATGTCTTGGCAGAATCGCCTCATAATGTCACGAAATGTAATCCTGATTTTAATTAGATATTTCCCCAAAATTATGGCATGATTTCAACAGGATATTCCATCATGACAGAACAGATTTAATGAGTTTCAGACAGCAGTATTCTATGTTTGTGACATTGTACACATACTACTGATTGTTATTTTTATTTCAATGATAACAGGTGTGAGGGTAATAGAACTGGTAACAGACTGAAATGAAAAAGAAATGTGGCTTCACAGCTTATTCCTCTACTCAACATGCATCATGCAAATCCACTCATTCCCTTTGTTAAGATAATATTCTGTGCTATCACCGTTGAAAAATTACTGTAAAAGATCAGGCACAAAATTTTAATTCAGTACCAAGTGGAGGCAAGTCAAAGAATTTTTCCCTTTCATTTATACTGCTGTAGAACACATAATAAGACAGGAAATATATGAGGGGGGTTTGTAGTCAGGGAACAAAAAGCTTAATCAGATGTCTGGGTGACAAGGAGTCTTTTCCATTAAACCTTACTCTCTGGTAAATAAAAATGAATTTCATGGACATTGGCATTCTTTTTTTCTAATTTTCGTTCAAAGGCTAATTAAACTCACAATTGAAGCTATTTCTGGATGTTTCACAGCGCAATTATTTAAAAAAAACTAGAACCAAGGCAGTCAGAGATCCTGAATTCAAAATTTTACCCTGACCTACTTTCAGGGTAGATCAGGATAAGGTGAGTGATGTTGCAGTCTCTGAATTCAAAATGTTACCCTGACTGACTTTAATAGGTCAGGGTAAACCAAAGCATAGGTAGATCAAAACACTAGCTTTGATCTATGGTCTTACTCACACTGGCCTTCTCCCTCGTTTTTCTATTTTATCCGGTTACTGAGTGTACAAAACTTGAAATTTGACCTTGACCTAGTTTTCTCAAGGTCAAGGTCATCATCTCATGTTCACCCTCTTTGCTGCCCGAGTAATGTACTTTTTGTTTCATCTTTTTAGCTGCAACGGTTGCGAAGATATTTGGTGGACTAACGAACGGACGGACGGACACAAACACTGACAATTACAATACATCACCGCTTTGAAGCGGGATGTAATAGCCACTGCCGGGGCGGCAGTGGCTCAGCGGGCGGTAGAGCGGGTCGTCCTATGATTTAAGATCGGCGGTTCGATTCCCACTCCGACCCCAAAAAAAAATACCCAGAGGTGAGCTGACAGTGGGAGGCGTCAGCTCACCTCTGGAGCACTGCCAAGGCACCCTTGAGCAAGGTACCGTCCCCTTTACAAATTGTTCATTTGAGGTGCACCAAAAAGGAGCTGCCTGCCACTCTACCTCCCCTGCATGCCCACAGTCCCCCTTGTGTGTGTGTGTGTGTGATACAGGGGCCTGTACTCACAAATATGTATGTATGCATGCGTTTGAATCATTAGCTAGAGTGTGCGTTCTTAATTTCCCTTCGGGGATCAAACCAGTATATAAAATTTAAAAAATATTTTAAAAAACTAAAAATTAATATGAACTCACTGAAGCTTTTTAAACAGAACTTCAAAAGCCAACCCCACTGATAATACCTATCAAAATCTTTATTTAGAGTGACATCAGCAGTGACTACAGGAGAAACTAGGAATTAATGGAATGAATGCTCTTATCTAATGTCACCTTAAAAATGCCAGACAAACTGCTGGTGAACTAACAGCAGGGCATAATCAAAATCAAAACTTTTTATGTAATGTGTGTGTGCAGATGTCCACTTCCCTGCACCCAGAGGGAGAGCTGGGAGGACCTCTGAGGCCACAGTCCTCTCCTTGGCTTACTGGCACCAACTCCAAACTGGTTGAGAGAGATAAGGCACTCAGAATCCCTGCAACTCATTTTATCTACAGTTATTGGCATTCTAAGTCCATTTCTCATTTTAACTTTTGGAAATCGAGAGCAGCTTGGCTTTAATGCACTGCAACTCATATCTCGCATGAGCCCTAGGCACAACAAAGAGAAATGGACTGACTGACAGCAATATGTGGACAGAGATAGAGGAGAGTGGATGTGGGTTGAGATGTTCAAAACAAAATTTGCTCAGATATCAATGTGACATTTAACTGTTTGCTTTCCAGAGCCTTGCAATGTCAGTCAAGGGGTCTGTTGGTTTAATAAAACGGATGTGTGTGTGTTATGTGTACACATCATAATATCTGTCAGCAGACTGAGCTTCACTGAGAATAATATGGAGAGCACTAATGAAGAATAGTTTCTTTATCTCATAACATACACAATACACCGCAGAGACCATTTAGATTGATAATTCTTTGTTAGCTAAATTGCTAATTTACATGCAAAGTCCTTGAGAACGATCACGTTGGTTTGCTAACAGATGAAGGAGAGCAAAGGGAAATAATCAAATGCTAATTTTCACACAAATCCTAATGGGACATGACATGATGAAGGCCTGGTTGCAATTGGCTTTGAAAATTAATTCCCTTCGAGCTGTCCTGTTTAATAATATTTCTAGAGACAGAATGAAAAATATCAACCAACAGCAAGAGGAAAAACTGGACTGAGGTCTTATCATTGGAAAAACTGTTTTCATTTGACTCAAAAAAAAAATGTCATTGAGCACAACCAAAAAAATGTAATCATACAAAATATTACTGTACTTAATACTATTACTTAATAATAATGTATCACTAGAGACAAATAAACTTTTTTCTTATATTCATGCATAGTACAATGTTGTGAAATGTGTTCTCTGTGTTTGAGTTTGCCCAGGGAGCAAGTCTGGTTTTAGCTTGCTCAAGGTTAAATCAGTATGTCGACTTTGGGGACTGGGGCTCAATTCACAACCTTTTGGTACGTGGACGATGCTCTTGCCTAAGTCATAGCTGCCCCTACATTAATCTCAGGATGTTTGTGGAAAATGATGAGAAAACATCATGTAACCACCTGATTAGAAAAACTTACTTTGAGGTCATTCCACACAGCTTGGGTCACACCATTCTGCCATTACAGTAGATATATAATAAGTTACACTGGCCTCTTCTTTCTTTTCACCTAGATGTTATGCATTGAAATCACTGCTCATCTTCTTCCATGAGACTACATTAATTGGCAGATTTAGCAGTCAAGGATGAAGCACCAAATTCTGCAACTCTATATTTGAAAGAAAGATTGTTCTTTCCCTCAGGGGTGCCAATTTTGTCATGTCTCCGGACAATTAAGCTTTCCTTTTGTTTGTTTTCTTGTCTAACATGTCATATCATTCCAGATCCTGCCTCATCTGCAATCAGTTCATTCCCTGCACCTGCTTTCCTCCACACACCTAAAGCCATTCCACAATCTGTCACCACCCTTCAAAAGCCAGCTCAGCCTTCTGTTTTCTGCCAGATTGTTTAGTGTTCGCCCTGACTCTCCAGCCTTTGATTCCTGCCTGTTATTCTGATTCCTTTTATTGACCCAGCCTGTTTACTGGACCCTGCCTTTCGTCGACCCCTTTTTGGATTTGTCTGCCTGGTTTTTGGATTGCCTTCCGGTGTATGACCTCGTCTGGTTTTTTTGGACTCTGCCTGTTCATCTGTCGTTTGGTTTGTTGGACTGATTACCCGGTACCTGACCCTTGCCTGTATTATTAAACCCGTTCTAAGACTTGACACTACAGACGCTACTCTGTCGTGCTTTTGGGTTCCTCTTGCCAGTCGTGTTCTAGCCCTGACAGAACAATCTGGCCAAAATGAACCCAGCCGATAGCAGTCCAGCTCCGCAGAACCCATCAGATGAACCCAGCTTGACCCAGCGTTATGACCGTCACCTCCAGTTTTTAGCCAAGGTCATTCGCTCTACAAACGCCCGCCTGGAGCGCAGCATGAACATTCTTCAAGAACAGCTTGCTGTGTTTACAGCGGCATTACCAGGTCATCCAGTTCCCACTGCTGTTCCTGAATCTCCTGCTCGATCGACAACAGGTTCCGAGGCTCGGATTCTGCCACCTGAGCGCTGTTCCGGTGCCCCTGGTACCTGCTGTCCCCTCCTGGTCCAATGCTCCCTTATTTTCGAGCAACATCCCTCAGCTTTTCCAACAGAGCGGTCTCATGTGGAGTACATTGTCTCCCTGCTCACAGGGAAAGCCAGAGAGTGGCAGTCGTCTGTCTGTGCATCTGTCCAGTCCTTCTCCGTCGAGTTGAGGAAGATCTATCAGGTGACTCCTGGGAGAGAGGCAGTCAGGGGTCTGTTGAACTTGTCACAAGGGGCAAGATCGGTGGCTGACTATTCCCTAGACTTCCGCACCATGGCAACGGAGAGCGACTGGAACCCTGCTTCCCTGTTTGATGCCTTTTATAACGGGTTGGCAGATCGTATAAAGGACGAATTGGTGACGCGAGACCCTCCTGTGGATCTCAACTCCCTTATGGCCCTGGCCACTCGAATTGATGTCCGGCTCTGGGAGCGCAGGAGGGAGAGACATATCCCAGTACCACAATATTTGTCTCCCCCAGACTGTCTGTCCCCCCTCCCAATCTGTGTGTCTGTGGCCCTGTGTCCGCCAGTCTCTGTCAGTCTGTAGTACTGTAAAATTAAGTGACAAGAGGTCTCTAGGTGTGACTTTTGTCAATTTTTCTTCAGCAAACACAATAAGCGTTTGAAAATGTACTTTTTCTTGTCTGAGTCCGCGTTGTCCTTTTTCACTTCTACAAACTCGAACATATCTTTAAGATAAGACCATGGGTTTTCTTCCTCCGCCTCATAAAACTCCTGCTCATCATGTTCATCAGATTCAACGGAGGCTTCTTCGGCAGTTGCCATTGCCACCGCGGTCTTGTTTTGAGCTGATTGGGTAGGGGATGACGTATTTCCGCTTTTACGTAAATCCCAGTTGAGAACGTGTACTGTGATAGGTTTCCTTCTTTGATGAACACTGCATGTGGCCAATTGCATTTTTGGGGGGGGGGGGGGGGGGGGGCAAAAAAACAACAGGCAAACCTAAAAGTAACGAGTATTCATGAGCCTTCTTAGAAATTAACTCGATTAAGAGTAAAAATCTTTGCCTTGGAAATGTATTCAAGTAAGAGTAGTAAGTATGAAAGAATTGTAGTATTTAAGTAAAGCAAAAATCCTCAGAAACTGTACTTAAGTACAGTACTTAAGTAAATTTACTCTGTTACTGTCCACCCCTGTCCATTGGTCCCACATCCACCCCATATATCCCCTCTCTTTGGGATTACTAGTGTAGTAGCATACGGGGTCTCCTGTAATTCCTCGTTATTTGTGGTTAATGTGTTCCAGGAACACCTGCAAAAAATTAAAATCCACAATATAGCGACCATTCAGTGATCAGGTTTTTTTGGTAGAGGGTGAATTTGGGACCAGGGTCAGGATTGGAGAAGCACCTGTTATCCCCTGAAGGAGGACCCATTCGTTGGAAGGAGGTAATTCTGGATAGCGTGATGAACTGGATGGCAAGCCAACCTTAGAAATTCTCAGGATCGTTCCTTGTATGCACTCTAGGATGTGCACATGGTGTATCATACCACAACCACACCTGGATTTGGGCCCCAACGATTCAATTTCAAACTGACTGGACTGAGAGAGGTTTTGTTTATTTATGTGTCTCTCTTTACTGTTGTTCACAACCCGGGGCTCCCAGAGACAAATTGAACCTCTGATTACTAGTCCATCTTTAATATTGTCCTGCAAAGAGTTAACTTAATCAACAAGAGGGTTACATAAGCCCTCCTTTTATCCGAAAAAAACCCAAAACATTACTTATCCAGCTAACAAAGTGAAAGAAAGATGGTTGATGAGTTTGGAAAATATAAACTCTTGATATTAAAAAATCAAAGCAGAAATGTCTTTTTTTCCCTTCCTAAATTGCAAATGTATTCAACTGACTGACACACACACACACATACACACACACACACACACACACACACACACACACACACACACACACACACACACACACACACACACACACACACACACACATTTATTGGTTTAATACTTTGATGCCAATTATCATAAAGCTGCTCATTTTTAAGAGGCTACAGAATTGCTGAAGCAAACAGTTCCTCTTGACCACTGAATGAAAGCTCAGCTCTTTCAGTTGCAATCCATCACTGAATTGAAGCATGCTTTGGCAAATTTGAGTCTTTGCATCCCTTCATGGATCCGTGTGCTATATCATCCTCAAGAAAGAAAACATTGCATGATTTACTTATGACAGCTAATCTGAAATCAGAGGCACGTGTTACGCATGGATGCTCACCACTTTGCTCATCATATGTGTGACAAACAGATAACACCATGTACGTCCCACATGTTAGAAGAGGTTCTCTTCTGCTGGTTACCTGAAAGAGAGGCCCTCTTTTTCACCAAGAGCCGCATCAGGACAATGGGTGACCTCAAAGGGCTACATGTAACTGAAATTGTATAATTGTAAATAGATATAGATGCTTCCATACCTCCACAGGAATGTGATTCAGATCAACTGCCCTCCTATTCTTCATCCTCTTTAATGCCAGTTACATATATAAATGCATGTAATAGTACTAATTTGAATATATGTTTTTGACCAAGGTAGTCAATAGCATTTTAGAGGCTGAGAAGATGGCCAAAGAATGGAGGAACAGTGTGCTCGTGCCCATGTTTAAGAACAAGGGTGATGTGCAGAGTTGTAGGAAGTATAGAGAGATCAAGTTGATGAGTCACACACTGAAGTTATGAGAACGAATAGTACAGCCTAGACTCATTACAGAAGTGAGTATTTGTGAACAACAGTACGGTTTCTTGCCTCGGAAGAGTACCACAGAGAGTACCATTATTTGCCTTGAGGATGTTGATGGAGAAGTACAGAGATGGTCAGAAGGAGCTACACTGTGTCTTCGTAGATTTAGAGAAAGCTTCTGCTAGAGTATCCAGAGAGAAACTGTGGTACAGTAATCCCTTTTTACTCGCGGTTAATGCGTTCCAGGACCACCTGTGAAAAACAAAATTCTGCAATATATAGACAGAGAATTGTTTTATTATTTATGGTAATTTAAACGTTTTTGAACCCTCCCCATACTGATATTAAACCACCTTATATCTGTATTACCCACACTCTTATAGACTGTTTAAAAAACTTTTGTAGTAAAGAAAGGTGTTTCTTTAATACACAGAAGTGTGCAGGTGGAAGAACATTTAGAAAGGTGGTGGCATTGGAGAGGAGAGGAATGTTAGTCAAAGTAAAACAGAATATTTGTGCATAAATAAGAGATTGAAGAAGGAAAAGTGAGGCTGTGGGGAGAAAAAATAGTGAAGGTAGAAGATTTTAAATACTTAAAATCAATAGTCCAGAGCGATGGTGAGTGTGGTAAGGAGGGGAAGAAACAGAAATGGATCCAAGCAGGCTAGAACGGGTCGAGGAACATGTCAGATGTCTTAGGAGGCAGAACAGTCTCTATTACAATGAAGGGAAAAGTTTAAAAGGCAGTGGTGAGACCAGCCATGATGGACGGATTAGAGAAAGTGGTGCTGTAAAGAAGACAGGAAGCTGAGCTGGAGGTGGTAGAAATGAAGATGTTAAGGTTTTCTAGGGGTGACCAGGTTGGATAGGATCAGAAATGATTACATCAGAGGAACAGCCATGGTGAGATGTTTTGGAGACAAAGTTACAGAAAGTAGACTTCAACGGTTTGGACACGCGATTTTGAGTATATTGGTAAAAAGGTGTTGAGGATGGGGATACCAGGCAAGAGGGCAGGGGGAAGAGCAAAGAGACGGTGGATGGATGTAGTCGGGCAGACATGAGGACAGTTGGTGTTAGAGATTAATCAGAAGACAGACTGGTATGGAAAATTATGACATGCTTCTCCCCTACCTACGCCGAAAATAAATGTTCGGACTGTCGAAATGGAAAAACGAAAACAGCTTTAAAAAGCTGCCTCCAGATCTTATGGGATGGGATAGAAATTCTGCAAATGAGACCCAATCTTAAAATCATTTATACAGGGAGATGTAATGTACATTTCAAACATACTTGTCATCAGATAAATTACAATGCATTTACACCAATCATTTCTTTTGAGACTTTGATCATGATGTTTCTGTTTGAGAGGAAGTGGTGGTTGTATGGAAGAATCTCAATCCTGTTACAAAGGCTGCTGTTGTGGCCAGACTACAAATGTGCTGACATAAAAGTTAGTGAAAGTCATTATGAAAGAGATTGAATTTTTTAAAATAATTTTAAAATAATTTTAACTATTTTTATTATCTTCATAGTACATCTTGTCATCAATGAAAGTACAAAATGGTCAAAATGATGCTTCAGTTAAAATCTGTTCTAACAAGAACATGCACCACACTCCATTGTAATTCATCAATCTGCTGGTGGTGAGAGTCAGTTGGTACATTACAGGCTTACATTAAGACTTATCAGAAACAATTACAGGACGTAAAAACAACATATGTGAAATAAGATACAGGTATACCTTAAGTTGTTCTCGATTATACTGTATGTCAGCTTGCAAAAAAAAATACATGAAAAAATGAAAATCAAGTTTAAGTCACTTTACTCGACGTTTCGTCTGACTGCCAAATACTGGATTGGTAAAATCACTACAAAATTGTTACAAGTACATAATATCATGTTAGAGTACTATTACTAAGAATAAAAGCATGCAATATCATATAAAAATAAGTACATATTGTTCCCATATCCACCATTCAGCGGCACTCGTGATTCACGTCATTGTTTTGAGTTCAGACTAGTTTGCACATGATAAACTTTCGCTCCTTATATTTTAGGAGAAGAAAACGCTTAAAGGAACTCTCAACCAGTTTTTTAAGCATATCTAACAACAGCCACAGTCAGCTATTGATGTTGACAATTCACAGTCATCTACATCCACAATGTAAACCATCAAATTTAATGTATCTGTTGGTAAATTTTAAATAAATTGTTATTTTTTATTTGAAATAAATTAACGATTCCTTTAGACTGAAGGAAAAGGAGGAGGAGGGAGGAATTATTGTTGGTGAAAGGCTGAGTTGTCATTGGAGAGATCGTCACGTTTCTTACCAATACCACCATCATCACTTGACTTATGCTTTTTGCTAATAACACTAGCACTAGGTTTTGCTTTATCGGTCATGACAAATAGTAAAATAAAAACCAAGAGGCTGTGAAGCCTGATGATCTGAGATGTTCACAGAGACATTGACAAGGACAAAAGTGGAAGAAGAGTGTTGGAGATCAGCATACACAGCAGTGCTGCTTAGCGGGGGTTGTGGCAGAAAGGGAAACTGCAGTAGTCGTATATGGCGGTGCTGCTATTCATATCACATGTTTGTTAGTTGGATGTTTGTATCTTGAGGACTACCTATATTTATATATAATTCTTTAGATAATACCTTTATTATTTCATTTGATCCGTGATCATTTTAACCTAAATGAGAGCCAAGAGATTGTGGACACTGGAAATGCATGTCTTTGTATTTAATCCAATATTACACAAACATCATAGTGATTCGAATTACTGGAGAAACCATTTACTATATAAAAGAATACAGTACATCGTTTGCTGCAGTTGACTCTCATTTCGTCTCATTTTAGCATACTGGTCATATTATCAGCTGTGTCAAAATCCCTACAAATACGCAATTATGTAATGTTCACCATGTTGCAATATGATTAGGCACAGACAGGGAAATTTCTATAATGTGTGTGAGGAATAGAGAGGTTGATGTAGTGACAGAGTAGACATTCAGTTGTGTTCAGCAACATCAGCAAGAACATGAGGTGCTGCTATAGTAAAAAACAGTTTGTTGTATTTTGCAGCTGCAACAGAAGAAAGAAGTTGGTTAAAATAATTTCTTTTTATGCAGATGTTTAACACATCACTTAAAGGAATGCTATCACAAAGCAGGTGGATCTTTAAAGATGAAGGTTCCTCTGAACAAGAACTTATCTTAAAGAAGCCTGATGTTACTTTCACATGGGTTTTCACATGGGTTTGCAGTTCCCAGTGGGAGAAAGGCTGGTGAGTGGAGAGAAGGAGGCTGAAAAGCAGTCTGCACAAGAAACATCTGACTGCTCCATTTGAACAAAATGGAGAGGCCTCATTAAATTTTAATTGTGGCACGATGCTGAGTGCATCGCCATTTACATCAAGATGCAAGATTCTTTTTTTCTCATTGTATTTCTGCCAAGCCAGAGTGTACATATCATCTCTCCTCAGCTCAGCAGCAACTAAAATAAACAAAAGACATCAGACTAAATGTCTTGTTTAATTTTCGCAATTCAACATTTTAGAATAATAAGCAGAAGAACATAAGAAGACATTCATTATCTTATAAATATAATCTGCATTTCATGTTGTGCTGTCTGAATAAAACTGTGTATGAGAAAGTCTTCTTTTAGCATTTCAGTACAAATATAGAATCAGCCTTCTGAATATATGAAAACAAACTGACTGACTAATAAGCATTTATAGCTTTATCTACATGATAAACACTGTGATTCTCTAATAGCATAAACCAACTCCAGTATCAGGAATAAAACCTGAATCACACGGTTCCTGACAGTTCCAGGCTGATGTGAACAGAAAGTAACTCATTCCATATTCGTGCGGGAAGAGATTGGCGTGTTTACTGTCTTCCTGTCCTGTACTTGGTGTTGCATTACAAGGTATTTTCTCCAAATTGCCAGAGTCTATTAATATGAATAATGAATGCATACTGGCACTCCTGGTCATGAGAGCTCATTTTGTTCCTGCTCCCATTGTTCTTGCAGATGCAAAGCAGTTTAATTTTGCAGCAAGTACAGAAGTTTGTTCCTTTATGAGTAACAGAACCTTATTCTTTGTTGGGCTAACAGCACCACAGGCACTCAATAAACCTCACATCTCAAACTCTGCACTCCCCAGCAGGGCATTAAACCACCACGGCTTTTAAGAAAGTCGAATTTGCAGGGTTTAGGTCAAAGATATACACATATGGACTGACACCACTAAGATAAATTGAGAGACGCTGATGACATTACGCATATTAACTGGGTCAGCAGGTTCAAACCAGTGGTCACTAAGCACCAGCAGACACTTTACAGCTCTTCACTCTCGTGTTTTCCAACCACTGTGTTGATTCACACTCATGGGAATTTGTCTAAAAAAATGCCATTGTAAGTGCTGTAATCTACGTAGATTCTAGTGTCTGGCAAAAGAATGCAATACTCTATTATACCACCAGGTGTCAGTATGTGGACCGCAAAGAAAAATGCTCTGGACAAAATATTAACTGAAATGAAAGCTCGAATATGAGTGGCTGTCAAAAAATAGCAATAGAGGGTGAGCTCCAGGCAATTCAGCGAAAGCTATGTTTCTTTGGGATTTACCTTCAGCGGTGATGACACAACACCATCCCCCACACACCATGGTGCTTGGTGTGTAGGGGAAAGCTAACTGACAGTGCTATGGTCCCAAGCTAGATTAAATGCCGTCTCCAAACAAAACATCCATCCCTTCAAAGGAAGACATTTTTCAACATCTGACTGAACTGAACCTAAAAATGCATGGTCCAAATAAAAACTTGCTTACAAACACAGATAAAATAGATGGATTCCATTCAAAGGTGCTTCTCAGGCAACAACATGTGGAACGTACCAACCTTTGACATGTTTCTCAGAATTGGCAAAATGTGGTACTCCTTTTTGGCATGAAAACTGGCATGAAAGTCTAGCTTCAATTACTTTTTCCCATAACTTCATTGTATGGCTCATCAGCTTTATTCCTCTGTAGTTGCCACAACGCTGCACATCTCCCTTGTTCTTAACAATGGGCACCAGCACACTTCTCCATTCCTCAGGCATCTTCTCACTATCTAAGATCCTGTTGAACAACCCAGACAGAAACTCTATACAACTGCCACTTCTCCTAGACACTTCCAAACCTCGACAAGTAGGTATGTCATCAGGACCGAGTGCCTTTCCACTCTTCATCCTCTTCATTGCCCTCCTCACTTCATCCTGACTAATCTTTGCTACTTCCTGGTCCACAACAGCCACCTCCTCTAATCTTTGTTCTCTGTCATTTTCCACATTCATCAACTCTTCAAAGTACTCTTTCCATCTTCCCATCACACTACTGGCACCTGTCAATGGACTTCCATCCCTATCCTTAATCACCCTAACCTGCTGCACGTCCTTCCCATCTCTATCTCTCTGTCTTGCCAACCTGTATACAGTAGATCAGTCTCTCCCTCCTTACTGTCCAACCTAGCATACAAGTCATCATAAGCCCCTTGTTTGGCCTTTGCTACCTCTACCTTCACCTTACGCTGCATCTCCCTGTACTCCTGTCTACTCTCCTCAGTCCTCTCAGTGTCCCACTTCTTCTTAGCTAACCTCTTTCTCTGTATACACTCCTGTACCTCCTCATTCCACCACCCAGTCTCCTTATCTACTTTCCTTCCAGATGACACACCAAGTACTCTCTTACCTGTATGGCGAAACATAGCACATGCGTTCAAGTGGCGGATGTAAACAAAACGCCCATAAACCTGAAGGCGGAGGGAGGGGGTGAGGCAGCTGTTGATAGAGAGAGCTCAGAGGCACGCCTGTTAACAGAGTGTTTCAGAACGGAAGTGATTTTAACCATATTCAATCAAAGATATTGAGGACCACGGAGCAGTTTGGGGCAAGACATTTCAAATTAAGTGTAGTCGGACATCAAGCAGCTGAATGACATGACTTTTAAAAAAAAGCATCATTTGGGACATTTAAATAATGAAAAAAAAGTTAATTAACACAGGTATACCTCGGCTTACATCGTTCTCAATTTTATGTTGGTTTTCAAAAAAATAGTACAGCAAAAAATAAAACTTTGCATTATTTTACTTAAGTATTGGAATCATAATATCACTAGTAAACCATTAAAAGCACATAATATAATGTTACTGTACAATAAATTAGAATAAAAACATAACAAAATTTTTTTGCTTGTAGCACCCCCCATTACGTGCAATATGGAAGACGTGGCTAAAGACAACGGCTAAAGAAAAGAAGGCAACATTTTTTTCTGTATTATCTCAAAAAATTAAGTTTTATTTGTAAGTTTAAAATAAGTCTGTATTAACTAAATATAATTCAGAATGCATTTATGAATAAAGTACAGTACAGAAGCAACCAATCAATGTATACCTTTCAGAGGCAGATTAAAGGTGATGGTGGAAAACATCTTTGGCCTTGGATTGAATTAATATGCAGTTTAGTCCCAAATTACATTTAGATCGATAAACTGCTGCAATAAACTTTTTTCTGTAGCTCTTACTTAAATAGCTCTATTAGCATTTCTATTATTGACTCTTTTGTCAATAAGCAATTAACAAGAAGTTGATTAACTGTTACAACAGCAGGTTAGTCCAACAACTACAATCTGTATGACATATATTAGAATGCATACATTCTTGTTTGTTATTCCAAAGGTCTCAGGATATAAAGAGGTAATGCTTCTCTGAGGGGAAAAACAAAACAAAAGTAAATCTAGATTAATCACCACTTTGATATAGCAGTAGTGTGAAGTGTCTGTGCCTGCAGAGGCCCTGTCTTCTGTTGCACTGTGTTGATTTGTCACAAAGACATTCGACTGTTGAGTCTTAACCCCAGTTTGCAGCGACCTGGGAATTTGACTCAACAATCGTTCATTTTTAGTATTCCACCATTGAATGAAACGAGTACCTCAGTGGGATATGTATTCTGATATCTGTATTGAACATCAAACGATTAACAGACACAAGTCTTCAGCAATAACGTACGAATAGTCAACTTCTGTATTGATTTTACATATACACATCTGCCTTGATTCTGCAACTAAAATGTGTTTGCTGGCCAAATTTTTCCAAACTTCAGTAAAAGATTTTCAATCTGCTCATATATTTATTTATTTTTACACACAGCTGCTAGTGGGAGAAGACTCAATTATGTCTGTCAATTAAAAATAGGAGAGATAGAATGCAGCAAAATGTGCTGCATACTAGCAGTTAATTGGGGGTTACTTTAGGTACTGGCCACGAATATATCATGTAGAGAAAAGGAGACGTTGATCATTTCTCTTCATCTTTGCCTTGAAAAATAGTGGTTAATAGATTTTTATAATGTGTCAAAATGTTCTCAGTGTTGTTGACTGTAAAATATAATGCTTATACTATAAGAAACATCAACAGAAATACATCTTTTATTTGCATCTCCTTGAATGTACTTAAAAATTTTTGTTAATTTTTTTTTTCCCCACTGTTTGAATCCACAGTGTTGGACATACAGCAGGCGATGACTCGGTATTATTTCCAAAGACAACTGAACGTTGCCAGTCAGTTCACAAGTTAGGAAACAGCCCCCTCTGGTGGCTGATAGAATCCATCACGCATATATTCAACAAGCACGACTTTGCTTTTCATCGTCATTCATTTCACCATTCTATACCAGACACACTTACAGTACATGTACACTTGTTGCTTACTTTATATAATTTTAGATAGCTTATTTTTTTAATAAAATTCCAGCCATATTTTTGAATTTATAAACCAGCATGACTAAGCAACAACGATAGAACTATACTGTCTGGAAAAAAATGTATTAAAATGTCTTAATAGTTTATAAAACTTTTTTTAAAAAGTAATTGCAATCAACATTTCTTTTGCAAACAAAAATAAAATAAACTCACCTTGTTCATCTGTGAGATCAAGAAGGAACGTCTCAACTGCACAAGGAATATCTCCATTGTGGTTCATCTGGAATAACTCTGGCATTCCTGTTCTGTCACTAGATGTCCTGTGTTTGGTGGTGTGGGTGATGGAACCTGGACATATCCCCAGGTCCTTGTAAGTCTATACAGAAAGACATCTAGCCGATCACACCTACAGTCAATCTAAATATGCAATTCACCTTTAGATTGACTCTAAGATTTTTTTATGTTGGGAGGAAGCCAGAAAACCCAGATAGAACCCACGCAGACATGTGGAGAGAACAATCAATCAATCAAGTTTTATTTATATAGCGCTTAATCATGGCAGCAGACATTTCGAAGCGCTTTAACAGACAGAGAAACCCAACGGAACCCTCCAGAGCAAGCATAAGCGACAGTGGCGGGGAAAAACTCCCTTGATGAGAAGAAACTCCGGGCAGGACCCAGACTCTTTTGGGCGGCCATCCTCCTCGACCGGTTGGGTGGAAAAGAAATCAAAGGAAGATAAGAACAGCATCAGAGAGAGAGAGACAGAGAGAGACAGAGAGAGAGTGACAGATAGGCCAGATAGAGACAGTATCAATATGGTTAAGGTTGCTAAAGTCAAGGCACAATTACAGCTGTGTTGATGACTGTATGGCGGCACGGAGGAAGAAAGGAAGCAGGACCCCAGCCGATGGATAGTTGAGGGGCGGTACTGGTGGGCTTGGAGGAGAAGGTCCACAGCACATGGAGAGATGGGGTGATACTGGTGGGCTCGGAGGTGCAGGTCCACAGAGGAAGGTCCACGGCGGCTGGGCAGATGAGGGGTGGAACAGTAAGATGACACCAAGGAAGAGAGGCAGCAGGACCCCAGTCGATGGTTAGGTGAGGGGTGATACTGGTGGATGGGAGGTGCAGGTCCACAGCAGATGGTCCGCAGCGGATGGGTGGATGAGGGGTGGAACAGTATGGTGGCGCGGAGGAAAAAGGAAACTGGTGGTACTGGTACTGGTGGGATGGGAAGAGCAGGTCCATAGCAGATAGGTGGATGAGGGGTGAACCTGAGAAAAACCTGGGAGAACATAGAGCACAGAGACTCCAGGGAAGAAGTTGAGTTAGTAGGGGCTTGATAGCTATTAGCTCTAGCCCCCGTCCTACTTTTATAAATTCTAGGAACCACCAGTAGGCCAGTATGTTGAGAGCGTAATGCTCTAGATGGATTATAAGGAACTAAAAGTTCCTTCAGATAGGTCGGTGCCTGGCCACGAAGGGCTTTGTAAGTGAGGAGGAGTATTTTAAAATCTATCCTAGCTTTCACAGGAAGCCAGTGCAGAGAAGCCAGCACAGGAGAAATATGGTCTCTGGCACTGGTCCTGGTCAGAACACGGGCGGCAGCATTCTGAATTAGTTGAAGAGTCTTCAGCGACTTTTTGGGGCAGCCTGAAAAAATTGCGTTACAGTAATCTAGTCTGGAAGTGATGAAAGCGTGGATTAATTTCTCTGCATCACTCCGTTTTAAAATATGCCTGATTTTAGTAATGTTTCAGAGATGGAGAAAGGCCGTTCTAGAAACCTGCTTAATGTGTGTGTTAAACGAGAGATCCTGATCAAAGATGAAACCTTGGTTCCTCGCAGTGGTTTTGGCCTCAAACGGGATGCCATCCAAGGTTATTACATCACTTGGCACTACATCCCTAACAGTTTTTTGGCCGAGCACAACAACCTCAGTTTTATCAGAATTGAGATTGAGAACAGTCCCAAGTCCTAACGATTTGAATCCAGGACCTTTTTGCAGCAAACAACAGCACCACAGTGCTTCATATTCTACTCTGGTTAAATTAGCTATCCTCATTAAACAGCCAGTCTCCTGGTATGTGCTCCATGCTCTTGAGACTGTGCTGGGACATGTTGTAGACTGTCTGGTCACAAGCCCAGCCATCAACATCCATGTGTTTGGTACCAAACCTCCAGGAGGCCATGTGTTCCTAGTTCTGTCTGCTCGGGCAGTCCAACTGGAAGAGATGACTGGAAGAAACAGTGGCACAATCAGGCTTGGTGTTGTTTCCATTAGGGGAGATGGGGCAGTGTTTTCTTTCTGTTTATACTCCAAAAGGTCAAATGGTGGAAAATTCCTTCAAATCTAATTACAGGGAGGTCTTTGGAATCCATGATGAGGTTTGAAGCAGATAGAATCCTTTATGGAGCCCAGGCTTGTGATGCTCAGAGAACAGCTCCTCATTGTGGTTTTCTACAGCTGAAGGAGTCTTTCTGCCTGATGCAAAGCCTACAGAAGAAGAGAGAACAGATGGACACCATTGGAGTAGCAGAAGCTCAGTCTTGGGCTTGAGGCCAGAGGGTTGAAGGTTCAAGACCCGTGTTGGGCAAAAATTTCAGAGTGTGAGCTGGCAGTGGAGAAGTGTCAGTTCACTGAGCACTGCCAAGATGCCCTTGAGCAAGCCACCATCCCCTTTATAAGTTGTTCATGTGGGGGGTACCATGAAGGAGTTGCCTGCCACTCTACCCCTCATCTGCATGCTTACAGGCCCCCTGTGTGTGTGATGGGCCTGTACACATACTGTATGTTATGCATGTGAATAAACAACATAGACTAAGTGGAAAAAATTGCTTTTTCTGTGCTCAGGGGTCACAAGGGTTGCTGGAGCTGATCCCAGCAGACTTGCGGAAGTCTGGGATCAAACTTCGCACAGAACAGGACTTGAACCTGGAGCCATCTTGCTGTAATTGCTACCTACTGTATCACCGTGGCGCCCGGTTCTATTACAATAACATGTAAAATATTTGTCATCATCTTCAGATTACCACCGCTATATCCACTGCAGCGGGTCACGGGGAGCCGGAACCTATCTTGGCGGCATAGGGCATGAGGCTGGGGACACTCCGGACACGACACCAGTGCACCGCGGGGCCACACACAAAGACAGACAACCATGCACACACACACTCATTCTTACGGGCAATTTGGAACGGCCAATCAACCTGAAGCGCATGCTTTTGGAGGTGGGAGGAAGCCGGAGAACCCAGAGAGAACCCACGCAGACACAGGGAGAGCATGCGAACTCCGCACAGAGCTGGACTCGAACCCGGGTCCGCCGTGTTGTGAGGCGGCAGCGCTAACCACTGTACCACCGTGCTGCCCTAAAATATTTGTGAGATGTTTAAAATTACATTGAAGTTATACTCAACATTGTAAAATAAATAAATGAATAAATGATGAATGGATAAATAAAACAACAAATACTGTAATTTACATTAAAGTTTATTGAGTGATGACTTGGATGCAGGGCTAGAAATTGTGCCCATTTTGGTCGCATATGCACCCAGATTTTTATCAGTGCAACTATTAAATATATTTGGGAGAACTGGTGCGACTAGGAAAAAGAATCTGCTGCGCCTTTTTTTGTGAGACCGTGCTCCTGCAGTCCTGCCAGGAAACAATGAGAGCACAGCTGCGGCTGCTCTCCTGGGTAAGGGAGAGAGGCACGGGACGGAGATGGACGGAGATGGACGGAGCGTCTCTATTGCTCCGTCACTGCCTGGCTTCTGGGTAGGTGCTCCTAAAGTCTTTGCTGGTGCGACTAACTTCTAAATTTGGGAGCACCAGTGCTACCAAGAAAAAAAGTTAATTTCGAGCCCTGCTTGGATGTGATGATGAAAAGCCGCAAGAGGGCACAAGCCAGTGTCTTATTGTGCCGGTCCCAAGCCCGGATAAATACAGAGGGTTGCATCAGGAAGGGCATCCGACGTAAAACTTTTGCCAAATCTAACATGCAAATCAAACCTATGACTTCCACACCGGATCGGTTGAGGTCCGTGTTAACAACGACCGCCATCAGTGCTGCTCACCTACAGGGTGCCGGTGGAAATTGGACTACTCTTGGTCGAAGGAGAGGAGGAAAGTGTGTTCATAGGAAGAGAGAGAAGAGGAACGCCAAGAGTACAGGACTAAGAGTAGGGACGTTGAATGTTGGAACTATGACAGGAAAAGGTAGAGAGTTGGTTGACATGATGCAGAGGAGGAAGGTAGACATACTGTGTGTCCAGGAGACCAGGTGGAAAGGTAGCAAGGCTAGAAGTTTAGGAGCAGGGTTCAAGTTGTTCTATCATGGTGTAGATAGGAAGAGAAATGGAGTAGGAGTTGTCTTGGAGGAGTTTGTTAGAAATGTCCTGGAGGTAAAAAGAGTGTCAGATAGAGTGATGAGTCTGAATCTAGAAATTGAAGGTGGAATATTCAATGTTGTTAGTGGGTATGCTCCACAGGTAGAATGTGAGCTGGAGGAGAAGAAGAAATTCTGGTTGGACTTTGATGAAGTGATGCAGAGAATACGTAGAAGTGAGTTATCATTGGTGCAGAATTCAATGAACATGTTGGGGCAGGAAACAGAGGTGATGAGGAGGTGATGGGCAGGTTTGGTATCCAGGAGAGGAATGCAGAAGGATAGATGGTAGTTGACTTTGCAAAAAGAATGGAAATGACTATAGTGAATACTTCCTTCCAAAGGAGGCAGGAACATAGGGTGACTACATCTCATGTAGACAGTGTAATATGAAGGAGAACAGTGACTGCAAAGTAGTGGTAGGCGAGAGTTTAGTCAAACAGCATAGGATAGTGGTGTGTAGGATGATTCTGGTGGTGAGGAAGATGAAGTGGTGAGAAAGGCAGAGCAGTGGACGAAATGGTGGAAGCTGAAAAAGGAGAGTGTTGCATGACTTTTAAGAAGGAGTTAAGACAGGCCCTGGGTGGTCAGGAGGTGCTTCCTGATGACTGGACAACTGCAGCTAATGTGATCAGGGAGACAGGTAGGAGAGTACTTGGTGTGTCATCTGGAAGGAAAGGAGATAAGGAGACTTGGTGGTGAAATGAGGAGGTACAGGACTGTATACAGAGAACGAGGTTAGCTTAGAAGAAGTGGGACACTGAGAGCACTAAGGATAGTAGACAGGAGTACAGGGAGATGCAGCATAAGGTCAAGGTAGAGATAGCAAAGGCCAAACAGGGGGCTTATGATGACTTGTATGCTAGGTTGGATAGTAAGGAGGGAGAGACTGATCTATACCGGCTGGCAAGACAGAGAGACAGAGATGGGAAGGACGTGCAGCAGGTTAGGGTGATTAAGGATAGGGACGGAAGTCTATTGACATGTGCCAGTAGTGTGATGGGAAGATGGAAAGAGCACTTTGAAGAGTTGATGAACAAGGAAAATGAGAGAGAAAAAAAATTAAAAGAGGACCAGGAAGTAACAGAGATTAGTCTGGATGAAGTGAGGAGGGCATTGAAGAGGATGAAGAGTGGAAAGGCACTCGGTCCTAATGATATACCTGTGGAGGTATGGAAGTGTCTAGGAGAGGTGGCTGTAGAGGATCTTAGTGAGATGATGCCTGAGGAATGGAGGAGAAGTGTGCTGCTCCCCATTTGGAAGAACAAGGGAGATGTGCAGAGCTGTGGTAACTACAGAAGAATAAAGCTGATGAGCCATACAATGAAGCTATGGGAAAGAGTAGTTGAAGCTAAGGGCAGAAGTGAGGTTTTTTGAGCAGCAGTATGGTTTTTTTCCCAAAAAGAGTACTACAGATGCAGGATTTGCTCTGAGGATGTTGATAGAGAAGTACAGAGAAGGCCAGAGGAAGCTGCATTGTGTTTTTGTAGATATGGAGAAAGCTTACAACAGGGTGCCCAGAGAGGAACTGTGGTATTGTATGAGGAAGTCTGGAGTGACAGAGAAGTATTTTAGAGCGGTGCAGGACATGTATGAGGACTGTAAGACAGTGGTGAGGTGTGCTGTAGGTGTTATGGAGGAGTTCAAGGTGGAGGTGGGACTGCATCAGGTATCAGCTCTGAGCCCCTTCTTGTTCGCTATGGTGATGGACAGGCTGACAGATGAAGTTAGACAGGAATCTCCATGGACTATGATGTTTGCAAATGACATTGTGATCGGTAGTGAGAGCAAGGAACAGGTGGAGGAGAAGCTAGAGAGGTGGAGATTTGTCCTGGAAAGGAGTAGAATGAAGGTTAGCCGCAGTAAGACAGAGTGCATGTGTGTGAATGAGAGGGACCCAAGTGGAAGAGTGAGGTTACAGGGAGAAGAGATCAAGAAGGTGGAGGATTTTAAGTACTTAGGGTCTACAGTCCAGAGCAATGGAGAGTGTAGCAAAGAGGTGAAGAAGCGTGTCCAGGCAGGATGGAACGGGTGGAGAAAAGTGTCCGGTGTGATGTGTGATAGAAGAGTTTCAGCTAAAATGAAAGGAAAGGTGTACAAAACTGTAGTGAGACCAGCGATGTTGTTTGGTCTAGAGACAGTGTCACTGAGGAAAAGACAGGAGACAGATCTGGAGGTAGCAGAGATGAAGATGCTGAGGTTCTCTCTGGGAGTGACCAGGAAGGATAGGATCAGTTTGACAGTATCAGAGGGACAGCACATGTTAGAGGTTTTGGAGATAAAGTCAGAGAGGCCAGACTGAGATGGTTTGGACATGTTCAGAGGAGAGATGGTGAATATATTGGTAGAAGGATGCTGAGTTTTGAACTGCCAGGCAGGAGACCTAGAGGAAGACCAAAGAGGAGGTTTATGGATGCAGTGAAAGAGGACATGAAGGCAGTTGGTGTGAGAGAAGAGGATGCAGAAGACAGGGTTATATGGAGGCAATTGATTCGCTGTGGCGACCCCTGAAGGGAAAAGCCGAAAGGAAAAGAAGAGCCTGACCTACTTTCAGGGTAGGTCAGGGTAAGTCACGTGATGTTGCAGTCTCTGAATTATCTGTCTATCTAGCCAAGCTGTCATCAATGATGAAGAACAGCTCCCTCCCCCTGCAGGGCACGCTAAGATCACTGGAGAGCTCCTTCAGCGATAGGTTGCTTCACCCGAAATGCGTGAGGGAATGCTATCGCAGGTCTTTCCTGCCCACAGCCATCAGACTGTACAAACAGCACTCCTCTCAGCCGACCACAAACAATCACGTAGACAATCCGGTTGACCAGTGTAGCTTGTAGTTTGTAGTAGGCAATGTGAATTAGTGATTGTTAATTGTAAATTGTAAATTGTTAATACGTATATAGTATGTTTCATATGTTAATATGTATGTATTTTTACAGTATTATGTATGTATGAACCCCATCCCTCTGCTGCAACAGTCATGCAAATATCCCCACTGTGGGACTAATAAAGGTCTGTCTAATCTAATCTAGTCTATCTAGTCCACATATGTCAAAGTTAAGGCCCATGGGTGAGATTTGGCCCATGGCGAATTATTTATGGCTCGCCAGATGATTTTTAATTACTATTAGAACTGGCCCGCAGGCCTCATCGGCCCACTGGTGTTTGGCACGCACCAAAACTACATTCCCCACAATGCAACGGTAGCGGAAGTCACAGCAGCGCATCAAGCAGGCTTTGGTTTTCAATGTTTATCAGCAGGGTGGCACAGTGGTGCAGTCACAGAGTCCTGCTCCGTGCGGAGTTTGCATGTTCTCCCCGTGTCTGTGTGGGTTCTCCGGCTTCCTCCTACCTCCAAAAACATGCGCTTCAGGTTAATTGTCCGTTGCAAATTGCCCATAGTGTGTGAATGTGTGCGTGCTTGTCTGTGTCTCTGTGTGGCTCCACGGTGCACTGGTGTCGCGCCTGGAGTTTCCCCCGCCTCACGCCCTCAGCTGGGATAGGCCCCAGCTCCCTGTGACCTGCCACAGTTGATGAAGCGGTTGATGATGAATGAATGGATGAATGAATAATCCTATACCAATCATCCTTTAGGTGATCCATTAAGTGCATAATTTGAAGGATG
The DNA here is from genome assembly GCF_040054535.1 of Antennarius striatus. Classification (NCBI taxonomy): domain Eukaryota; kingdom Metazoa; phylum Chordata; class Actinopteri; order Lophiiformes; family Antennariidae; genus Antennarius; species Antennarius striatus. The sequence continues at coordinate 10,635,739 of NC_090776.1, forward strand.
CTTTATTTCAAGCTTCATGCTGCTCCTGAGGCAACACTGAGTTTCATCTGTCAGGTTGTATCACATATTTTTCATCACACAAGAGATACTATGGTAGAATCTCATTTATTTCTGCTGAATTTGCTCCTAATTGATTTTCCACTTCTACCACTGTGTTTATACAGAGGACACACATCAGTCCCATGGTGACAGAACAATGAGTCTTTAGAATTAACTGTACATTCTAAATCATTACAGTTTTGTCAAAAAGAAGCTGCTCCTTGCTGTTTTAATCATATTATAATGAATTACTATGATAACACTAAAAACGATGATCTAATTCATTAAGGAAATTCTCAATTTTAAAACATTTGGGAAAGTGTTTAAAGAATATTTAGTCTCATAGACGTCAAATAAGATGACTCCCAGTGGCAAAGTGGGTATCGCAGTCACCGCACAGCAAGGCGGTTCCGGGTTCGAGTCCCACACTATGCATGTTTTCATGTTCTCCCCGTCTCTGCGTGGGTTCTCTCCGGGTTCTCCGGCTTCCTCCCACCTCCAAATAATGTGCTTCAGGTTAGTTGACCTGCCCCAAATTGACCTTAGGAATGAGTGAGTTTGTGGTTGTCTGTGTCTCTGTGTGGCTCCACGGTGCACTGGGCCGGAGTTTCCCCCACCTCAAGTCCCCAGCTGGAATAGGCTCCAGCTTCCCGTGACCTGTGGCAGTGGATGAAGCAGTCATGACAATGGATGTATGGATGCTTATCAGCAGTCAGAGCGGAGGTTGAATTTAGCCCTCAAAACTGCCTAAAAGGAAGGTGGACGCTGAGAGCTGGGGGCTTCAAGCCCGGTGGGAGTCAGAATTTATGTCTTCTTCTAAGTTTGCACTGTTGTGACTTTATTTGAAGGATGTGAATTGCTACATAAATATTCATAAGTTAATAATTCATGTCAGTTCATCTGATATATGTTAAATATGTAGTTAAAAGAATATGTATTTTATTTCAAAGTATTTTATTAGGAAAAGGGGAATAAGTTAGGAGCTAAAAATTGAAATTGATTACTTGTTTATGGCGGTCTGATTTCAGTGAGGCACCAGGTGCAGAGAAAAAAAAAACAGTAGAGGAATCGTTGTTGTTAGCAGGCAAGCTAAGAAGCCTCAGTTGTTTTGGGAGATGTACAACCCTTTCTTGATTCAGTAAAGAAAGCCGCCTCAGTACAAGGACAGAGTCTCGTCTCGTCATTTTGTGGAGTTTAATTCATTACATGCACGTTTTGTCCCCGACATAATGCCCCAGCTGTGCATCCAAGCTGCTCTGACACGTTCTATATTTTGTGGCACAGACCTGTGTGGACAATTGTTCTCTCTGATGAAGCTGAACAAAAATACCACACAGGAGCCGTCTGACTGATAAACACCTTCACTCCATCCTGAGGATTTTTTCAGCTCAGAGCCTGATCCCTGAATGAACCCTGACCCCTGAATAAACCCCGACCCTGGACATTCATGAACTTGTACGAAAGATGAGACACCATCAAATATCAAGGGTCAGCCTCAGACAAGTGAGCATCACAGAGCAGTAACGTATTTTCAGTTTTAAAAATTCAGTCAAGTTTTAAAATTTGTTTCTACAAGACATGATGTCTCTTTGAAGGAAGTATTGTTTTGTCTGTGTGCCACAGATTTTTGTATTTTATTTATTCATATTTATTTCAGTTGAATGGACTCAGGGAAAATTGCAGATAAAAGCCATGAGAAAGGATACAACTGATTTTATTTTTATTTTATTTTACTATTTCAAAGCAGTGATTGGTAGGATCGTAGAACAGCACAATAAGTTTAGAAGTTTTTTAAAAATTTTGCACAATAATGCCTTATTATTGTGTATGCACAATATTATTATTGTGCATGCAACAATGCATGCACAATAATGTATTTTCACTTTATAATACATGCAATTTCATTTATGCATTTATCTTGATATTAAGGAATATATTTTGTTTTTGAAGGGCATTTACTCTTTTATTATTTGCCTGTTGAGAAGGTTTCCCCTTGAAGTTAATGACAGTACACACAGTACAGATTTTTTCCCCCTGTGTGCTCTTTCTAGATTCTCATATACAGCACTAAGCGTCTCATGTTTTAAGTGTGACGTTTTAGTACAACATCAGAGTGACGGTCTATTCCCTAGAAATTGAACGTTTGAGACCACGTGCGGTACTCAGATGAACCACCAGAGGGAGCAGTGAGGGACCTTGAACCGGAAGTCAATTCTCTCAAATTTAAATAAAACCTAGAGTTTCAGAGATTCAAAAAGATGTTTCTTCCTGCATGTTTTTGTTATTTTATAAAAATAATATGCACTGTTAGGAAATACTAAATATCCAAACTTATCAAAACTCGTATTTGCAACGTATGCACATGTGATTTTTTAAAGGTCCAAAAGGCACCAGTTTCAGAGAATTAATGTATTTATTTGCTGCTTTAATTTGATGTTTCAAATTTCACAGAAACCTTTATTAGCAATTTTACTACAAACATCAGGTATACAGTATACAATACCTTTAGATTATTCATCATTTGCCAGGTTTTTTTTAAAAAAAAAACCTACTTTTTAACAATGTCCAACCTTTTTGAAATAAGTGTTTTCTCCTCATTGAGCAGAAAATTCAGTGTGTCTCTTCCAACTGTTATAATTGCTTAACTCTGCAAAGAAGTATGTTTTAATATTTTAACCTTTGGTTTTTCCAGATGGTTTGCATTAATAATACGGATTGGATTGTCACAAAACCCATTGGAGCTACTTAATGTATGTTACTGCATGAGCTACTTAATGTAGTAACATACATTAAGTTACTGCATGATTTAATGTATGTTACTGCATTAAGTAGCTCCAGCTCCCACTGGAGCTACTTAATGTTTGTTACTGCATGATGCAGCCTAAGTTTCTGATGGCCAGTGGTGCTTTCTGCTGCCTTGTGATAGCAATGTGCCAAGAGTGTGTCGGACCACACCCCATTTGAAACCCAACATGCCCATGAGTGAATGGTTCATATTCTTGCAGAACTGGCTTGAGTCCTTTAGGAGCTCTCAGCAATAATTTTAGACAAAGAAATGTACCCATTTCCTTTTTCAGTCAGACCTATATATTTTTCATTCCATGTTTGTCATTGGCTCTGTAGCTCTGAGAAAAGTTACACATGCTGAAGTCAATTTTGCTAAATGTGCCCAGTTCATCTACATTATATACTTCAAAAATGCACATTAATGCTGAAAAACTGATAGATATGTAACATATGAAATATACATATTAACATATAGTGTACATATCAACAATTTACAATTTCCAGCCACAACTACAAACTACACTGGTTGCCTGGATTTTGACGGCAATTTTCTGTGTGTGGTCGGCTGGGAAAGGTGCTGATTGTGCAGCCTGACGGCCGTCGGCCTGGTGGTCCTGCGATAGTGTTCCTTCACGCATTTCGGGTGAAGAAACCTATTGCTGAAGGAGCTCTCCAGTGATCTTAGCGTGCCCTGTAGGGGGTGGGAGTCATTCTGCAACATCGATGACAGCTTAGTTGTCATCCTCCTCTTTACCACCACCTCCACTGAGTCCAGTGGGCATCCTAGGACAGAACCTGCCTTCCTAATCAGCCTGTCCAGTCTCCTCCTGTCGGCCGCAGTGATGCTGCTCCCCCAGCAGACCACCCCATGAAAAATAGCCGAGGCCACCACAGTGTCATAGAACAGTGGTCCCCAACCTTTTTTGCGCCACGGACCGGTTTAATCTAAGACAATATTTTCACGGACCGGTCTTCATTTGCTCTATAATCGTTAATGACGCCAGGACAGTTGTAGACTAATAATAAATCATCCACAGTGGTTTTATGTAAAATGCAGACATCAACAGACAATAAAAAAACGTTTTTTCATGAATTGATAATCAACATCTTTGTAAACGAAATAATTGTAAGAAATAATTATATTAAAAACTCGATTCAAGTGACTGCACTGATGAGGTTTATTTTGAAATACAGTGATACCTCTACTTACGAAGTTAATTGGTTCCGGAAGAAATTATGTTAGTAGAAAATTACGTAAGTAGAGACACGTTTTCCATGCAAATGCCCTAATCCGTTCCAAGCCCACAAAAATTCCGACATAGATGTTTTATAAAGCATAAAAATGGATGGAAATGGAAGCAGGGTTATCGATACTTTTTGGGCGATCTCGGGATAATCTGCCCTGACTTTAATCCAGAGCACTGGTGCAATTGTCGGCACTTAATTTAGGGGTAACCTGTCACATGACCAAGACCTGTCAAGCGAGACAGACGCATGCAATCGTCAGTGCGTCATTCCGCACAGTCACTTTTCAAAATAAAGCATCTTTCAGACTCCGAAATAAATAAAACGGATGTAAATTTCTTTCTGTGCGGCAGGGTATCAAATGACCCACGGACCGCTACCGGTCCCCGGCCCGGGGGTTGGGGACCACTGTCATAGAAGGTCTTCAGCAGTGGCCCCTGCACTCCAAAATTCCTCAGCCTCCTGAGCAAATAAAATCTGCTCTGACCCTTTTTATAGAGAGCAATTGTATTGGTCGTGTATCTTCAAAAAAATTCTAACTGCACTCTCAGAATTATGATTTTAATCTCAGAATTCCAAATTTATTCTCAGAATTCTGACTCTATTCTCAGAATGCATGATCATTAATGACTTACTGAATTCAAGCCAGTGCTCACTTGCATCGTACTTTTTCAAGCATAAATTGAAAATTTGTTTTTTTTAGTTCAAAAGAAAATCTTTTAAAAAAATGTTCTTCTTTTCTCATGAACGTCCTCAACGTTTCTCTTTCTTTGTAAAATTAAGCCCACCTTAGGGACTTTTTAGGGGGTCTTGTTTTCCCCTGATGACCTTCAGGAGCTGCTGAATTTGCCTACACCCCTGCTGGTTCTGGCCCACTTCTACTGGTTGAAACTGACAGTGATAGTTGCACTTGCTGGTCAATGGAGACCAATGTTTTTTTTAGAGGTAAGGGCTTTCGTATTTATTTTGAAAAAATATGAAAGCTCTTACCATTACCTATTCTTGACTGGAAATATTGTGACAATAACAGAGAACTTTGGTGTCTATTAAAGTCTGTAACATGTCGGGTTTGTGTTTGTGGCAGTATTTGTTAAGCGATACTCAAGGCAACTAAAATATTTCAATTTGATGGACTACACAGCCATAAAAATAGTGTTTGATTTTTTAACAAATACACAGCTTTACTGAATGCACAACATAAATGTGACACAGTAAACAGACCAAGTAAGGCACATTTAGTAGCTATTCTGCATTGCACTAATTATCTATCAACAACATTTTCTACTAGATTAATAATATAGACAAATGTTTAATGACTGGTGTTCCCCTTAGTTAACAGCAGCCCCATTAACTGCAATACATGTTTGATACTAATGACTGAAGCTGGAGGTTGATGTGGAGTTTAGGCCCTTGAGTGAAAACAAGAAACAGAAGACTGATGTGCAGTCTGCTGCGAAATACAATAACGTCAATTCTGTCATTGACTCACATCTTCTTATAAGGAGTATGCAGCTATTTTTCACACTAATGAAGAAGCATGGGGAAAAAAATACAGAAAGAATGTCAAACAAAACAGTATTTACAATATCAGTGCAACGTACCTCCATCCATCCATTTTCTAACGCCATGTCTGCTGTGGCGGGTCGCGGGGAGCCTATCCCAGCTGGCTTGGGTGTGAGGCGGGGGACATTCCAGGCGCGATGTCAGTGCGCCACGGAGCCACACAGACAAACACGCACACAATCACTCTTTCGATCAATTTGGTACGACCAATTAACCTGAATGTTTTTGGAGTTGGGAGGAAGCCAGAGAACCCAGAGAGAACCCACGCAGACACGGGGAGAACTTGTAAACTCCGCAAACCGTGGTTGAAACAGTAAGTTTCCCAGTGCAACTTACTGTATATGAAGTTGGGAAATGTTCCACTGTTATTTTCCTTTTACATAAAGTCTAAATGTACTTTTGCAGCATTCCTTTATCTTTATTAGATAGGTTATTTTAAAGTGGGTTGTGACAGGAACTAATGGCCCTCCCTATCCAAAAATGTGCATCTAATCACCCTGATTGTAACAGGCTCCAGACCAGACAATGTGCTTCCCCCTCGTGGAACAACTTTTCACAGCCTCGGCCTAAACTGGCTCCAGTAAGATGACATGTGAGAAAGCCACTGAGTGAATATCCCACTACTCACATCAGTGATCATATCCATGTCTGTGGATATCCATATCTTAAGTCATGAGCTGAATTTTGAGGGTATTTGATTTTAAGTAAAAGAAAATAAATCTGAGAAGCTGCGTACAGTGTGTAATACTAAAACCAATCAAATGTATATAACTTTATCATGCTTGACTGTTTGTTGTTAGAGAATTTCGAACATTTATTTGCCGTTTTGTCTCCTTTTAGGGTTTAATTTTTTTCATTGCAATATAGACCTTTGTCTTGTGAACTGAACCCCAAAAATGAAGAACACTTTTAGTTATATAGTACTTTCTGAAACACCATTACAAATTGTTCTACCCACATGGAAGGAGAAAAGAGAAATAACCTAGAAAGTGTGTAAAAAAAAGTCAAAAATGTTAACACAAACAGAAACACTAGATGATATTAGAGTATTAGACAGACTTCATCATGGCTGTAAAAGCTGATGTAATATTCTCATGACTTCATGCTGTTTTATTAGATGGTACAAAAGTCGTTTGTGGGCAAGCCTAAACCCACGATGGAAATCAACCTTTCCGGATAAATGTAATATATGGACAATAAATAAAGCACTCAATAATTATTTTGATTGCATTATGTTGCATCATTTTATTGATAAGTGTTTCATTTTTAAAATTTCTTTTGCTGTTCACATATTCCTTCAATTTAACTCTGTACATGGTCCACTTTGAACTGGATTTCTGATCAATTCAGTTCTTCCTGTGTGAATATTGGAAGGTATTATATAACAATAACTATACAATATATATTTTGTTCTCATCATCACATTTGTTCAAGGATTTCAATCATGCGTGGTTTTAATAGTCAATTGTGCTCTCACACATGTGGCATCCCTCTCCCGTTACATTAGCCATGTAAACTCAAGTTAACAAACAACCAAACCCGACAACAAAACCCCACCCAGTTTCAGAGCTGCCATCTGATTGGCTCGCTCGTCTGTAAATCCGTTCCCTCTTGAATTCGCTCCTGCCATTGGTCGGCGGTGACGACAATCCCGAAACGTGTTCCCGCCCATCGAGCGGATCAAGTTTGAATGAACAACAGCAGCCCTGGTCTGGAGGTGCTAGTTGCTTTTGCGGTAATTATTTAAAAGTGTGTATCGTATCGCGGGTGCGCTCGTCAAGGATGGACATGAAGAAAAGAATTCATCTAGAGTTGCGGAACCGCACTCCGTCAGACGTAAGTTGGCCTCATATCTCGCTTGCTTAAATGTTTCACACTCAGCTAATGGAGAATCTTTCGTGTGGTGTCTTGGCGTGGAGAAGCAAAGTTTCCTCTAAGTTAAACAATGAATGGGACGAGCAGGTCACATTGTTGTGGACGGCTTTCGGGTTGGTGGCTGCCGCAGGTACGCTGGTCCAACTTTTGTGCATCACGTTTTGGATGTGCTCTTTTGAGAATGCAGCAAAGCTTTTTTATACCAGCGTTATAAACAAGGCAAGCAGTGTGAGAAGCCATATTTGTAACTTTTGATCTAAGAACGCAGAAGCATTCTCGTTTTGGAACCCGTGCTATTGCTACGTGTTCGTCGTTTAATGGACCATCCGCATGTTAGGAACACGGTAAACATTTAAAACCTTTGCGCTTGGCGCGTTTAGGCTGCGGATACTCAAAGTCATGACATTATCAACGAGGCATAAAGATCATAGCCCTCGATTAATCGCCTTACAGTTGTATCCTTCATCTACACTTGCCCCAAATGTTCTGGTTAAAGTTGTTCCGTGTCCGCTGGAAGTGCATGGAAACATGGAGCAGCTTTCGCCGGTGAGGCTGCAGCCCGTGCAGCCGACGGGAGGGATAACGGTGCGCACAGATGGCCGAAAGGAGACCGAATTAACATGGACCGTTATGTTCCAGCCGGCAGCCGAGCACAGGGGCGACACGATCACAGGAACCCGTACTGATATAAACTGCTGGCTGAATTGCAGTTTCATCGGCACGCTTAGTTTTTTTTTTTTTTCCGCCGGAATATGGGGGAGACGTGAGGAAAACAAATCGTGGAGCCGCGTTGTTGCTCTAGTTTTCCAGAACTAGGACAAGCCGCCATTTTACCGAGAAACAAAGGCTACTCCAAATACACCGAATATCCCGTTCATTCGACACCAGCGACGGACGATTGATCATACCTTCTTCTAATAGACGTCTATACACGCCATAAATCCAATCGGCAACGGTTTAGCGTGAGCAACATTGCACCGTTTGCCTGGCAGCTATCTAATCTGCCTCCGCCGCCCCTCCTACTCACAAATGACCCTGTGCACGACTCGTAGGTCGCTTTGACTCCGACCGGCTTTGACTAATGTGCATCTGCGCCACTCCAAACCGTCCAAACATGTCTCATTTTTCCCCCCCCATTTTAACTCGGTAACCAATGCAGGATACGCTTACGAACAACCGCGGTAGCCGACCCTATGAAAAATGAGCTAAGTGCGTTATATACGTAACGAGAGGAGAGCCGCTGCCTGAGGTTAGACGTGTCTGATAACTGATGTACACTAGTTTGTTTTAATAGTTCCGGTTCTCGAGGCTGATTGGCTGAGTCACGTTCCAGTCCGCTATACAATGTAAAATAACCGCACACCTGTGACCGCACCACACATCAGATATTATTACGCGACTCCAAATGCGCCTTCATGCTGTGTGGTGGTGTCCACGTTTACTATCAGTGCTCAAAAATCAATTTATCGAAGAATTTAAATTATTTTCTACCGAGTTAGCAGTCTACTACTTTTTTTTTTCCTCTAAAGTGATAAGCAGTCTTTATCATAAAAGTGTAAATGGCTGCTGGGAGAATATTGGTCCTTTTCTAGAAGCAATGCTCTGAATAAACTCAATAAATTTATTGTAATACAATGTCTCCCAGAGGGAGGAGTAGAAGTATAAAAAAATATAAATATACTGTAACCACTTTGACTGCAGATATTATTTTGAGGCTAAATCAGTACACGTATTTCAGAATTGGCTTACTTTTTAATGAAACACTCAATCTAACCTATTGGATAAAAGTGTTTTTATGCTGCAGCAGCTCCACGTTACTGAAACACGGTGACTTCAATGCGACAGGCATGTATTTTCATATTGTATTATTGTTGCCTTTTCCAAAATGACATGCACGAAGTAAAATACTAAGGAGTATAAATTTTATTTTCAATAGTTTCTATTGTTAATTTCTTTAATTTTGATTAATGATGATGACCAATAACCGTAATTGTTTGTTTTACAGGTCAAAGAACTTGTGCTAGACAACTGTCGCTCAAATGACGGCAAGATTGAGGGTCTTACAGATGAATTTGAGGAGCTGGAATTTCTAAGCACAATCAATGTTGGACTGACGACAGTTGCCCACTTGCCAAAACTAAAAAAACTCAAAAAGGTGTGTAAGTTTTACACTAAACAAGTATTGATTTAAGGCTATAAAATTGTGCATACTTTGATTACAACTTTATAAGTTGCTCATTCGGGGTGCACCAAGCAGAAGCTGACCTCCACACTACCTCCGTGTGTGTGTGTGTGTGTGTGTGTGTGTGTGTGTGTGTGTGTGTGTGTGCGTGTGTGTGTTACATGGGCCTGTACATAACATATATACTGTATATATGCAGGGGTCACTAACACTAGAGTGTGCTTTTAATTTCCCCTAGGGCATTAGTACAATATATAAAATAAAATTAAAATAAAATAATTTAACTGCTTTTCAGCTTGAACTCAGCGATAACAGGATCTCAGGAGGATTGGAAGTTTTGGCAGAGAAATGCCCCAACCTCACACATCTCAACCTTAGTGGCAACAAGATCAAAGACCTCAGTACAATAGAACCATTGGTAAGTTAGACCCCAAACACTTGACTTAAGAAACACTTTGTACAAAGGAGGTGGCTTTATGATCATCAACCTTTATTTTTCTTTTGACAGAAAGAGTTGGGTACCCTGAAAAGCTTAGATCTGTTTAACTGTGAAGTGACGAACCTGAACGAATACAGAGACAACGTGTTCAAGCTACTACCCCAGCTCACGTACCTGGACGGCTACGACAAGGACGACAAAGAGGCTCCCGATTCAGATGCTGAGGTTTGTGCAGAGGGCTTGGACGATGAGGAGGAAGATGAAGATGGTGAGTTTGAGTCAAAAGTGCTTTGTTTGCACATGTGCGGCAAGCGGTGTCCTTTCCAGTGTCACCTTGTACGGTTTGCATTTGGACATTTTGATGCATTCACATCAGGACCGTCACTGTGCTGGTTTTCCCAGATGGACTTTGGTTTTCCTGGTGCTTCACGTTCATACTTCCGGGTCACCTGTATCCTGCTCTAATGTGAACGCATCAGTCCTCCCAAACCACTGCTCTGTATACACTGATTCATTTTGTGTGACTCCTATCTATCACCAGTAAAATGTAAAATGTTGTCTTTGTAGGATGTTTAAAACAAAAATGATCCCACTAGTACCAAATGCATGCATGACATTTTTCTCGTCGTCATTGTTGTCATAACCTCTAATGTCGTTTCATTTCCTCTGTGCTGTCGGGGCTGCCTGATGACGACAATACTTAAGCATATGCAGTGGTTGTGTTCATGTCACATGACCGCAGATTGTGTCCAATCTTGCACCGCGTATGAAAGTGACTCAGATTTGAGACAAAAAAAACGTCCTGGACAAAAAAACAGTTTGAAATTGTTATCGAATAACTTCAGTCTGGTAATATGAACACAAGCTGATTAATGATTACTTTCACCCAGATATAGATGAGGAGGAATATGATGAAGATACAGCACCGGGAGATGAGGAGGAGGATGAGGGTGAGGATGATGAAGAGGAGAATGAAGAAGAGGAAGAGGAGGATCTCAGCGGAGAGGTGTGTTGAGAATAAATTGGATTTGCAGTCATTGTTAAAAATATTATGTCTGAGATGACTCAACTCTTCTATTTTTAAGGAGGAAGAGGAGGAAGACTTGAATGACAGAGAGGTGGATGATGAGGATGAGGAGGGTGAGTGAACTGGTAGACTTACACTTAAAAGCTGACTTCCAATTCCAAACAAGATACACAAATACAAGTTATATTAATTTTAAAGTTCAACATAAAGGTGTCCCAGATGGCGTGAACATTCTCATCGCTAAGAGACATGTTGAATTTGTGTAGCTTTAGGAGTGGTTTACTCATCCTATTTGTCTGGCTTAGCTTTGTGCGTCATGAACACAATACAAACAATCTTTAACAAACTTCACTTCCAGCTTAGACGAGTCACAACTTTTGTTCCAGTTTTTTGTTTTAGTGCTCTCTCATTTTTGACACTTATCCAGTGTCAACCTTCCACCATAAACACGATTACAGTTAGTGCGTATTGCAGAATGGGAATCTTTACTGTCCACCACAAAACAAGGTGAATTTGTAGCAGTTTGTCAGGTCTGTGTGTGGTTTGAGCCACACAAAGTAAACATAAATGGAACGGAGCGTTCGGTCACCAGGTGATGGTGTCTAAGTGTTACTCTTGTTTTCCAGAAGAAGAGCGGGGTCAGAAGAGAAAAAGGGAACTGGATGAAGAAGGGGAGGAAGATGAAGATGATTGAGACTCCTTGTGAAGCTACGTTGTGAACTGTTTTAAACCTGTATCCCCCCATTCACCCCCCAACTACCCTGTGTATTTTTCCCCCAGTTGCATATTGCAGTAGGAGTGTTTTATTTTTGTTATTGTTTTTGGGTTTTTTTTCTTATCGGCCAGTCAGGTAGACGGGATTGTCTGGAGAAACAAATCAAATTTATGTACCTTTTGATGCTCCCATATTCTAGTCTTTACGGTCCACTTTTAACTGCTTCGTGGACACAAATTTTGTAATTTCAAATAACAGCAAAATTCAGCCTTTTTAAGAAATTTTTTCGTTTTCTCACAGTTTGTGTAAAACCGGTTTCTGATGACTGTGTATTTTCAGACCCCTAACTAAAAAAACAACAAAAAAAAACAAAAAAGAGTGCATGTCTAATACATTTTAAAGTCAACTACTGGATTTCATGTATGGCTGTCTTCTCCTTGTCTTATTTCTGCATTGTATTTTCTTTTTTTTTTCTTTTTTTTTTAATGTAAGTTATGTATTTGTAGTGTCACCAGTATGCCAATACTCTGCTGTCCCGGTGTGAAACCTGTCTGAACATGCACAGTGTGACCCTCACAGGGCATATTTTTAAATTTACAGCATATAATGTCTGCCCTTGTCAAAGCTGCTCCTCCTCCTTCAACCCTCAGCTTTGATAGTTCGGAAATTACGTGTTTTTGTAAATAATGACCAAATCTATTTTTTTGTATTCTCTTTGATGACGGCAGACATTGGACAGACAACTGAAGTGAAACCATGACTTGTAATAAGATATTAAATATGTATGCTGCTTTATCTAAAATATGCAGTGTGAAATTTCTGAACATGAATTTGAACATAGCTTTGTATGCATAATCTTTCATGAAGAGAAATAGTCAACATCTGAACTCATAATCGCCTTTTCCATGTTCTTTTCTGTGGCACGCGGGTGGCAATGTTTGAATTTGTGATGGTAGTGTAGAGAAGTGCGTGATATAATTGGAGGTTACAAGAGCAACTAATGTGCATTCAAAAGTCATTGTTTTGAAGTGTGAACTCTGGAAAATGGTCAGTTATTTGGACTTTGTTTTCACTGTTATACATGATGGTCAAATTGGCCTGCCTCAGTGAGTTTTCAACTCATTAGATCCACTGTCATCAGCAAAATTGTTGCTTTTTCCCTCCCATTCACTTCAATAAATCCCTTTTATATATGTTTCTTGTGGTGTGGTCCCTCTACAACCTGACCCAGTCAAAGAGTGAAGTACTTCATACACAAAATATCATCCTTTGGCATCTGGTATTGATCGTTTTCTCCACATGGAAAATGATCCAGCATGCAAGTTTATCAATACTAAAGAAGATGTAAAACTGCAGTCGAACATTTAAGGTGAGTTTTACGTGTTTTTAATCAAATATGAAGGAGTTCAGTTATAAAGCACTGTCTCAGGAAACAATAAGTAGCTCAGCACTGCAGATTTGATAGAGATCCAACCCTGATAATTTGCAAGAAAAACTTTTCCAAATATTGCAAAATGCTGCTTTTACTGACTGCAGTCTTTAAATGCTACTTTTGCTCATCACCAGCTACTGCCGCAAGTGTTCACAAGGAATCTTAGCCCATTCCTCAAAGGTGAACGCCTCTGGTTTGGTAATATTCCTGCTTTGCATGATGTAAAACACCTTCAGATCCTACCAGAGACTTTCTCTGAATTTTGAATCTGATGACTGATGTTCTGTCTAGAAGAATCTTCTGACTTCTTCTGAAACCATAGCTGACCTACTGCGTCCACACAGATGTCTCACATGTTTTCAAAGATTTAATGATACACAGCGGAAAGCAAAGCATCCAATGACCAGTGAGTGACCTGAAAGTGAGCGCCTTTATGTTACGGCTCCACAGAGCAACATTCTAAAACATCCGTCAGCGGGGGCCTCTCCTGCTATAGCTAACCTGTGAAGGTCGGCGGTGTTTAATAAGATCTGACTGATATGTTTCTTGTGAATTAGTTTGACTAAACATGTAACAGACTAAATTAAACTAATTAAATGCAGCATTTTATGTTGAATGTGGGGGATTATGTGGAGTTATTTAAATTGTTGTGTGATTTGGTTTTCTTGTTCACTGAACCTACAGGGGGCCTGGACCTTTATTAATCCCACTGCGATGCTATCAGCAAAGACCTCCAGTCCTTACCTTGCTTTCTTTAGTTTTACTTTATATTTAGATATACAGTACTTTACATTCCAATTTTGCTACAGCTGTACTTCTGTTTTCCTTTCATTCTCTCAGATTATTGTGAACAGAATCAGTAGATGATGAGGCTCTGTATGACAGCCATGTATAAAAACACAATATATTTGGCAGAATCAGACATATCCCAGTGGCTATGTTTCTTCAATTTCAGACTGCAATGAAAAGAAAAAATCTTGATGATAAAACAGGCATTTTAACTGCGGTTTAACTCAAGTCTGATGAATATTTAAAAGTAGAAAGAGAAGCATATGACAGATTTACAGATAAATATAAATGTGCATAACAGTCATGTGGTTTATGATAAGATGGCTATATCACAGTTTTTCCACTGTTAGGAGTTTGAGACACTACATTTTTAGGATTTATCTGAGTTGTTTTGATGGAGACAAAGAACTCATACTATTCAAGCTACAGCTTCATGTACATTTCTCTATTTCATACTATTGCAAAAAGAAACATTCAACAAAATCCATCAAAGTCCTGTAGCAAGTCATGAGAACACATTGGGATTAACAAACATGTTAGCTAAAAAATGTGAATGGTGACAAATAAATAGAAATACAGTAAATGTAATGTACAGCCCCTCCCCTCCCCCTCACACACACTTTAAGATTTAGTCCTAAAACCAATAAAAGCCCGCAAAGCTTTGAGATTATTATTGATGAGTTAAGCACGTCTTCCACCCACTTTGATCCACGTCCACTCCACCGCTTTCCCACTTATAGGAAGAATGAAAATGACTTCCTTTGGGAAGAAATACTGCACTTGTCTCTTATATCAGTATCATGAGATAAATAAAGCCAACAATATTCATAGGTAAGACAAGAGGTTAGAAAGCATCTGGAAAAATATGATCCATGCCTGCAAAATCTGGTCCGGTCTGTCATTCACAAAACTGCTTTGATCAGCCATTTTGAGAGGATGCTGCAGCTCCCTGCATGTGTGTCTGCAGCACGGTCTAAGGCCTTGGGGAAGAAAAGTAGGAACCAGTGAAAGTATTTTTATCCTCCAGTTCTGCCTCAGCAAAAAATGAGAAGCAGACGATGGTTAAGTCATTAGAGAGGGATGAGTGTGTGGGTACTTCTGCGTGGTGATCAACATATTAACACATGAATGATGAGGGTAGGCATGTCACACACGGCAGTGTGCTGGTTTCAAATGAGTGAACTGAACAAATAGATAAGTTCTCAGTCAATCAGGCCTCAAACGCTATTGATTTCATGTTAAGGTGGTAATAAATCAACACTGCTTTGCCTTCATTACTGATTGTACTTATCATTATTACACTACTGCAGTAATTGCACCATTAAGACATCATCCATCAGTTATCATATTATTGTGTGCATTATGTAGGATGGCTCAATAAAGTTATGAAATAATATCACATATATTCCAAAAATAAAGAAGTGGAGGGAGGGCTCAGGAATCAGAGGGGTTGTTGCTGAATGTCAGAATTGGGGATAAAGAAGCCGCCTTGCCAGTGCAAGAGCTTGAGAGGTCAGACATTGTTGGGGCTAACGTTCTTCAGGTTGTTGAGCTCCAGCTCCAGCTGGCGTATTCGCACATCCTTGGAGGTCAGCTCCTCTTTCAAACGGCGCAGTTCATCCTGCTGCCGGAAGAACATCCGCAGGAGCTACATGAAGGAATGGAACAAATACGTTTCTACCATGTAAAAACAATATGAATGGATTTATTATGGAGATGTTATGTATTTTGACCCTTTTTAAACTTTTAAGATATGAAATCAAAAGTTCAGTACAACCAATAATTTAAGAGACTTTGAGGGAGATAATGTACTTACATATAAAAAAAAAAGTTTTACAAAGAATTTTATCTGTAATCATTCAGTGGTTGTTTAAATTCACACAACATATCAGTTTATTACTGAAATTGTTTTTAAATTGCAAAACCAAACGTTGCTTTAAACATTGTGCCAATAATAATAATAACAATAATACATTTAACTTTTATTATTTTACAGAATAATTAATATATTACATCTCCAGTGCCTTTTTTTCCTTGCATATCACATAAAAATGTACCTTAAATTACAATAATATATTTAAGGATTTAAATCATAATACATTACGTGCCTGCTCTCCTGGGCACGTAGTATAATTTAATAATATTTTACTTGAAACTTGATAGAACTTGATTAATCCATTTGTAATGCACAGTAGGATCCTCCTGTGCATCTTCATCATTCATCTACTCATCTCAATTTGAAGTTTAATTATCTGTAAAGCTATTAATGCTGGTTTAGTGAGTTTGTAAAAGTCTTCTGTATTTCAGGATCAGTTGTGCGGACAGATCTCACCATTGGCTCTCCACATACCTCGTTCTCTGTCCTGGGTGGAACATTCTCTAGCAGGTCAATTCCATTCACCACCACACTCTTCTTTTCCTTCACTGGGGCTTTGAACACTAACTGGTTTGGCCGATGGTAACCGTCCTTCAGGGACATCAAGACTGGGTCTGTTTTCCAAAATAGAGTAAAAAAAAACTAATATGTATATGAAAACCAAGAGGATAAGACATCTCTGCATTCAATAAAGTCTCCTACACACTGATCTGCATTATAGAATGAGGTGTTTGTATAGTGTGGTAGGACTTTTGTTGAAATGCCTACCTCCCACCCACCCTGTTTCCTGTATTTAATATTCAAACAAATGAAATATTCTGTGGTTAAAAAAAAGAAAGAAAAAAAACAGTGGAAACAAGTCCAGCTCAAGTTGTGTCTTATTGACTGAAAGGAATTAACTGTGGGAGTTTCTGCAATGTGTTCAGGGAAAGTGTGAGAGTTAGCAACAAGGAACAAAATGAAGTAAAGACAGTGACTGAAGGTGATTTGTTATATGTGTTGCTTACCTCTGTTAATGCCACTCAGCCATTCACTGGCAGACAGCGCCGGTTCTGTTCCTGCTGTCATGGGGTAGATGTCCTCCTGGTACGTGTCTGACTGGAAACCAGGAAACACTATTTTTATTGATTAGCTAGTTGATTATCTAAACATCTGAGGGTAACAGGATTTCAGCTGATGAGAGTCTTTTTTTGACTCACCCTTCTCGGCACAATCATTGAAACAGGCTCAATGTAACCCTTGAGGGTGATCAGCTTGTAGAAGCGGTACACCTCGCAGGCTGCCACATCCAGACCATGCTTTGGCATCACACCTGTGGACAGACCAGAGGCGTGTGATGACATGACTGCTTTGACAAACTGGATTCACAGACATCACAGATTATTGGGTGCTGCTACACGACAGCGAATAGAATCAGAATCACTGGTCAGCTTACCGAGTCCCTTCTGTGGAGCAGGGGACCGGAACTCCATCAGGTATTGTAAGTATGGCTTCTCCGTGGTAATTTCAAAGTAACGAATGTTTCCATCTCCCTGTCAGGAGGCAACATAATGGACAATACTTTACATTGTATTTTGACAGCTTTTACAGTATGTATGATTGCAAATCACTCCGTTCATTGACAGAGTACAAATAATAATTTCATGCAGCATTTCAGTGACTGTTTATCTGACAGACTGACTACTCAACAGGAGCTTGCTGCCAAATATACGACATAAAAGTAAACATTATAAACTGAAACTCAGATTATTCTCTTTTACCATACATTACCACATTGAATTCAAATTGTTTGGTTGGTTGGTTAATCAGCAGGATTACAGTTTATTAACCTTTTTCAACACTGTAAGAGAAACATTTTCAATGAGTTAAGAATGTCATGATCACTCCATTCCTGCACTCTGCTCCACTGTCCCACCTCCCAGCCTGACCACACCTCCCACTGATCACCCACACCTACAGCCCATCTGCAATCAGTCCGGTATTTAAACCCACATCTCACACTCAGTCTCTGCCTGTCCAACGACTCTGCCTCCTGTTCCAGCCCCGGTAAATTGACTAGCCTTCTGTCCCTTGACCTCGTCTCCTGCCTGCTCCCTTTCTCTGGAGGGATCCTTTGTGTCTCCAGCGTGCTCCGCTGGCCTAGCGGTTACATGCCTGCCGCCTGGGAGACCCAGGTTCGATTCCCACTCCGCCCGGCCTGAAAATAAACATTGTTGAACTTAACTCCTGTCTTGCCTCTTTGTGCTGCACTTGGGTCCTGTTCGCACCGCGGGACAGTACAATCTGGCCAGTAATGGACCCAGCACACAATCCCACTTCCACGAGTCGCACAGGCAGTGCGAGCTCCCTTTCCCCAGGGGGGTCCGGCCACACTGCAGTCACTGACGTCCTCCGAGAGCATGAGGTCTGTTTCTCCAACCTGGAGAGCAAGCTCGACGCTGCCTTCGCAAACATCTTGGCCCGTCTGGATGTCATGGGGGTCGGCATCGGGTCACCACCACCAGCGGAGGGCATGGCGGCACAGAACGTTCCCAGTCCCTTCTCCTCTGGGGTCCGCCCTTCCAACACTGACACATTTGCTCCTGAGCCCCGGGCGGGAACGCCTGAACGGTATGGAGGAGATCCTGAGACCTGTGGTCCTTTTTTGACTAACTGTTCCCTGCTGTTCTCTCTTCAGCCCCGCACCTTTGCTTCCGAACAAGCCAAGGTGGCTTTCACCATCAACCACCTGATGGGGCGTGCACGACTGTGGGGCACTGCTGAGTGGGAGAGGCAGTCTCCCGCCTGTGCCTCCTTCCAGCTCTTTTTCGGAGGAGTTGCGCAAGGTTTTTGGCTTGGGGTCTTCCAGGTCAGAGACAGATCGGGGACTACTGGGCATGTGCCAAGGGAACCAGATGGTGGCAGGTTACTCCATAGATTTCCGCACCAAGGCCAGTCAGACCGGCTGGAACTCTACGGCCCTGGTTGTCACTTTTCTTCACGGCCTGGCGGGTTACATCAAGGATGAACTGGTTTCTCACGAGGTCCCTACTTCACTAGATGGGGTCATTGAGCTGGCGACCCGAATTGATCGTCGCATCCAGGTCCGAAGGCGGGAGAGGCGCAGGAAGCCGTCCGACATCAGTCATCAGCTTCATTTGGCCGGAACTCCCCCAGCTCACCTGCCTTCGTCAAGCGGCGACGCCTCAGTTGTCCCCATCACCCGCCACCGACCCTCCTGACCTGATCGGGGTTCCCCCGGAATATCACGACTTCTGGCAGGTCTTCAGCAAAGCCAAGGCGTTGTCCTTGCCTCCTCACCGGCCGTATGACTGTGCCATCGACCTGCTCCCAGGCATCTCCCCTCCCAAGGGAAGGTTGTACTCCCTCTCTCAGCCAGAGCGACAGGCCATGGAGGAGTACATCAACGCCTCGTTTGCCGCCGGGATCATCTGCCCTTCCTCCTCCCCGGCCGGGGCTGGATTCTTCTCCGTGGGGAAGAAGGACAAGTCCCTGCGCCCCTGCATTGATTATCGGGGTCTGAACAACATCACGGTAAAGAACCGGTTCCCATTGCCCCTAATGACCTCTGCATTTGAACTCCTGCAAGGGGCCCGGGTATTCACCAAGCTAGACCTCCGCAACGCCTACCATCTGGTCCGCATTCGTGAGGGGGACGAATGGAAAACGGCCTTCAATACTCCTGTGGGACATTATGAGTATTTGGTGATGCCTTTTGGGCTCACAAACGTCCCTGCCGTATTCCAGACGCTGGTAAATGATGTACTCCAGGACATGCTTAACAGATTTGTTTTTGTCTACCTTGATGACATTTTGATTTTTTTCCCAGTCTACCCAGGAGCATGTTCAGCATGTCAAGGCGGTCCTCAAGAGACTCCTGGAGAACTCCCTGTTTGCCAAGGCTGAGAAATGTGAGTTTCATGTTTCATCAATCTCCTTCCTGGGTTACAGCATCTCCCCAGGGAAGATCCAGATGGACTTGTCCAAGGTCTCTGCCATCACCGAGTGGCCCACGCCAGACTCCCGAAAGCAGCTGCAACCATACCTGGGGTTTGCCAACTTTTACCGGTGATTCATCCGCAACTAAAGCTTGGTGGCGGCTCCCCTCACTGCGCTTACCAGTTCAAAGGTCTCCTTCTCCTGGACACCCGAGGCTGCCGCTGCCTTCCGCACCCTCAAGGAACGGTTCACCACAGCCCCCATTCTTCGGATGCCGGACCAAGACCAGCAGTTCGTCGTGGAGGTGGACGCCTCGGATGTCTGGGTTGGGGCCGTCCTCTCCCAGGGGGCAATCTCTGACCAGAAGCTCTACCCCTGCGCCTACTTCTCCCGCCGCCTCTCCACTGCCTATGACATTGGTAATCGCGAACTGTTAGCTGTTAAGCTGGCGTTGGAGGAGTGGCGGCACTGGTTGGAGGGGGACAAACAGCTGTTTCTAGTTTGGACCGACCACAAGAACCTGGAATATATCGGCACAGAAAAACGCCTGAACTCTCTCCAGGCCCGGTGGTTCTTGTTCTTTACCCATTTTAACTTTTCCCTTTCTTATCGCCCCCGCTCTAGAAATGTCAAACCTGATGCCCTGTCCCGGCAGTTCCAGAAAGGTGAGGAGGCCACGGTGGAACCAGGGACCATTCTTCCTTCTCCCTGCGTGGTTGCCACCCTCACCTGGGGCATTGAGGAAAGAGTTCGGGCCGCCACTGAGGGCCAGCCGGGACCCAGTGCCTGTCCCGATAACCGCCTGTTTGTCCCAGCTGACCTCCGCACTGAGGTTTTGGATGGGGTCATTCATCCAAACTGGCGTGCCATCCAGGGGCTCTCAAGACCCGGGACCTTCTTCACCAGCGCTTCTGGTGGCCGTCTCTGGAGAAGGACGTCAGGGACTTTGTTAAGGCCTGCCAGGTCTGCAACCGACACAAGGCGTCCCACCAGGCTCCCGCTGGTCTCCTACAGCCTCTGCCTGTACTTCAGCGCCCCTGGTCTCACATCTCACTTGATTTTGTCACCGGCCTGCCAGCCTCCGAAGGTAACACTGTCATCTGCACCATTGTAGACAGGTTCAGCAAAATGGCTCATTTTGTTCCTTTGCCGAAGCTTCCCTCTGCCAAAAAACTGGCCCCCAGGTTTGTGGGCCCATTTCCGGTCTCTAAGATAATCAGCCCGACAGCAGTAAGATTACTACTACCTCGCACTATGCAGGTTCACCCCACCTTCCATGTATCAAAACTCAAACCTGTGCATGAGAGCCCTCTGTCCCCAGCTCATCCCCCTCCGCCTCCTGCCATCCAATTGGAAGGAGGACCAGTCTGTCGCATCATTCGTTCCCGCCACCGGGGTTGCGGACTGCAGTATCTGGTGGACTGGGAGGGGTAAGGTCTGGAGGAGAGGTCTTGGGTCCCGGGTTGCCACATTGTGGACCCCCTGATGGTGCGCGATTTCCACCACCAACACCCGGAGCAAACAGCACCTCGGACCCGTGGGCGGCCTCGTCGACAGGAGTCCAAGGGGGACAGGCCTGCATCCAAGGGGGAGGCGCTTGACCCCGGGGGCATGGAGTCCTCGGGGTCCCAAGAATTCTAGCCCGCCTTCCTGTTTTCCCCCACCTCCCACCCCGGGTCGGTTTTTGGGACGTCAAGGGCCATCCCTTGAGGGGGGGGTCCTGTCATGATCACTCCATTCCTGCAGTCTGCTCCACAGTTTCCACTGTCCCACCTCCCAGCCTGACCACACCTCCCACTGATCACCCACACCTACAGCCCATCTGCAGTCAGTCCGGTATTTAAACCCACGTCTCACACTCAAGTCTCTGCCAGATTGTAATTGACCCATGTCCTACTCTCCAGCGTTCTACTCCGGATTGCCTGCCCGATCCGACCCGTTTCGTCCCTGGACTCTGCCTCTCGTCTGCCTCCCAGCCAACCTACCCGCCTTTCGTCCACGGATTCTGCCTCGTCTCTCTTTGCCGGTAAACCTGACCCTCGCCTGTCCAACGACTCTGCCTCCTGTTCCAGCCCCGGTAAATTGACTAGCCTTCTGTCCCTTGACCTCGTCTCCTGCCTGCTCCCTTTCTCTGGGGGGATCCTTTGTGTCTCCAGCGTGCTCCGCTGGCCTAGCAGTTACCTGCCTGCCGCCTGCCTGCCGCCTGGAGACCCAGGTTCGATTCCCACTCCACCCGGCCTAAAAATAAACATTGTTGAACTTAACTCCTGTCTTGCCTCTTTGTGCTGCACTTGGGTGCTGTTCGCACCCCGTGACAAAGAAAGTGGATTCAATGTGGGGGATTTTAATGCAGATCCAATTAAAAACTTGGATCCACCAATTTTCTATATTTTAATAATGCCAGGATCATGATGTTGAATTGGACCTGGTTAACTGTTGGGTCTTGGCAGAGGCGTGAAGTCTACTGAGTGCCATTCACGTTATTTACTATTTATTAACCAGGTCGAGTTATCAATCCAGTATGTTTTGTATCTATGTCATTCAAGACTTTGAGGGATTGCTGTTTTTTTTACGGCACACCTGTCACCACCAGTGAACAGGACACTTTTTACTCAGTATTTTTGTGCATTGACTTTATGGAAGAAACCCAAGATGACTGAAGACCTATCTGAGAATTATACAACAGTTGTAATGTGGTGATGTGACGAGGATCAGCGCTGACCTTTCCTGCCAGGTACAACATGTGTGTGTCTGCGTCATAGAAGGGAAACAACAGTCCCGAGAGTCCGTCTATGTCCTCCTCCACAATTGGCATGGACAAATCCTCCTGGAGGGAGACACACACACAGACGCACACGCACACACACAGAATTAAATACACAATTGCTCCAGCCACTCTGGCATTGCAGGCTTGAGCCATTACGGTCTGACCTGGTCCCAGAGAGCAATCTGCCGGGTGTTCCAGCGTGAAACCCCTGTGGTGAGCAGCCTCTTCATGTTGCCCAGGAACACGACTCGGTTTACTCGGTGGTTCTTACAACTGGCTTGCTGGTGGATGCAAAGACAGAATGAAGCTTCTCTCTTTGTTGTGACGCTACAGAGGAAAGTTGAGCTCTATTTTTCCACCAGAGGACAATGATGAGGGGAGCCCATTAGTGTATCAGAACATAAGGAAGATTATATTCATCCTCTGCAGCTAATATCCTGTCGGGGATCAATATTGTATGTACAATTTAAATAAAAATACAAAAAATAAGTAGAAACTATTTATTGGCAGTCCAATGAAGAGATCATTAAATTCAAGCCTGAGGGGGCTGAAAAATGGTGTGACAGATTCCCACTGTTTTGCAGTAAATATGTTTAAAAGTCATCTACATTCTCTAAATATAAATTAAGGTGATCAGAAATTTGTTTTTAAAAATTGTCAACTCAAGGACAGCTAAAGATCCAGAGACGAAATGTCAAATCAATACTTTATATAATTTTATTATATGAAGACCATGAGCAATGACACACTACTATATTAACTACAGGAAGGTTTTCCACTGATGTTCATGAGCCGCTGTCAGCGTACCAGTTTATAAATGTTTAA
Source organism: Antennarius striatus (assembly GCF_040054535.1). Classification (NCBI taxonomy): domain Eukaryota; kingdom Metazoa; phylum Chordata; class Actinopteri; order Lophiiformes; family Antennariidae; genus Antennarius; species Antennarius striatus. The sequence continues at coordinate 10,659,239 of NC_090776.1, forward strand.
TGGATTAGAGGTCCTTGTTCTGTACAGGCCAGCCACGGTCTTCTGACAGATATGCTGCACACCATCATATTGAAATACATTCTTTAGCACCACTGCCTCCCTCACCTGAAGGACGACTCCGGAGCGAGGCTCGATCACACGCAGCTTCTTGTCTTTGCAGCTGGTGGCCAGCAGGCTGCCATCGGTGTTAAAAGACATGCTGAGGATGACGTCTGTGTGGCAGTCGATCATTTTCACCGGCTCCCCAATCTCCAGGTTCCAGATCAAGATCTGAAATAGCCAGGAGGTTGTACTACTAACACATCAGACGGTAGTTTCCACTGACGTGAATATGATTGAAGACCATGACATGACCGACTTTCTCACTGCAGACTAAAATCAGTAAATCAAAGACTAGGATAGAACTACTTGAACCAAATCAGCCTAAATAAAACACTGACATTCACAATGACACAGTAAAGACCATAGCGTTAGTCACAGTTTACTTCATTACTGTAGGCTTTCGGTCTGTACATCAGCAGCCTCTTAGCCTTGCCTTGCAGTCTACTGTGCTCTCATTTGGCACAATGACAGTGAACACATCACTGCCCTGCAGTCAGTGGGACCCCAGTCCAGAGTTCAGAGGGTTGACACTTGTTCTCAGCCATACGTGCCAATCACTCTATGTGATTGGCACTGTCTTTATACCTTTGTTTTCCCATATCCTGCTATATTGACCCAGTTTAGGATTAACCTTTCGTGACTTGTTTACCTGTTAGTTTTTTTTTTATCCCAGAACTCTATAATTCAATACTCCTAACCTAACTCTGTCTCATGAGTACGACTCCATTACAGGTTTTGGACAATAACAAGAACCAGCTGCCAAGATACTGTTAGTTTTGCTAACAGTATCTGCTAACAGTTTCTGTAAAAAGCTATTTAATTAGTGTCACACAAACTGAAATGGGCCAAATAACACAAATTATCAACATATCACAATGAGTTTGAGTATTTCATGTCATTTATTTAGTAATCACAGTGCTGTCACCTGAAACCTCTACGATAGAACCTTGTTGTTTCTGGAGGTACTGATGCGGTACCTTGTAGTCGTAGCCGGCACTCAGGAGGATGCCGCTGCTGGTAGGATGCCACTCTATCAGCCCCACCCGTCTGCTGTGGCCGTACAGCTCCAGCACCGCCTCCGTCATGTTACGCCTTAACCCCCCCTCTGGGATCTCCCATATTCGCACCTGCCTCATTCACACGTACAGAAACACACACACACACACACACACACACAGACACACACACACACAGACACACACACACACACACACACACACACACACACACACACACACACACACACACACACACACACACACACACACACACACACACACACACACACACACACACACACACACACACACACACACACAGTAGAAGTGAATATCATCACAAACCACACTTATATGTATTTTATTACAAATATATTTCACGACGCTTCAATGTGACCTACAAACTACTATCAGGGCACAGACTGAGATCTCTCTGATCAAAAATAGAACATGTATCAATGTAGTCCAGTTCATCAGGATTAGACTGGATTACAGCTATGGCCAGCAGAGATTATCCCTCAACAAGGGAGAGTACCATACAGGATGCATTTCTACCAGAGTAGAGTGATGTAACAGGTGGAAACACCGCCTACAAGGTTTTATGCCTTAAAAAGCTGAGATAAACAGTAAGAGAAATGGAGATTTGATATTGCGCTTGATGTTATTTGATTGGTTAATAAATGACTGGGAGATTTATGCTTTTCTCAACGATTCCATGTGTGTTACTTCCTCTTTTCACCCTCTGTCCTGTAGGAAGCCTCTCAATCAATAATCTCCCTCCATCTCCCTGCATCTGACGAGCGTATGGTCTCACGGGTAGAGTCTCACGATTCACCTTCACACGCCATCACCCGAGTTATCCAATAATACAATAATAATACAATAATAAACATTCATTTCAGATACACAATGACAAATATGGGTCACTCACCGAGGTGTCCTCAGAGCAAGATGCTATGATGTTTTCAAAGAAGGGGTTCCACTTGATGTCCAGAACGTTACCTTGATGGCCACACACCTTTGGGAAGTGAGAGTCCAGGCGGCCGGACTGCAACATGAACACAGATCAGTTATTTCACATTTGTCTATGGTGTAATTATGAGCAGTAAAAATGATGAGGGAAAGTAACACTGATACTCAGTGAAAAATTCATCCATAAAGAACATTACTGAGAAAAACAATATGTAGCTTTTATTGTTATGAAACTAAAATAATATAATCTAATCACAACACTGCCATGAGGGTATTTGATCAAAACAAATCGGACTGGACCAATTTATTGCACAGGGAATCTGAGGCAACAATACGTGTGCAATAACCCAAAGAATCCACAGAGGGGCAGCGGCTCATAACAACAGGAGCCTCTTGATGTCGGTCATGATGTCATGAATGTTTGATGCCACTTCAATCCACTGACCTCTTTTTATTTCCTCAGAGATTTGAAATCCTGTGTGTTAACAACCTCAGTGAACCCTGAAGAGTCTCTGAGGATGCACTGTCAAACTGTCACAATAATAATAATGTCACAATAAAATACTCCGAATAATAAGTGTTTTTATTCTTTCAGTGTACTCTTTAAAAATACATGTATATTTTCACGTCAATCCAATCATTTAAAACTGCCCCATACCCCACTGTAGGAAGTGTGTGTGTGTGTGTGTGTGTGTGTGTGTGTGTGTGTGTGTGTGTGTGTGTGTGTGTGTGTGTGTGTGTGTGTGTGTGTGTGTGTGTGTGTGTGTGTGTGTGTGTGTGTGTGTAAGGTAGCAGTTATGAGCCAACAAAAGCAAAAGGCTGACATTAACTTGACACTGACTGATGTGAGACGTCAAAAATGTAAAATCAGCGTGAGAGGAAGAATCAACCGCATAAACCAGACGCATCATAAATGTTTGTTTCATTCAAGAAATAATTCTCTCTCATTCTCATTCACTGAAGAATGGAAATATTTCAACTTCCGATGCAGGTTCTTCTTTGCCAATAAAAGTTCCAGTGATGTTGACGTTTTTAACATGGCCTCAAAACATTAATATGATGGGATCTAAGGGACTTCCTACTCGGACTAATTACCTGCCAGGAAATAATGTCTGCTGGGAACCACAGGGTCCAGGAGGTCCATCGGGCATTATAAAGAAATCATGAGTGTTGCCTTTAGAGCTTTGACTTAAACACTTTGCTCCTACAGCTGCAGTATGTCTACTCCACAGGCCTGCAGTTCAGATGTGAGCGACCAGATACCCACAGTTCCAGAGACACCATAACATAATCACAACTGACTCTTATTGATCTTGATTCCCAATAAATCCTAATTAACAAGGGTCAGAACTGCTGGTCTGTGAAGCCAGTATTACTGCAGTTCATCCCATAATAACTGCAGCCACCAAGGTCGCTGCTTTCCATTAGTGTTGTCTCTTGCTGAGTCAAAAATTCACAGAGCTTTACAGGGGAGGGTAATAAATGTTCTGGGCCACAACATGCAATCCTGCCAGCCACTAGTTAACCTACAAACAACATGCTGAGTCAGGCTCATGAGGCCAAATTGAAATTCTGTAGCTGAGGTTTATCACATGTCAGAGTAGCATCAGAGCGCTGCTTAGTGGTCTGGATCTGTTTGACTCTACAGTCCTGTTCCTTGTGATACCATTGCAATAATATGATGATTTCATGGTCACAATTTTCAGATTAAAGTGACATCCTTATTCCACCAGGAGTTAAAATATATCTTTAGCTTTATAGGATCGATGTGTGAGTGACTCAGCAGGAAATCATCGATATTGTTTGTGGAGCAGGAGGAGATCTTTGTGAAAGCTCACACGTCTGAGGGTGTCCTCTATTTAGAGGACACCCTCTAAATAGAAGGTTATCTCACAGACATCCACAGACTGCTAAAGAGCAATGATTCTGACTGTTTTCATGTCCACTTGTAATCAAGATTTATCTCTAATCATCAATTCAGTTCAGGTTCTGCTTTCTGTAACATAAATCTTATGATACATGACAAATATGTTTTTGCAAATTAAAGCTGCCATCATTAAGAGTTTGCTAACGCTCATAATATGATCCCAGCAGCGTGGAGTGTACTGGTGGAGCAGATGCCCTGTTTAGTGCTCAATATGCAGAGAGTAATCACAATGATTGTCAATATCAGTAGCGTTGTTGCAGCAAAATAATCCAAGATTTCAAACAGTCCTGCAAGCACAGCAACGCTTTGAGTGTAGCAAGCCCGTCCCAGCATGTACCAATGAATTGGAAATCACCTCCGGACTCACTGAACTCCACTTTGCCATGCTAACTTCAGCTAGAAATGTCAAGCCCATCAAAGTTAGAAACACTGCTGGAGACATGCTAGTGCGGTGTTGTCCCAAACTCTGACAAACACAATTAACATGATTATTGCTTTATGACAGCCAACGCTAGAGCAGTTGTGTGTTTGAATAAGAAATCACCAAAACAAAGCTGAGGTATCAGCTGAAATTTACATTCTGATCAACTGGGCAATTTATCACATATTTCAAGAACATGTACTTTTGTCACGTTATTTCTCACAGATAGCAGAGCACCTTGCCATATGTTACTGTATGATATTAAAACACCAGAACACTTCAGAAATCACTGTGAATGCACAGTAAATTCATCAAGTCAGATTCTGTACAGCTCCATTAAGCCTGTGAGGTCTCCCTGGTCCAGACAGGACGACCACTCTGAACACTGGTCCTGCCTGAAAGCAGCCTGACTCGACCCGGCTTGGGGGAGAAGAGCTGTTCAAGTATCTTGGCTGGGTCGCTCTTAAAGAGGCAAAGCACTCAAGGGTTTCTCTCCCTTTCATTTATCACACATACAAAGTGGAGTCAGAGGAAGACTGCAATATAAGCTCATAAAATATAACATACATATTTGTGCACTTTTCTTAATACCTTAACTAGACGTGTTTTCCTGAATCCATCTTGCTCTATACAGTAAGGGTTTCAGTAAAATGTTTAATTAAATGCATTTCTGTGAAAAAATTACTTTCTCCTTAAAAGCCCTTAATGATCTGTTTTCTGTAGGCATAATGATTAAATAGTAATTTTGATACATTTTCAAAATATACAGATTGTTAAAATTAGAACATAATCAATAATTCAGAATCAGCAGTGAGGCAGAATTTAGTTTCAGAAAAACTCTATCAATATGAAGAAACTCGCTGCCATTCCCTATGATGGTTCTTGTAATGATAAACACGTTTTCTTCCGTGACGGTGCCTTATTGTCTGATCTAAGGGCAACATAGAACATTTATGTGATCCTATTGTGATCCTACCCTGTCACAGCCTTGGCTTTATATTTTTTTCAAATAAAGCTACTTTGCCCTGCAGTAGAGAGGATAGTTTAAGCTGAATTTTATTAATGTATTACCATAGTAATCTAATCTAAATCCCTAATAAATAAACCATTTAAGATACTTGATTTATGATTGTTTTCTCAACATAATGTCAGATTTACCAGAGCCAACATAATGTTTGATAAGCTTGAAACTTAAAACATGACAACTCTACTGGTATATAGAGTAAAATAGAGGGACACCCTCAGATATGTTGTTGTACATGTCTGGAATGACGACAAATAGCACATTTTTAATGCAACAGTGCCTGTTACCTGGGAAACAGGTAAAACAATGAACGAGCCTCCACCAGCACTCTCAGTAACGACCGCCAAGAACTTGCAGTTGACGGCACAGAAGTGGTTGTCATGGACGTTCTTGGTGATGGGGACTCCATCGAAGCAGTGCTCCCGGTTGGCCACTTTTCCATAGACATTTCGAAACTTGGAGCCTCGGTAGCTTGGCCGCCATGACATCTGAGGAAAATAAACACATCCTAACGTTTGAAAAAATATAATAAGAGATTATTTTAACTTCTATAAGTACCGTAATGAAATGTGAATGTTTAACCTGTTTTACAAGAAAAGCCCATGTGACAAAAATCCCTAAAATATTCATTCAATTTTTAGCTACAGATATACTCCTTATAATGTGTATAGATTCAATTCACAAAATGGTTAGAGGCTGACATTGTATTTATTCTCCATCCACAAAAAATATTTTTACCATCAGTTTATTATAGTTAAAACACAGCTAACACTAAAATGACAAGCTTACTTTTGTTTAGGGTGGGTTAAGTAATTATAGTTAGACAGGTCTCTGATTAGTTCGTACCTGAAGAGGAGAGTTTAGGCTGATAGTCTGAGGTAATTAATGTTCACAAGTAAGAATGCTTAATGCTGTTAAGTTAAAACCAGTTAAGTTAATTCACTGGGTTCCCACCCATTTCCCATTCTACAAACAAACAAACAAACAAACAAATAATCAAACAAACAAACAAACAAACAAACAAACAAACAAAGGCAGACAGGCAGGCAGGCAGACAGTCACAGGGTGGAGTGTCCCATTTATGCAGATGTGACAACAGTTTTAAATACTGTTGAGCGGTTTTCAGATGCTGTGGAAATGGTTTTGACATCATTTGATGTTCCATCAAATCCAGTTACCGTGTCAAAAAGTAAAAGCAGTAGTAAAGTCATCACTTCTGAACTGTCAAACCACAGACAGGACATTGGTATAAAGCTAAAAAGATTCATCGCTGTCATAGAGAAGTGATTACAGTAGTCCTGTTGTTTACAGATGCAGCCTCTCTTGTGCTTCATGTAGCCACAGATATGTGGTTATGTTTGATTCAACATGTTTCTTTTGTTTAGTTCTCCACCATAAGAATCCACCAGGCTCTTCCTCTGGCAAGACCTGGACTGACGTGAGTTGAACTAGCCAAGGGAAGTGGACGTCAAGTGGACTTTGTCCTGTAACTATAGGCTTCTCCCTTCATTTGATAAATCTTTCGTGAGTCACATCTGTTTATGCATCCAGAATTAGAGATGCTTTTGAAGCACATTGGTTCACAACAACTGAGGGAGAGGATTCATTCTCCTCAGATCAGTAGCGCTGTTCCCGGATGACATCAGGCGATCCTATATTCAGCATTGTTCTTGGGATGTGGACAGGAACCAGACACATCTTCCGACCATGCTGCTCCCATTGTCTCTCCCTGTTCCTTTTTGTTTCACACCAGAAGGGGAAATGGTTTCTAGGGGCCACGAGTGATAGGGATCACTAGATGTCACTAATGCTGGTACACTATGATGTTCACTAATAGATTGAACATAATTACTGGCTATTTGTCCACAGGAAAAGAACAACAAACAAGCAAAAACAAAATAAACGATGAATGAAATATGACCTCGCAAAAAGCAGCTAGCTGGCTACACAGGTGTTCTTGTGTTGCCAAGAACACCTACAACAAAAACAACTACAGCGACGACAACAACACAACAACAACTCTAACCCTAACAACAATAACAATAACAACAATTAACCTACTCGTCCCAAATCTCAAGAAAAATAAAAATTAGCTTTAACTCAAATGACTATGGTGCTAAAACACACCAATGTGTCAGTAATAATAACATAACCATACGATCCATATAACAACACTTTCACATGTGTTGAAATCTTAATAGTGTCAGTATATTGTAAAGATAAACCTTTATTTATTTATTTATTTAGTACTGCTTACGTTTTAAAGTTAATTTTGGAAATACTATGAGCTCAGATGTGATAATTTGTTGAGTCTCACAGATTCACTTCATTTTGGACTAAATCTTTAGACATATGACAACATGAGTTGCAGCCCTACAGTCATATTGTCCTACTGAGCGATGGTCACAGGCAGCACGTAAGCATCTCACCCTGATCCCAATCAAACCTGGACTAGCTGCTCTGAAGTCATGTCTGCAGTGAGCAGCATAATGGCAGCTTGTTAAAGAATTAATGCAGAACAGAAGCGCAGCAGCAGAGTGGCCTGGAGGACGATTGGAAAGCAGCAAAGTGGAGACTGCTTTCTCACAAGGATGCTCATTCTTTAGTAGCTGGGGTATGGCACAGAGAGGATATCTGTCTGTGTTTGTCTTCCTCATCTCATGAGGGGTTTGCAGCAGATGCACACAGTCACGCACAAACAAAACAACCCAGAGAAGAAATAATGTTTTATCCATCAGCGGATCACAAGATGTTAGAGTGTGATTCCCTCTAGACTTAGATAACAAGGACTCCAACTTTGCAGACTCCTTGCATATTTTCCCCATCATTTCTTTTCCAAAAAGGGCCTGTGACTGCTGTTAACACTCTAATCTCTTTATTAAACATGCCCCCTTACCTTACCAGTGTCCTGCCACTACAGTCAGCGCTGCTGCAGCCTTCTCACACTACAAACATTCAGCCGCCACGATATTTCCTTCTTTCCTCTCCAACCCAAGCCGATGGCCAGTGTCTGTTCTGCCTCCTCTTTCTCTCTCATGTTCACCCCCCTCCCCTATAAACTTCTCCTGTGCTGATAGCTGTAGGGCGAGCACTCCCTCTTCCTCGTCTTACCCTTTTCTCTCCCATCCCACCACTCAGTCAGGCCACAGCCTCTCACGCCCCAGCCCAGACACTGCCAGCAGTAGAGTAGTCACCATTCATCCCTTTTCTTCTCCCACACACTGCATGTTTGGAATAACAAGGGCAGTCTGGCTGATTCCCACCACCACCAGCAGTTCTTCACTGCCTTCTCCCCTCCTCCTTTAATCTTCTATCTGATCTCTACATCTACCCTAATCCTTCGCTCCACAGGTATGAAAGCGATCTTAGTTTATTTAAAGACAAGTGCATTGCAGGGAGAAAGAGTAGACATTGTTTTCAACTGCAGCACCATCAAAATCTGCTGCATGCATTTTTGGAAGTTGCTTTTTAAATATTTGCATAGTGCATATAAATTATTATGCATTCCTTTTAACTATCCTAAAGGTATTTAAGATTGTTTTTCTCTTTTCTTAACTTACCCCGAAGGTAGCATTGAAATTATTAATGTTGTTTTTGTTATTGCTATTTTTATTGGCGAGGGTAAACTTGAGCTTTACTGCTTGTTCTTATTATGACTGGAGTGTAGAAAGACTGCCATAAAATTTACTGAATATGGGGGAAAAAAATAAAGATATCCACCTCTTTACTCACAATCACATCAAAATTTAGTAGGTTCTTTCCTGGCCTGCGTAACATCGTATTTTATAATGTTTCATAATATAATCCAACAATCAAACACACGGCTATACTTAGATGGTGGTAAATAAAATCATTCATGAAGCTTCTTCCCCTCCCCCCAAAAACAATTAATTTATTTTTCATAAACAAAATATTATTAGTAGACTGACAAAAACTAAAACCCTCTTTTGCATAATATTAAAATGCTGATTTAAAAACCAAGTGGAGCTGGAGGTAAGGGAAACTCGGTCTGGAAGCTCCCCTGGTCAGCTGGATATAGTGAGACAGGTGGAATCGTGAAAACGCCGTCCCCTGATGATTGTTTGTGGGGTTGAAATGCAAGTAGAGCCCCGCAGGTTTACTGTGATCGAGGTCTGCCTTTGTCTCTGTTGTGTGTGTGTGTGTGTGTGTGTGCGTGTGTATGTGTGCGTGTGTGTGTGTGTGTTTGTGTGTGTTGTCTTTGTTCCTGCCCATGTGTCTGACCACGTGTTGTCTGCGTACACCTACTGTAGTTTTCTTTCCTGTGGGCCGTACCACTCTAGGGAGCCGCGTATTTATATTTTACATTTCGCTTCAGGGTACTGCTTCTGTTATGTGAATTCAATCTTCCTCTTTCCCCTTTGAGGGTTAAATTCTCTTCCAGATATTCTGAAAGCAGCAGAATTTTGTTTCCCAGTTAAATCCAATCATCAAAATATTAAACTCATGGTCAAGCTGCCATGGCTTTACTCTTTGTTGTCACACTTGAGGACAGATGTCTGCTCTCCTCTAAGACCAGACAGTCAATGCAAAATTAAACTTTATTGTGAATCACAAAAGACCATTCAAGCAGCGACAAATAAAATCAAAGGGTTAAATTATTCCAGTTAAAATTTTCTCAATGCTGGTGCCAAACAAGGAAGTAGAGCCATCTGAGCTCACATTCAAAAGACATGAAAGGGACTCCATAGGGCTCCTACATGTCCTGCCACTTAGTCACAGTGAAGTCCTGTCAAACTGCCACGTCAAGTTCCGTCTCCACCTCCTCTCCGTTGGCAACGACACTGTAAAGTCATTTATGATGGCTTCCCATCTCAGTGAGGAATCAATCTCCACAAAACCAGAGATATCCTGTTGGCTCCTCAGGCCAAATTCTTTCTGAGGCCAAATTTTCTCTCAGCAGAAGTGTCTCCATTTCCTGCTTATGCAGGAAGTGCAGCTTAGCTTGGAGGTGCAGAGAATATTCTTAGTGAAAATGAAAATTGTTCGATCAAAGTGTATTTAATAGTAATTGGTTAATGGCCAGCATCATTGGCTGGTGTCAATGCTGAATCCAATCCTGTCAACAAAAGATTTTTTCAAACACGATCAATTATTAAGTATTTTTTCACCTACAACCATTGTGCCAGGATTTTAAATAACTGGTGAACACTTTTATAGAATAAGGAGCAATCACAGTCTATAGTGATAACAGTCTGTTTTTGACGAATGATTTTTACAGGTTGTGACTCTGAAATTGCTTCATTACTGTATAAATGAAATAAACGCATCAATCCTTTACAAACAGAAGAGCCGATGGTGGCATTCAGAGCATGCTGAATGATAGATTACAAGTCATAGACGCCGTGATGGAGGTGTCCAGGTAGCCTGAACACAATGTCATGTCTTCCTCTTTGTAGAGTCACAGTCAGCATTAATGTGAAGCAGGCATAGAAACATTACAGTACATAAAGGAGAATCCACGCCTCACTGGACGGATGTAGACAAGTAGGATATAGGCTGGTAACATATTTGGAGGCTGAAACCAATAATTATCTGTTCCAACAGGGAACAAACCCAGACACACACACACACACACACACACACACACACACACACACACACACACACACACACACACACACACACACACACACACACACACACACACACACACACACACACACACACACACACACACACAGTATGAAGGGATTCTGTCCAAGAGAGTTTTTTTGCTGGATTTTCCACATGGACCGTTCAGGAATGTTGGAAAGGTAATGTTTTATTTGAGGCTGCCTTCATTTCAATCACTTGAAGATAGAACTCGTAGGAGCTCACTCCAATATCAGAATCATTAACATCTACTGAATTATTTCTGGAGTTTCTCAGACAAGTTACTGTAAAAGGAACACAAACACGCCACATCACATTAATTGAAAATTACAAATGATTTCCGTGAATGAATTTAAATATTTAAACTGTTAATCCTCCATTAAAAAGTGTTTAAATTATTTATTTAATTATTTATGTATTTCAAGGTGTTCAGCTGCCATTACACTCGCGCACCCCCTAGCGACAGCTCGCGCACCACACTTTGGGAATTCCTGCCCACGCTACTCGGCCCCGGATAAGCTGTTGATGATGGATGGATGGATGGACCTTAAAGAGCATGTTGATATCTTTTGACAATATAATAGCATGTGAAACTGTTAAAGAGTATGCAATAAACTGGTTAAGTTTTGTATAAACACTGTCTGCTGAAAGAGGTGAATATGATCATTATATTCTTGTGGAGAACACTGGCAAGGTCAACTTATTGTTTTGACTACCTATGATGTTACAGTAACAAACCTTGTGTTCCTAGGAGGAATGTAAACATGGTTATGCTCTAGACTCTTGCCAACAGTCTCAGCAGGGATGCCCATACTTCCCTCTCCCCAGACACCTCCTCCAGCTCCTCTAGGGGGAGCCTGAGGTGTTCCCAGGCCAGCCGAGAGACATAGTCCCTCCTCTAGTGTGTTCTTGGTCTTCCTCGAGGTCTCCTCCCAGTAAGACATGCCTGGAAAACCTCCCCAGGGAGGTGTCCAGGAGCTTTCAGGAATAGATGCCCAAGCCACCTCAGCTGGCTCCGCTCGAGACGGAGGAGCAGCGGCTCTACTCCAAGCTCCTCCCTGATGACTGAGCTCCTCACCCTATCTCTAAGGGTGCGCCCAGCTACTCTACGGAGGAAAGTCATTTCAGCCGCTTGTATTCAGGATCTTGTCCTTTCGGTCATGACCCAAAGCTCATGACCATAGGTGAGAGTAGGAACGTAGACTGACCGGTAAATCGGGAGCTTCGTCTTGCGACTCAGCTCCTTCTTCCCCCCAACAGACCTGTACAGCGACTGCATCACTGCAGAAGCTACACTGATCTGTCTGTCAATCTCACGTTCCATCCTTCCCTCACTCGTGAACAAGACCCCAAGATACTTAAACTCCTCCACTTGGGGCAAAGACTCTCCACCGACCTGAAGAGGGCACACTATCCTTTTCCAGTCGAGAACCATGGCCTCGGATTTAGAGGTGCTGATCCTCATCCCACTCACGTCACAGTTGGCTGCAAACTGTTCCAGTGCACTCTGAAGGTCCAGATTTGATGAGGCCAACAGGACAACATTGTCTGCAAAAAGCAGAGATGAAATCCTTTGGTCCCCAAACCGGACTCCCTCCGGATCCTGGCTGCGCCCAGAAATTCTGTCCATAAAGATTATGAACAAAACCGATGATAGAGGGCAGCCCTGCCGGAGTCCAACATGCACCTGGAACAGGTCTGACTTACTGCCGGCAATGCAAACCAAGCTCTGGCTTCGGTCATACAGGGACCCGACAGCCCTCAGCAAAGGGCCCCAGACCCATACTCCGAAGCACTCCCCACAAGATACCATGAGGGACACGATTGAATGCCTTCTCCAGATCCACAAAACACATGTGGACTGGTTGGGCAAACTCTCATGAACCCTCGAGCACTCGATAGAGAGTATAGAGGTGGTGCAATGTTCCGCGACCGGGCTGAAAATCGCATTGTTCCTCCTGAATCCGCGGTTCGACTATAGGTCCAATCCTCCTCTCCAGTACCCTGGAATAGACTTTCCCCGGGAGGCTGAGGAGTGTGATCCCCCTATAGTTGGAAAACACCCTCAGCTCCCCCTTTTTGAAAAGAGGGACCACTGCTCCGGTCTGCCGATCCAGAGGTACTGTCCTCAACTGCCATGCAATGTTGCAGAGATGTGTCAACCATGACAGTCCCTGCACATTCTGAGACTTGAGGTACTTAGGGCGAATCTCATCCACCCCCGGTGCTATGCCACCAAGGAGTTTGGCAACCACCTCGGTGACTTCAGCTTGGGTGATGGACGAGACCTTAGCCTATGCTTCTCTGTGTAAGACATGGCAGCGGGATTGAAGAGATCCTCGATGTATTCTTTCCATCGCCCGACAATATCCTCAGTCGAGGTCAGCAGCTCTCTGCCTCTACTGTAAACAGTGTTGGCTGTGCACCGCCTTCCCCTCCTGAGGCGCCGAATGGTTTGCCAGAATTTCTTCAAGGCTGACCGATAGTCTTCCTCCATGGTCTCTCCAAACTCCTCCCAGAATTGAGTTTTGCCTCCGCGACTACTCGAGCCGCAGTACAGCTGGCCTGCCTGTACCTGTCAGCTGTCTCCAGAGTCCTACAATTCAACAAGATTTGATAGGACTCCTTCTTGAGTTTGACGCCACCCCTTCCTTCCAGTGTCCACCACCGGGTTTGGGGGTTACCGCCGCGACAGGCACCAGAGACCTTGCGACCACAGCTCTGAGCAGCCGCTTCGTCAATGAAGGCGGCGAACATGGTCCACTCTGACTCAATGTCCCCAGCCTCCCGCGGAATCTGGGAGAAGCTTTCCTGGAGGTGGGAGTTGAAGACCTCACTGATAGAGATTTCTGCCAAACGTTCCCAGCAGACTCTCAAAACACGTTTGGGCCTGCCGAGTCTTTCCGGCCTCCTGCTCTGCCAGTGGATCCAACTCACCACCAGGTGGTGATCGATTGACGGCTCTGCCCCTCTCTTCACCCGAGTGTCCAACACACGCGGTCGGAGGTCTGATGATACGACTACAAAGTCGATCATCGACCTCCTGCCTAGGGTGTCCTGGTTCCTTGTGCACTCATGGACATCCCTGTCGTTGAACAAGGTGTTTGTTATGGACAAACTGTGACTAGCACAGAAGTCCAAAAACACAGCACCACTCATGTTCAGAGCGGGGAGGCTGATAACCCAATCACCCCTTTCCAGGTCTCACTGTCATTGTCCACGTGAGCGTTGAAGTCCCCAAGGAGAACAATGGAGTCCCCAGTCGGAGCACTATTCACTACTCTTCCCAGGGACTCCAAGAAGGCCGGGTATTCCGCACTTGGCCGAAACGACAGTGAGACACCTGTCCCCATACCAAAGGTACAAGGACGTGACCCTCTCGTTCACCGGGGTGAACTCCAACATATGACAGCTAGCTATGGAGCCACAAGCAAGCCCACACCAGCCCGCCACCTCTCACCTCGGACAACACCAGAAAAGTGGAGAGTCCAGCCCCACTCAAGGGTTTGGGTTCCAGAGCCCATGCTGTGGGTGGAGGTGAGCCCGACTATATCTAGTCAGTACCTCTCAACCTCCCTCACAAGCTCTGGCTCCTTTCCCCCCAGCGAGGTGACATTTAATGTCCCTAGAGCTAGACTCTTTGTCTGGGGATTTGGTCGTCCAGCCCCATGCTGACGACTGCCACCCAATCCACACTGCACCCGTCCCCTGCGGTTTCCTTGGCGGGTGGTGAGTCCACTGGAGGTTGGGCCCACATCGTCCTTTCGGGCTGAGTCCGACTGGGTCCCGTCAGCAGAGGCGCGGCCACCAGGCGCTCGCATACGAGCCCCAACCCCGGGTCCGACACCAGAGTGGGGCCCCGGTTGCGCCATACCGGGCGATGTCACAGTCCTTGATTTTTCATTTTTCCTTGCTCTTTAAGGTCTCAAAATGTATTGTTATCCCATGATATCAGAAATCCATGTTTTTGTTTTGTTTGTTTTTTTGTTCATTAATCCATGTTTCTGATGTTTCTGATGTTTTTTCAACTGTTCCATGTAATACGTGACGTGTCCAAAATTATTGTAGAGCTCCCACTATTGAAGTGACTGTTGTACTGATCTTTGGTGTAGTAACAATTCTTCTCTGTCTTTATTTCTCGTATTTCACCAACTCCTCCGCACTCCTGATCACCATTGTTTTCATCTGGACCGGATAAAGCCCCTTGTTTTGATGAAGATCCTGCAGTTGTTCATCCAGGTGTTATCGATCAGTCCATTCTTCTTTAGTTGTCAAGCTTTTTTAGCAATATTAGCATTGTTTTTAGTGAGATACTCATTAATGTAGAAATTTTTTCCTTTCTGTTTGAAGCCATGTTTCAGAAGACCAATTTGGTGTTTACGATTCTGGAATTGTATCAGCACTGCAGGTGGTCTCCTACCTCCAGATGGTAATGGGTAACATGTCACAATCTGGCCCAGATCTATATCCAGATCCCTCAATTAAGAACTCACTTGTTGCTCCAGAGATTCAATATCAGCGCTGTGCTGAGTCTTATCTCCACTGGACACAGCATTTGTGTGATTCCTCGGCTTGATTTTGATGCCAGTGATGATCACATCATTTATACGAATGCTTTGTTCCAAATAATCCATTTTTTGTTGTCCCTGTTCCAAGACAACAATTCTTCGGTCTTTTTCATTCATGTCTTTCTGCATTTTCTTCATTTTGTCCTTCATTTCTTCCATGGCGTCTTGCACCAGTTTAAGGTTTTCTTCCAACTTTTTATCAAAGTCACTCCTTAACTTATCAAAGTCACTCCTTAACTTATCAAAGTTGCTCTTTAACACGCTCTTTAACTCTTCCATAGAAGAGACCATCTGGTCTTGAGTATCCTCCGATTTTCCTCTTCCTTTCGTCATTTTGCAGAGAATCAAAATCAAAGATTAAAATTGAAGTGGAGCAATGACCTAAAGGGACTTAAGGTCATCAGTAGTTTATATCTTCCATATATCTAGGGTAATCTCAACACCTGTTTGATATGTTTTGTTGTGTTAGATAATCATACATTCATGTTGGATTGTCATCACTTACAAAGTGAGTGTATGATGACTAAAAAAAACCCACACCTTTGACTTTAGACGCGCCGTGCAGTAACACAATCTTGAAATTCGTTAATATCATAGGAACAACAGTGAATCAAGCATTCATATAATATTGATGATTTAAACAGCTTACAGAGTATCTTTGAATGTTCAGGATGCTAGGTCATAAAGACAGGAAGCTAATGGAAGCCCCACTCACTGTTAATGTTGCTAAGCGCACTCAAGATGAGGAAATCCAGAAACCCAGGAGTGGACGTCCCGGAAATCCATCCATCAGCTGGTGGGGTGAGAGGAGTTTACTGACAGCAGTTCATTCATCTCCCTCATACATATAATGCATTTGCACATGGAAATAAATCCGAGACACGAAGGTCACCTATCAACACAGGTTTTAATTAATTAATCGTCTCCCTGATGCTTGTTTCTCCTCATCCTTCAGGGGTCATATACTTTCTGAAATATGACTCGTCTCACATCCTGAATGGATTGTGTACTCAAGGTGGAGGAATTGTCTAGAAGACTGAGAAACAGGAGGGGGAAAAGCAGGAAGCAAAGATAAAGGGAGGTAGAAATAATGAGCATAGTGAATAAAGCATTCAAGGTGAAACAGAAGACTAGGGTGGGTCAACAATGAATGATGAAATATTTGTAGAAACAAAGAAAAAAGGCAGACGGAAAGGAGAAGCAGAGGAGGTTCTCACCAAAGAGATTAACTCCCCCTCTGTTGGGCTGTTTGCCGTGCAGCAAAACCTCACACTGAGCCAACGCAAACAACCTACTGACAAATATCAGTACATTTAGCATCTAACTCGCAGTAACATTCTCTTTATCCTAACTCCAATGACAACAAATGTCTTTAGAGTCCTGGAGACTCCAGTCTGTAGCTAAAAATTATCAACACAGAAAGACTTTGCTTTTTAAAAAAAAAATAAAGTTAAATACCAATCCAGAAACAAAATGTAGTGATTGGATGTTACATCGCCGCAAGATGCAAACAGTGTTTTCATTCCAGATGATATTCCATAAATTTAACTGATATTGTTCCAAATGAGAAAGTTCACAAACCTTTGCAGAAGCAGTGCTAAAGAAAGTTACACCGTTGGACACAAATCTCATCAGCTCTGACAGGAGATCTTTCTGGCGATGAATCAAATTGAAAAGGCCAGTGGCAGCGAGCCCAAAACAAAGCAGCAGGAGATGAAGGAACGCTTTCATCAGATTAATAAAACCCATCTCTGATGTAAGGTCAAGGGATAGAACTCTGTTGAATGACTACATAGTAGGGGAGCTTTGATTTCAGATTGATTTTGACATTTATGTGTTTTGGAACTTCAATGTGATGTGATGGCAGGAGGTTGGATCGTTGGACATTTAACAGAGCATCTGGGTCTGAACCTAGTAACAAAAGCATCACATGGGAATGAAATGAAAGCAGCAGCTCAGCCTGACGTGTGTGTTAATAATGTAGTTTTATATATGGGATGTGATCCAAGGACCTCCTGGATATCATGAACCACTTTTATCTTAAGTTTAAGTAAAACTATCAACAGGCTTTGTTCAGTTGATTATCAGTAAAATAACTTCAGCATTGTCTTTTTTATGGAAGACATATTTAAATGTGACCATATGAAATACCCTTTGATTCAGGAATTGCTGGAGAGGTTCCTTTGTTTTGTTTTTTAAATACCAAGAAGTTTGGTCTCAGAAAAACTGATCTGCTCCAGTGACGGGAGAATCCTCATCAGCCCACCCTCCTATCGACCAATATCCACCGACCAATTCCATTTCTCTCACTCAGCCCCAGCACTTGGTTTTTCTTGAGGGGATGGAGACCTATAAAGCTTTCATGTTTTACAGGAACCCTGGAGCAAATCAGGCATCTAATCCGGTTTCCAGCAGAAAAGAAATCCGCTGCAAACTGCTGTGAGACTGAGTGACCTGACTGTTGGAGTTGATTTGAACACAATGTCTCTTATCTACCGTTGATGTGACAGATGGCATCCCACTTCCTAGATGATCGATTTTGCCAATGATTAATGATGTATTGTAACTAAGGAACACTCAAAAAATGAGGAAATGGTTTGAGAAGAGGATTTAGGATTGGCTCCAATCCTCTCATCCACCAATCAGTCACCAGTGAAGGAAGCAGGCACATCTCACACGTGTCTAGATGTTGGCAAAAAATGATGTTATCACAACATTAGGACAGACTCAGTTCACAGTCCCACTCTTACACTCCCTGGTTTTGTTGGGGGTTTATTTTTAAAGTAAAACCACCATGAGGTCCATTTGATATGGAGGGGAGGGGTCTTTTAAGGTGATGTGACAACATTATTGGAAACTCCAAAAGTCAACTCACCAATGCCATCCAATATAGCATTAGTAATGTCAAATATCTCTTATGAGACATACTACACTGCTTTGTTGTTGAAAACTGTCTATATAGTTGTAACGAGGACTGAAGTGAAACCTGAACGCTTCCCATTTTAATCATTAATCTTACGCTGAATGTCTTCTAAGATATTTATCCATGAAGTGTGACATGGAATCTTGAAAACAGTCAGCATTGTTAACCATCCTTTACAGGGTGGATTAATGACTTATCTGAAGACAGTGTACCTGAATACAGCCAGTAAGACTTCAATGGATGTTTGACAATAGGATTGTCAATTGGTTTGGCAATTGTATAAAAAGTACTGGTGTAAAGTTTTTTTTAAAAGTTGGTTGAATTCTATTTAGCTGTTTCGGTTTCATTGTCATGTGAGTGCTCCCTGACACACTGTCTGGGTTTGCTGGGGCATTCAAATTATGAGCATGAATGAATTTAGGGATGTGTGTGCTTCAACCATATAAATACAGCAAACAAGACCCAAACTGATTGAATACTGCACACAGCAAGAGCAGAAATGAGCTAACCGAAGGTTAAAATCTGGAAAGGCCAATAAGACTGGCCATCAAGCAGTTTCTCTTCTCCGCTGGAACCACTGTTCAGATTGGTTCAAATTCAGAGTAATTTTGTAAATTCAAAAATCAAATATATCCATTGATTAAGCTGCTTGTTCAATAAATTGAATTAAATACGAATCGGAATTTTAAACTATACACAAATTCATTACACCAGGAGATCCTGTTTAACTGTGTCACAGAACAAAGTCAAGATATCTCAGAGTCTCTACCTCCACTACCACAGTTTATTCTCTCCTCTCTCTTCTTCTATTCTCTCACTGTTCCTTTCTCTTACTCCATCTCTCCTCACAGGATTAAATGGATGCAGAGCGCGATAAAAGCAAGTCTGGACAGAGATCATTCCCGAGCCAAATACCGAACCAAGCCTGGCCTGGCCAAGGACTTCTTCATTCCAGACGTGGACCTTCTGAACCTTGGCAACAGGAATTTGTGCAGCTAGAATACAGATCATCTATCCTCTATGTGATGTCACTAGGAAGGACAGAACAATAAAAGATTAGAAAAATAAAGCTGTCATAGTTGTTGATCGTTCACTTCAATTCAATGCAAATTATATATGGCTCATTTTGACATCAAACACCTTTACACAAAGCAAACACACTTTTATTACGACTTAGCAATCAAAATTTTTAAAAGATAAGTCAAGCCATCAGCACATAGCATAGGCCACAGATGTTCATATATGTGGTGAAATTATTCACAAAAGAGGACCATATGTAAGACAAATCGAAACTTCTTCAAGACACAAAATAGGAATTTGATGGACTAAAGATATTTTTGTGATTATTTTTTAAAGCAAATCATTAATCTCCTTATGTTTATGAATATACACAGTTGACAATACCCTTCACACACAAGAGTGGCATCAGACATTTAATTAAGTATAATATAAGGATTGATCTTCTTGTGAATGTGAAATGTAAATTTCACCATCTCCCTTCCCCTAGAATTTATTTCTGTTGTGTGGAGGTGGACATTTTGACCTAGTGGTGACACAGAAGGTCTAATTTCTTGATAACTTGGTTTGGACCAGACCAGCTCTAATCAGCTGAAGGTACAGCTGGTTAGAGCTGGTGCAGTTGATCAGAGCAATGAGAGTACCCAGGAACCACCTCAGTATCTATTACATCAGGTCATTTCTTTATCATCTTGTCCGGGCTCCTCACTGTGTAATAGACTAGTCATTTGCAACAAGGGTGCATTTAAGTAAGAACCACATTATTGCATTTTTATAGTTATGGCACCACAGAAAGAAATGTGACATTATATACATACAACCATGACGCACAAATCAGTTTAAGGAGGAGCTGTGTTTTGCTGATGGTGAGGGAGACACAAACTGTTCACATACACAAGCACACAGAAACAGTTTACACTTATTATTTTGATGTGATGACGTCAATGTATAGTTCTGTGTTTTGTTGCTGTTGTTCTCTTTTATGTCCCTCTGCTATTGTATTGCAATTTTTTGCATTGAATTTTGAATATCTTAATTGTTGTTTTTTTTATTGTTACAATGTTGAGAAGTCAAAACACAAAAAACATATGTAGCCAGGTCAAATAGACAATGCATTTATAATAAAGCGGTTACACATTTCTTCATGCTGCCTGGTGTTACGTTGTTGGTTGGCCAGTAGGAGTCGCACTTTTAGTTGCGTCCACGGGACGTTTACCTGGGCTGACGTCTGTTCACGTGGGATGTTAGTGGCGCGAAAGTTACGCATCTGACGTCTGTTCACGTGGGATGTTAGTGGCGCGAAAGTCACGCATCTGACGTCGGGTCACGTGGGACGTGATTGGCGCGCTACAGTCGCACACTCACTTTGTGGATGAGACAGATGCGGAGCGGAGACAGGTGGTTATCGCCGAGTTTGAAAAAGACGCCAAATTGACCACGTTGTGGAGGATAAGATTAATTTCTTGGCGTAAGTAATCTTAAGGTTGTTATTTCAGTTTGGGCATTATATGAAAGAATTATTTTGGTGATGTTGCTGACTGAGTCCGTTTATGCAGAGGGGAGAGCACACCGCTTGACGTGCTTTTCAAGTGTTCGTCGTCATTTCTAGAAGTGAAACCCTGTTTAGGATATTAAGGTATGTGTAATAACTACAATGTATTGTGTATCTAAGATGTTTCTGTGATGTTGTATTGCACATGTAATTTTAGAATGATGCTCAGTAGTGTGTATTTTATTTTATAGAAATTGCCACTACTGTTGTCTTGTCTTGTCTGGTGTTGTCTTGTGAAGGTTAAGTTTTAGTTTTAATCAAAGTTTTATTTGTTATCTTTTATTTTTCCTTTATTATCCTCCAAATCGTTTCGGGGAGGTAAATGGAAATTTTATTGTTTATGTTTTAATAAACTGCCAATTCGACCAAATTTAATGCTGTCCTCTACCTGAGTTGGGGGGGAGAACAGTCGGGAAATAGAACCCACATTTGGGGAGCCCTCAGACTGTGTGTGTGTCTCGGTGTTGTCCGGCTGGCCACACATAGCCTGGTCACATAACCGCTCCTCTTTTTGGTGTCAGAAGTGGGATTTCCAGGTTGATTTGGCCTATAGATTATTTTTTGTGGTTTGATAAGATTTTGGTAGTGCTAGCACCTAGTAACAAGACAACAGTAGTGGTGAAGAGGAGTTCTGCCCAGCCTGGTGAGAGTACCACTGCTACGTGAGGACGAGACGTCAGCGGCACGGGGCTAGGGGACCAGAGAAACAAGAATTCCCAGAGACTGTGAGGTTCAAAAAGAGACATTACATGATGTCGGAAGGGGAAGAAACCCCAGGGGTGTCCATGCCAGTCCAAGTCGGGGGAGAGTCGGCTGCATCATCTGCAGCGAGTGGAGATCACCTGTCAAGTCTACAGTCACAATTAACTGAGCTGAGTAAAAAACATGATGCTGTGATGTCCAGGATTGCCTCTTTGGGTGATGCACAACCAAGGTCTGTTGTATATGTACCAAGAGAAAGGCAGATTGTACCTTTTAATGGTGACTCAGGAAAAGATGCTCAGTCTGTTGATGAGTTTATTGACGAGATAGAAAGGGCAATAAGTCTGAGGGGTCTAAGGGAAGCTGACCAAGTAGACTTTATCCTGTCACATTTAAGAGGATCTGCCTTAGATGAAATTAAGTTACGCACATATAGACAGGATAAGAAACCCAGTGATCTGTTTTCATACCTACGGGAGGCGTTTAGAGAGAAACGCACCACACCACAGTTGCTACATGCATTCTACGCGCGCAGACAGTCAGAGGGAGAAGACCTGAGAGACTATTCGCATGCCCTCTCTCAGCTGTTCAATACCGCGTTACTCACTTCTCCTGACGTTGTTTGTGACCCACAGCTTGCGGTGCGCGACCAGTTCATTGAAGGTTTGCGTGACTCCACCCTTCGTCGTGAACTCAGGAGGCTCACAAGAGAAAAACCACAATCCAGCCTGGTTGAGGTTAGAGAGGAGGCTATTATGTGGACCATGGAGGATCGACCCAGAGGTAGCAGTGTGGCGAGGAGTAGAAACATGGTGGGAGATAGACTTGATGGACATCCAGTGAACAGTGTGTCTGCTCATGACTCTGGAAGTGATTTAACCTTGGCTTTCCAGGAAGTTGTTAAAATGATGGCTGAACAAGGCAAGGCGATTGGAGAGCTGACCAGTGCCGTACGTGAGCTCACCAGTCAGAAAACCAGGCCTAGTGCGACAAGCTTACCTAATAAGCCGAAGGTAACTCCCAGATACATGGAAGATGGCCAGCCTATATGCCTAAGGTGTGAAGGAGTAGGCCATATGGCCAGGCAGTGCACTACACGCAGGGCCCAAACTAGTCCAAGGCCTACAGTGCAGGGAAACGAGGATCCTCGGTTGCAATGAGCCGCGCAATGCGAGGCAGATCGGAAGGCTCACCGCAGACTTTGACTAAAGAAAGGTTTTTGCAGAATGCAGTAGGAAAATGTCCGGTTGTAGACATTCAGATAGGCGGCATCCCCCTGAAGTGTCTCCTGGATACAGGAAGTAATGTAAGTACTTTGACAGAGCGTTTTTTCAGAAACCACCTACATGGAGATGATAAGGACATGCATCATACATCAAAATGGCTAAAAATCACTGCAGCTAACAAACTACCCTTACCGTATCTTGGCTATGTTGAGCTGGATATACAAGTCATGGGGATCTCTATTCCTGAATGTGGGTTTTTGATA
This sequence comes from Antennarius striatus, assembly GCF_040054535.1. Classification (NCBI taxonomy): domain Eukaryota; kingdom Metazoa; phylum Chordata; class Actinopteri; order Lophiiformes; family Antennariidae; genus Antennarius; species Antennarius striatus. The sequence goes on from NC_090776.1 coordinate 10,682,547, forward strand.
ATCAGAGATGATAATACAACCGACACAAAGGGTCTTGACTCTTGCCCGCCAGGAATAATTGGAATGAACATAGCTAAACGGTGCAAGCAGTTGATACTGACTGAGTTTGATGAAGCGCTTGGAGGTGAACTAGACTCGGACTGGCGAGGAGTCTTTCAACGTGTACAGGAGGCGGAAGTAGGTGGAAAGACAGTCATGGCTCGTATAGCACAAAAGGACAAGTGTCACTTGCCTGCGCTATCAGTAGTCACGGTGAATGTGAGAAACCCTAAAAGAGACTTTGGTGACGCTTCCACTCTGATATTTGAGTCAAGCACTACCCCACTGCCTGGTGGAGTTATTGTAGTACCCACTGTTGTGTCTGCTAGCAGCCACATTTTCCCAGTGCAAGTAGTTAACGTGTCACCAGTTGATGTTTGGCTCCCACCGAAAGTCAGATTGGGTATTATGACCCCATGCCACAGCATTGGAAATTATCTGTGTGAAGTTCAGTTTCAGCGCATATCAGCTACTCATGAAGAAGTAACTGTCAGTCAGAGAGATGTTGAAAAATCAGACACAGAAGTACAGACACTTTTTGATCGGCTGCACATAGGTGGTACACCAGAACAACGAGTAAAGTTAAAAGCCTTGTTGCTGAAATATGCAGATGTTTTTGCAGTCCACGATGAGGACTTAGGCTATACAGATCGAGTCACACATGAGATCCCTGTAAGGGATGAAACCCCAATTTCCCAGCCTTACAGACGTATCCCACCAAACCAGTATCAGGAGGTGAGGGATCACATCTCAGAACTGTTGCGCAAGGGAGTTATTCAACAGAGTTCCAGTTCATATGCATCTCCCATAGTCTTGGTCAGGAAGCCTGATAGTAGTCTAAGGCTATGTGTAGACTACAGGAAGCTGAACCTAAAAACCCGGCGTGACGCGTTTCCATTGCCCCGTATTGATGAAAGTTTGGATGCCCTGAGCGGTGCAGAGTTTTTCTCCAGCATTGATCTTGCGAGTGGTTACCATCAAGTTGCTGTCCATGAAAGAGATAGACACAAAACAGCTTTCATAACTCCGTTTGGCCTTTATGAATATCTGCGAATGCCGTTTGGGTTATGCAATGCGCCTGCAACCTTTCAACGATTAATGCAGGCAACCATGAGTGATCTTGTTTTCCAAATGGTCCTGGTTTATTTGGATGACCTGCTAGTGTTTTCACACACTTTTGAAGAACACCTGAAGAGACTGGAAATAGTCCTTAAGAGGTTAAAGGAGACAGGTTTAAAAGTAAAAGTGGAAAAATGTCACTTTCTTCAGTCTGAGGTCAAGTTTTTGGGTCATCAGGTTTCAGCTCAGGGTGTGGGTACTGACCCAGATAAGATCAGTGCAGTGAAGGCTTGGCCCCTTCCGAATAATGTAAAAGAACTCAGATCCTTTTTGGGGTTCTGCAGTTATTACAGAAGGTTCATTAAAGGGTTTTCACAGGTGGCAGGACCTCTCCATGAGGTTGTAAATGCATGTGGTAAAGAGAGGTGCCCAGCTAAGGTCAGCAAATTGTTTGAGGCAGCGTGGACACCTACCTGTGCCCATGCTTTTGAACTACTTAAGGAAGAATTAACCAAGGCTCCCATGCTTGGTTATGCAGACTTCAACTTACCGTTTGTCCTAGAGACGGATGCTAGTAACCTTGGCTTAGGTGCAGTGTTGTGTCAGGTTCAGAGTGGAAAGAAAAAAGTCATAGCTTATGCTAGTCGCAGACTGAGAGGCGCGGAAAAGAATGACAGAAACTACAGCAGTATGAAATTGGAACTTCTTGCGTTAAAATGGGCTGTAACTGAGAAGTTCAGGAGTTATCTGCTGGGATCCAAGTTCACAGTCCTAACTGATAACAACCCGCTATGCCACCTTTCTACTGCTAAGCTAGGTGCTATCCAACAGCGCTGGGTTGCACAGTTGGCTGTGTTCGATTTTGAAGTCAAGTACCGGCCTGGTCGTTGTAACTCAGCGGCCGATGCTCTCTCTAGACAGCCAGCGTTGAATGAGTCTGATCCTGAGTCGGAGGATGCAGAATTTGATGGTTGTGTTGCAATTTGTGACAGTCTTAGAACAGGCACGGCTGTAGGGCTAGAGTTGGGGACCGCAGGGGTGGAACACCACCAGGTGAGACAATTAAAAGTCTCAGAACCCAATGATGGAGAGAATGGTCTGTTGCATAGTAACACCCCCACGCTCCCTGGTTATACCAAAACTGAACTCCAGACATTGCAAGCCTCAGACCCAACACTTAGGGTTTTGAAAGTGTTCTGGGATAAGAAACAGAAACCCTCTTTTCAGGAAAGACAAGTTCTACCTGCTCCAGTGCGATCCCTATTGAAACAATGGCCCAGGTTGACAGAAAAAGATGGACTCTTGTATAGAGAAATTGAGGATGTGAGCCTTGGAAAATGTTTTCAGCTGTTGTTACCTGCTTGTCTCAGAGAAAAGGTGCTCACCAGTGTGCATAATCAGATGGGCCACCAAGGGATAGAACGCACACTTGGACTTCTAAAGCAGAGATGTTTTTGGGGAGGTATGCATGAAGAGGTTGAACAATGGGTTAAAAATTGTCAGAGGTGTGTCCTAACTAAACTGCCACAACCCAAGATCCGTGCACCCCAGACTCCATTTTTAGCGACCCGTCCTCTTGAAGTTGTAGCTGTAGACTACACTACACTTGAACGTGCAAGTGATGGATGTGAAAATGTTCTGGTACTCACCGATGTTTTTACCAAGTTCAGTCAGGCGTTCCCGACACGAAATCAGAGAGCTGACACCACTGCTAAAGTTATCTTAAGGGAGTGGTTCATGAAATATGGGGTCCCCGAGCGCTTGCATTCAGATCAGGGCCGAAATTTTGAGAGTGCTGTTATTGCTGAACTCTGCAGATTGTACGGGGTGAAAAAGACACGTACTACACCTCATCATCCACAAGGAAACCCCCAGTGTGAGAGGTTCAACCGAACCTTGCATGACCTCTTGAAAACACTTCCTCCTGAGAAAAAGCGCCGCTGGCCTGAACATCTAGCTGAATTGGTATACGCCTATAATGCTACCCCACACTCCTCAACTGGTTACTCACCCTACCACATGTTGTTTGGGGTACGACCCCATCTCCCAGTGGATGCTCTGTTGGGGCAACAAGAAGACAAAGATGAAACTGCAGACTGGCTCGCTGCTCACAGAGAGCGGTTGCAGAATGCACATGAGAGAGCACGAGCAGTAGCTGAAAGAAAAGCTGCAGAAAGAATGGTCCGTCAAAATGCAAAAGTTCACTGTCCACCTGTTGAGATAGGACAGTATGTGTACCTTCGACATCGTCCTCTAGGCAGAAATAAGATTCAAGATGCATGGTCCTCAAAAGTTTATGAAGTTATTGAGGTACAGGGAACAACATACTCAGTAGTCCCTGTGAATGGAGGTCCCTTGAAAAGAGTTCATAGGTCTAACCTCCGACTTTGCGTTGAGCCCATTCCATCTCCAAGGCAGGACCACCAAACAAATCTTTCTCCTCACCAGCACGAAGATGAGGCAGACCCCGAATCCACAGATTCAGACCCTGAATTCCTTTTGGTGGAACAAGTTGAAAATCCTAGTGATCAAGAGTTAGATAACCTAGGAAGCCACCTAGAAGACGAGACCATAAATGAAACTGGAAGTGAGCGACTGTCAGACGTTGCAGACACGAGCCACAGCCCAGATGAAGACTGCTCCCCTCACCTGGAGCAGGTGATGGAAAGCCCGGGTTTGCCTAGAGAACTGTCAGAGAGACCAGTACCTGTGCCGCGGCAGAGGGTGGAGCCAACCAGTGCAACCCCACCTACACCCGCCCCGCGTAGAAGTCTTAGAACAACCGCGGGTAAAAATCGAAATCCATTCAACTTGCCTACATCAGCATGTAACACTGTGTCTTTCACGCCAGATGTACTGTCTCGAGTACTAGCAGGTATGGTGCTTTATACTTCAAAAGTTAATGCAGGAGATGATGTGTAGGAAGTCACCGGGACGTTGACTTCAGGCAGGGGAGAATGTAGCCAGGTCAAATAGACAATGCATTTATAATAAAGCGGTTACACATTTCTTCATGCTGCCTGGTGTTACGTTGTTGGTTGGCCAGTAGGAGTCGCACTTTTAGTTGCGTCCACGGGACGTTTACCTGGGCTGACGTCTGTTCACGTGGGATGTTAGTGGCGCGAAAGTTACGCATCTGACGTCTGTTCACGTGGGATGTTAGTGGCGCGAAAGTCACGCATCTGACGTCGGGTCACGTGGGACGTGATTGGCGCGCTACAGTCGCACACTCACTTTGTGGATGAGACAGATGCGGAGCGGAGACAGGTGGTTATCGCCGAGTTTGAAAAAGACGCCAAATTGACCACGTTGTGGAGGATAAGATTAATTTCTTGGCGTAAGTAATCTTAAGGTTGTTATTTCAGTTTGGGCATTATATGAAAGAATTATTTTGGTGATGTTGCTGACTGAGTCCGTTTATGCAGAGGGGAGAGCACACCGCTTGACGTGCTTTTCAAGTGTTCGTCGTCATTTCTAGAAGTGAAACCCTGTTTAGGATATTAAGGTATGTGTAATAACTACAATGTATTGTGTATCTAAGATGTTTCTGTGATGTTGTATTGCACATGTAATTTTAGAATGATGCTCAGTAGTGTGTATTTTATTTTATAGAAATTGCCACTACTGTTGTCTTGTCTTGTCTGGTGTTGTCTTGTGAAGGTTAAGTTTTAGTTTTAATCAAAGTTTTATTTGTTATCTTTTATTTTTCCTTTATTATCCTCCAAATCGTTTCGGGGAGGTAAATGGAAATTTTATTGTTTATGTTTTAATAAACTGCCAATTCGACCAAATTTAATGCTGTCCTCTACCTGAGTTGGGGGGGAGAACAGTCGGGAAATAGAACCCACATTTGGGGAGCCCTCAGACTGTGTGTGTGTCTCGGTGTTGTCCGGCTGGCCACACATAGCCTGGTCACACATATGTTTCTGTTTGTATTATTGGATGTAACAATATAGAAATTTAATATTTTAAAACAGAAACACTGAATCCCCAGACGAAAAATATAGCAAAATTTAGCAGTGTTAGAAATGTCCTCTTTGACTCTCAATGATACGTCTGACGAGACTAATTATCCAGTGTTTATTCTCCTTTTGTCAGATCCTCGTGGCTAATGAATCGTGTCACAACTATAACCAGAAACAGGACTCAAACATAAGAGACTAACAGGTTGCAGCACTTTTGGCACCTGTGCCAGCATTAAATTAGAGCAGAAAAAGTCCAGATGTTGCTGTTTGTTTAGAGTGGGAGTGGTGTAGAAAGGCTTCTATTGAAAGAAAGGAGTTAAACCGCCAGTATAGTGATGGGAGTCAACCAGTAGAGATCATGAGTGGAGATGGGGCTTGTGTTTAAGAGATGAAGATAGAGATAGCACTCTACATTACACACACATGGAAAGACACACAAGCAACAGTAATCGCTTTTGCACTCATGTGTGAGCTCGCTAAGCCAAATTTGAAATGACACTATTCCCATATGTGCATGAAGGTTAATGTGTTGTGAATTCGACCTATTTCAGAGGAGCCAGTCTGTTGATGAGATCACCAGAGAAAGCTGAACACAGGAATGCTAATTTTGTTTTCCATTCCACATTCATGTGCATTTATTTTTTTATTATGATGCCTCTAATGTGGAGGCATTTTATTAAAAAGTTTATCTTAGAGAATCTCACCGAAATGGCAGTCGTGTGTGGAGAGATGGTCACTAATGCACATCTTTTCAGTCTGTTGCATTGATCCGATGATTGCCAGGCCTAAAATGATTTAGTAGTAGACATATGCGACCCAGTTTTAAAGCTAGTGTTAAAGCAAATAGAGTATGTCATTCCATTCTTCTCTATGAGGACACAAACTTAACCCCATATGGGATTTTTTACTGGCACCATATTCTACCTGTCAGACCCACTCACTTCAACAGTCATATGTTTTTTATTGCATTATCTGCACGGTCCTGGTTCAAGAGTAGGGTTTTCAGCATTACAGTGTTTCATGTGGACTGGTCAGTCACATGAAAACACAGAAATTATACATATAATAATATTAAAAATATGCCGTATAACATCATACAGCCTGTGCCTTATGTGCTGGTGCCGACAGCTATATGCATTCATAAAATTGCATATATATGACACACGGTTCAAGCACACTAGTGACTCAGCCCACTACATATACTGTAGGTTATGAAAAATAAACTGTGCAGGAAGTTGCTGAAAAATATGATTTCTCATAATGCAGCATGATCAAAATCAAATTCAATTCATTTACAGAAGATGTAATTTATAGCTAACATTAAAGCCTCTAGAATCATCTCACCGTAACCTACATCATATGTGTATACCTGTCTTTGTACGCCTCGGCACATTCCCACTAATAACCACAGCTGCTGTTTTTCCCTGACAGAGCAGAATATTATTGTTTCGGCTTCATTACCTTAAACTGACACAGCATGTTAGTGTCTCCTGATTATTGCTAGTTGAAAACTTTACTTTACCCTGCCTTCTTTAATCTAAAAGCTGCAAATTGACAGGAATTTAATTTGAGACAATAGTCATTTCACAAGACTGTTAATCATTTTATTTGACTTCTATGAGACTAAATATTGTTTAACCATTTTCCCAAATGTTTTAAATTTTAAAATTTCCTTAACCTATGAAATTATTGTTTCTAGTGTTATCATAATAATTCATTATAACATGATTAAAACAGCACTGAGCAGCCTCTGTTTGACATAACTGTAATGATTTAAAATGTACAGTTAATTCTAAAGACTCATTGTTCTGTCACGGTGGGACTGATGTGTGCCCTCTGTGTAAACACAGTGGTGGAAGCGGAAAATCAATTAGGAGCAAATTCAGCAGAAATGAATGAGATTTTACCATAGTATCTCTTGTGTGATGAAAAATATGTGATACAACCTGACAGATGAAACTCAGTGTTGCCTCAGGAGCAGCATGAAGCTTGAAATAAAGCATCCTTCAAATTATGCACTTAATGGATCACCTAAAGGACGGCTGGTATGGAATTTTTAATTCATTCATCATTAATCGCTTCATCTGCTGTGGCGGATCGCTTGGAGCTGGACCCTATCCCAGCTGACTGAGGCCCCGTCCACATGATGACGGATTTTTTGAAAACGCAACTTTTTTGTTGCGTTTACGCCTTCCGTCCACACGACAACGCAGATATCCGGAACGAAAACGCAACTTTTTAAAAATGCTGGCCGAGTTGGATTTTTAAAAAAACGCTGGGTCTGCGTTGTCTTGTGGACGGTATATCCGCGACTTTTTAAAAACGCTGACGTCTTGCCCGCAACAAAAACCACTGTGATGTCATATTTATGGGCCCGTCTGTTGTGACAAAAACACACGGAGGATTCCTATTGGATAAAATTTGACTCAGTACTGCCACCACATGGTTTGGCATGCTTATAGCTGTCTTCGAAAACGCACTGCTGCGTTTACGTGTGGACGGCGATGGGTTTTTAAAAATTTCCTTTTTAAAAAAATCCGTCATCGTGTGGCTGTGAGGCGGGGGAAACTCCAGGCGTGACACAAGTGCACCACAGAGCCACACAGAGGTACAGACAAGCACGCACACACACATTCACACACTAAGTGCAATTTGGAACGTCCAAATTGAAGTCCATGTTTTTGGAGGTGGGAGGAAGCCGGAGAACCCGGAGAGAACCCAAGCAGACACGGGGGGAACATGCAAACTCTGAACAGAGCGGGACTCAAACCCGGAACCACCTTGCTGTGCGTCGACAGCGCTACCCACTGCGCCACCGTGCCACCTCTTGTATAAGATTATGCACAACTTTTTGTGTGTTTGACATTTCCTTCTTTATTTGCTCCTACTCAGTAACAGCTACTAGAAATGATTGCTACGGATTACTGTACATGACAATCCCCCAGGGCTGTGCTGTGTTTGCGATCCACTCGAGACCATATCCTATCTGCAAACATCCCTGATCCACCACGAGGAGTCACTAATACAACAATGAGAACAAGAGTGCTATGTGTTTCTGTTTTGTGCAGCGACTCATCAGCTTATTGGTTTGTTCAGATCTGTCAATCAGTCAATGACTAATTATCTCTAAAATCGAGTTTTAAGAAGCTCTTGTGTACTTCATCTGTAGAAGTGTTGATTAAGTCAAAGGACAGAATTAGACGTAGTTTGTCCATCATAAATGTTTGAGACATCAACCAGGAATAAATATACAGGGGGAACACGAGTATCAAGTGTTGCATAGAGACCAGAGTCTATATTTACTGCTATCTTTGCCCAAAGGGAAAATGCTGAGCAGAAAATCATTCTGATGAACTTTGGGTTGGGTCGAGTGTGTGTGTGTGAAGGCGTGTATGAAGAAGAGAGGTGACGTGTGGGTGGTAGTATTCTCCACCGTGGATCTGCACCCTGTTTCTGTCCTATGTTCAGTCAGCTTTCCAGCTCCCATTCTGTGCAGAACACAGGTAAACCTTCACATGAATCTACATGTTCAAACATGGTGTGTTCTCCATCAGAACACTCCGATCATCACCCCTGACCCCGATGGGTGAGGAATAAAGAATGAGCTGCCAGGGCTCACATAGAGTGTAGCCCAAATGTGAGCTGACAATGCTCAAACATGGAAGAAACAAGAGCACAGAAACTCTACTGTCAGCTGTAAGCCTGGGAATGACACTTAATGTGGGATATTATTATGTAAGCAGACTCCATCAAACTTGGTCAAGCCTCCCAACAAGGCATCTGTGTAAGTGGAAAATGGACCGGCATGGATAGCCGACAGGCATTGACCAGTGCAGTGTCACTAGTGCAGCTGTGGTGAGAGTGCATTCCTTTCTCAGTAGCCTGATCACTAATGGCACAATAGAAGAGAAGAACAAGAAGAGCTCTATTCACCATTCCTCTTGTTTTGTGACTGGACAGCCGGGGACCCCGGCGTGATTCCATTTAAATAGAGCACTAGTCCAGATTTATCACCATTATGTAACATCTGCTATCTATCTATCTATCTATCTATCTATCTATCTATCTATCTATCTATCTATCTATCTATCTATCTATCTATCTATCTATCTATCTATCTATCTATCTATCTATCTATCTATCTATCTATCTATCTATCAAGAAACTCAATAAGAGATGACAAACTCCTGCAAAACTGCAGCACATCTAATGCATCAGTCTGTGAATTAACCTCCTTTGCTAAACCTAGAGAGCTCATATTGGTTGGGATAATTAAAGAGAAGATGACCAATTTTCAGCATCACCTTAAAATTATTCTCCATGAAAAAAAGAGTTGTGGAGAAATTAAAATACCAAAAGGCAAAACTATCATTTTAATTGGTGTTTAAATGTTAAAGGAAACAGTTTTATTAGCTTCACTCATGACACAGACAGACAGACAGATGGACAAAGTGATCACTCCACCCCCCTATCACTCCATGATCAGCAGGAAAAAACAAAGCGGCTGGCTTCAGTTTTAATGTTGAACACAGACTGAAGCCTCAAGCACATTTACAAGAGGAGTGTAGAGACGGGAACAAATGGACGTCTCAGGATGATACAGGAAGGAGTGAAGGAATAGAATAACGTCCAGATGGCAGAGTCACTGTGGTATACACCCAGCAATGAAATCCCAACGGAATTGATTCAACAATTATTCAGTGCTAAAAACATGGGATGGAAAAAATGCTTTAATGTAAATTATATCAGGAATCACCCCCTGAACACCATCACATGATTCCACAGTCTACAAGGACTACAAGCAGGAAGCATATCCTACACACACACACACACACACACACACACACACACACACACACACACACACACACACACACACACACACACACACACACACACACACACACACACACACACACACACACACACACACACACACACACACACACACACACACACACACACACACACACACACACTTTATTATATGTGCATCTAGTCCCAGTCTGAGGGGAGAGGGGATGTTGTTAATGGTCTCTACCCTCTGATTTTACTTCTTGCAGACCAAATGCACCGGTCATCTCACATGATTTGATGCTTTTATTTTAGTGCTGCAACATCCTGAGGTCTAGTTTTAACACTTTCATTCAACAGCCACCACACACTCTTCCTTTGTGTTCTTTCACTGTGAATTTAAGTCTTACTGGAGTCAGAATGTCGCCTACTGTGCTAGTCTGGATTGTGTGAATGCGTTCACAGCGGATGGATGATTCACACAGCGGCCCGAGGAAGGAAAGGGTCTCCTGATTCCTTTGGAACTACTCCGCAGGCTTTTCCAGCTGATCTGACGAGATCAGTTTTGGATAGCCACACACTGAGACACACATTGATCAGGATGAGGAAGCTTCGTGACAAGAAGTGAGCTCATGAGATCTGAATGTCATCTAGTGGCGAACACTGAATTCTTTGGAGTGATGAATAAGAAAAAAGATTAACCCTGGGTTTAGTATTTTTAATCTGCAAAAATGTTGTGTTATTTCCCTACACCAGGTTTTAGATTGTTTCATTCAGCACTTATTTTAATCTGACCCTGTGTGTCCGTGTGTGCGTGTGTGAGTAAATCAGGCTCAGTGAAAATTCACCATGGGCAAGGTGCCATTTAGCCATTTGGTTGTTGACACAGTTGAATTTGTGTGTTTGAATTTATTTTTGTCATAATTTTCATGTCTTGAATTATCTCAGGCTTGCGTGAGTCTTAACAACCTCACATCACGAGCGGAAGCTGCACCATAAACACTCTGGAAATGACTTTCAGACATGTTTCCAACCACGAGTGGCTGACATCAGAGCAGCCTGGGCCTCCTTCATAATTGGGATAGTTACAGTTATATAATTGCAAACACACAGAGAAGGAATACTATATAGAATGTATACGGAGTATCTATATAACGTTCACGTCAGATTGGTTTAAAATGAAGTGTAAGCAAAGTGACAGGATTAATGTTTGTGTGTGTGTGTGTGTGTGTGTGTGTGTGTGTGTGTGTGTGTGTGTGTGTGTGTGTGTGTGTGTGTGTGTGTGTTTATGAGTGGACCAGGCATTCTGAGGACCGCTCCATCCCCTCCTCATCTCAGTGTCCTTCCACCCAAGCTTTCTAATCAGAAAATTGGTCCAATTGGTCAGAGCAGCGATTCTACTGCAACCGTTTGATGTTTAGCATTCACGCAGCAAATTTCCAAACAAACAAATGACTTTAAATATGAAATAAGATCTAGTGACCCCTTGGTACATCTGTGGCTTGAGGTCTTTGGACAAACAGAGGCCTTGGTGACTTCTGCCTTCTGGGGAGGTTGGCTTCCTGCAGTGGGTAATCCCACTGTGACCATTTTGCCTCTCTCTTCACACCCATCGACCGAGGGCAAAGCTAAATCTGTTGGGAAAGGAACCCAGGGCAACAATCAATGCCAGACCTAGCATTTATTGCCTCCTGTGTTGTTGGAGGGTACCAATGTGGATTTTAATGGAACAAGAATTTCCACGGTATGGATTTGTTCTTCCTACTTGCATCTAATTAAGGAAGTAGGTATGAGGGTTTCATTAAGTCTGTTGGAGGTGAAGTTGTGTAGATTGGTCTGTTCTTCTGTTAATATTAGTAAATGTCTGCACCACTTTAATCATAGAGACCGTCACGTTCCACACTTTGTGTGACCACTAACTCCTGTGTCATCCATCCCACATCCTCACACAGTTATAATAGTCCAATGTCCTGACACAGTAGCTGTGTTTCCAGTTTCTGCTGTACCACTGAGAGCAGAGTATGTCAGCTTCCCACTGAAAAAATGTGTTGTATGTTCATAGTATTATACTAATTTTAGAAGACAATTGTTAGTAGATTATATTTAACCTTGAAATAATTTACCTGCCAGGCCAGTTTCTAGGAAGGACGCCAGTTTCTGAACCAACACCACGGTACGGCTTGACATCATCATTCATAGGATAAAAACATCATTGAACAATGAATTGAATCCATATGAATCATGCTACAACGGTCAGTCTTATGGTTTCATATTTGGAAGAATTTTGGCATGAACCTCTTGGCTCAAGGTTATTTTCGCCAGCAGACTTAATAGGAACTCTGTCCTGTCTTACAGGCGACATTTGAGAGCAGGAGCCACGGTTTTAAACTGTCATTATGTTGTTGAGCAGTGAAGGGACACCAACATTTTGAGTTTTCCACTCTGTGTCAAATCCAACGCTCATCATCACTGAATAGCACAAATCAACAGACTTTACTTGTTCTACTTTATTATATTGCATAAATATTTACTGAGATAAAACCTTGCACTGATATCACATTTTTAACAGTTACTGTAATTTCAAATTTATCAAACTGGTTTTTCAAATCTGTTATTTAGGTGACTTAATGGCAGGAACAGACAACAACACCACGTGTGATCACATAATAACCATGGTTACTATGTCAAATCGCTGAAAAGACTATTTCTAACGCTCTCTGTCCAGGGTGTAAAATGAGCAAACGTCATGTTGCAGTTTGGTCGATTTAAGTAAGACTGAATCACGTAGGTGAGTGGTATGACAAGAAACTTGCGCAAAATCAAAACATAATGGTGAAATTTCGGGTTCAAAATTTAAGTGGAGAAATGGATAAATTGTGAATATTTTTGTTGAATGGAAGTACATTTTATCCCAATATTATACCGTGGAAAAAGGTAGCGTTAATTTTATTTATTGCAAGTATTTAAAGCTTTTGTACCAGGGACCCACGTTGTCTGATCGTGCGTCCCTCGGGAAATGTTTTCATGTGCCTAAATCTGCAGGAATTTGTCAAAAAATGTGCAAGAGCGAATGCTAATGAGAACATTGGTCACATTATATTTTTACCTTTGGTTTTCTGCTCAGCTGCAGTCCTGTCAGACTTCAATGAGGGCTTAGTTAACATTTTTTTTACAGCTCTGTCAAGCCTTTCCAGTGTTTCACCTATGGTCACTGTTTTTCCAGTAGCTGAGCTCCTGAAAAACTCCTGCAGTGGAAACTGTGTTGTCACCACCTGCAGCTTTTAATACCAGTAATTGTATTCATATAATACTTGTGAGTGGATACTGCAGTACAGTATCCTGATGAATTTACAAAAACAATTTTACAAATGAACACACAAGATTGTGCAAACAAGATCATGTAGGCAATGAAATTTCCACTTAACCCTATGCCAAATACTTTCGGCAAAATTCCAAATTTAGAAGCGTCTTTTCAAAATATATCATATCCGCTATTCAGCATGCATAATGTTTCTCTGATCACGATCGTATCTTTGATATTGTTACAAGCTGTCATCCTGAACTTTCTTTAAAATACACAACTTAAGTTTTAAATCTGAAGAATTTAACACTTAAATGCTACTTTCGTTCCACTTAACGTGCAGGTGATGTTTAGCTGGCTGATTATTACTAGAATGAATTAAAGTACAGGCAAGTCACATAGACTGTTGTCTGACTATGCTTCATTAAGCTTCGGAATGTCACTTAGACATGCAGGCGCATTAATGTGTGTGTATGCATCCACTCCAAACTGTAGCACTGCCCTTGTACATGCACTGAGCTGGTGCACGATGCGCACTGCATGCACTATGGTTAATTTAAACTCATGATGTTGATTCCACGTTAATCCTGAATGTGCTGATACCTATTTTGCGTTTTATATTACAGCAAATCAGTTCGAGGTCAAGCCAGATCATGTAAATGTTTGTCTAATGTTGACAAAGCGCTGTAGTGGCTGTGGTTGCAGACCTCTATCAAGTTGTGTGTATTTGCTGAGAGAAGGCTATTTAGCCTTGTCAGCACAGACCAGCCACTTGCCCTGCTTCCCTCCCAAGGTGACTTCTCTGCTGCGAGGGAAAGGCATGAAAACACCTCCCTCGAGTCCCTCTGTGCTTCTCCCACATACCCGTCAGCTTTATGATTCCACCGAGTGATGCTCCTTCATACCCTTTTTTTTTAAAAAGAAAATGTTCAAGCCTATGCTAATCTTTCCTTTTCTTCTGCACTTCTTTTGAGCAGAAATAACAAAAAAATAAATAAAAAAAATGCATGTGTGTATTCATTTACATTCCCTTCACTGCCATATGGTCTTGTCTACGGTCAGATTTAGTGTTTGGCTCAATGCCACCACACGAGCACCTGACCTACTGCGTCTTGGAGAACATCCACCTACGCTGCAGGACACACACCGCCTACGCAACTTCTCTCACACACAGGCCTAGAGGAAAATCTGTGCTTAAGAACAAAATCATTTGTGAAGACAAACTACGTCATTATGTATTAACAGGAGTCTGTGTGTAGGTGCGCGACCAGAAGTGTGTGTAAATGGGCCATTGTCCTGGTCTGCAGTAGGTCAGCTATTTTAGTCCGGGATAATTCTCTTCATGGGAGTAGGTGTGCTTATTTCCTTACACTGGGCGTCTCCTCCCGTTTCTCTCTCTGTTAATTGATTAAGAGGATTCAGGCGGCCGCCGAAGCGTTAAGCACAGACTGTGACCCCCCCCCCCTCCCCCAATACAAACATAAACACACATACAACCACACAAGCAGCCAAACTACTGACACAGACTTGAGATTGCCAAAACACACCCGCTCGTCACCAGGACTTGAACAAGCACTGCGATAACTCTGCTGCCAGATAAATGACAGTAGTAATCTGAAACATATGGAACAAACTGAACCCCAACGTTGGGGTTGGAACCAAGAGTTGGGATTGTGTGATTTGGTTTGTGGGAAGTGGCTTTTCATCTCTGGTTGGTGGTTAAGCCTGACTTGTGTGAATCTTTCCCATTCGTCTGGGAAACTCTACAGAACCCTCGGGAAATGTTTTCATGTGCCTAAATCTGCAGTAATTTGCATATTGCTTATCCTGTTAATTACTATCATACATCATATTTGACAAAGCCACATGGAGGTTTTAGGAGAGACGCATTGCTTTCTGGAGCTGCTAGCAAACAAAAATGCAAATCAGCATCGGCCAACTTTGCAGCTTGCAGAGTATTAATGACAATAAATTAATAAAATGCTTTAAAGTTTAAAGCATCTTATTCTTTTTTTAAATATTATTTATCATGAACGAATAAATCAATTTTTAAAGTTTAAACAACCAAAACTCACAAGATAATGGACAAAGTGTGTTTCAGCAATTCTGCATACAGTCTGATCACACTGAAAGGAAGTTCAATCAAACAGCCTAAAAGAAAATGTCATTACAGACTTAATAGTACATTTCTTGCATGTCATTTAAATAAAGTTTCCACAGATGCAAACCCCCCCCCCCCCCAGTAATAGTTGCACGCAGTGTGCTGCAGAAAACAGAGAATGCAGTCACAGCAAAGACAATCAGGACGCACAACCTCAGATAGCAGCAGCATTTAGATAACCTTATACTACTGAAAAACTCATCTTCACACACACACGCACACGCACACACATGCACACACATGCACACACACACACACACACACACACACACACACACACACACACACACACACACACACACACACGCACACGCACACGCACACGCACACACGACACAGGATAACACCTGAAACAACCTTCACAGTTCAACCCAGCCTCGACCCCGGATCACTGCTGCCATGCTGGAAGTAGTTCCTGGTCCAGAGTCGTCCTACCTTTGTGACAGTCATGCAGAATCAGTTGGTGAGGAGCAGGCCGGTGTCCCCTTCTAGCAGAGAGCAGCGCCGCAGGAGTGGCAGAGCGATGATGATGAGGGGAATATGCAGAGGGAGGGAGAAAAGAGGAGGGGACAGACAGGTTAGTGTGTCTGGCTCTCTAAGTACGGACGAGCTGCTGCTGCTGCAGTGAAGCAATGGTTGGCAGTCGGAGTGAGCTGGGTTACTACAACAGGGAAAAGCTGCTCGTAGGATACACCCTCCCTCCTCCCTTACCCACTACACACACACACATGTATACACACCACACACTGATGATGAATCCCACAGAGTGTGTCTGCTCTACTCTCTGCCTATCTTTCCTGAAATATGATTAGTGATGAGGATGAGTACAATACAGCCTATGAATGAGTGGTGATCCAGGAGCCGCCTGGGACAGGAAAGAGGAGAGGACTGCAGATTCACAGTGAGGGTATGAGGGAGGAAGGGAGGGAGGTGGATGCTGTGTCGCAGTCTGTTACCCAGGCATGCACGTCATCCGAAGTGTGTGAGTGTGTGTGTTTCTGCATGTGTGAGAGACACAATCTTGCACGAGACAAGAACTTTCCATAGTTTTGCACCAAGTTCAAACTACAACCAATCCACTTACTTCTATACGTGAAAGCAATATAGACAACACAAAGCATCCTCGTGGACACACAAAAATGCACAGGAAAGGGTAAAGGCACCTGTAGTTGTGAGGAGACTCTGACCTCTCGTGTGTCTTCATCCATCTTCCAGTCCTTCAATCCTTTAAACAATCCTAAACTAAGCTAAGAAAACATCCAGTATCCAGTTCATCAATAATCAGCCCAACCTCAACCTTCATTTTGGAGGAATATCTGGACACAAGCAGAGTGACACAAAGTCATCCACTCACACTCACAGTAACACGTCTTCGCCACACTGTGTGAAAACACAAGCTGAGATTCCAACTCAAATTCAACTCCACTTTCCATAGCTGATAGGTTGTTAACGAATGGCAGCAACACACAACACTGGTTTGTCCAGTACTGGTGTCAGGTGTCAAGACCACTGAAGACAAAGACGGAACAAGTCCTCAATGAGATGTGTAATCAAACAAGGATAGGTCTTTATGTTTTTCTAGTTCACTGTGGTTGTGTCAGTTTTAGTTACTGCTGTCGATCAAATGTCGCTTTGTTCCTAAATCTCAGACGAGTCGTCTGAAGTCCTGTTCCTACTATTTCCTGGCTGGAACAATAGCATTTCCTGTGTCTGTGGCAAAGCCAGCTGGGATACAATCTTGTCACACTGGTGGGTAAATGTTACCTGTGCACCCTGATAAAGTGATATTATCTGCCTTTTTAGTCACATGACTGATCCTATTGGACTTTTTGTAAGAAGCAGACACTAGGATGGATTAATATGATACAGTAAAATATAACCTGCATGAATACAAGTTGGTGTGAAACATAGATTTTGGGCCACAAAACATAGATTAAAAATTTTAGGATGCTGGAAGTTTGTAAGCTTGCCAGTTCAAAAGATGAAAAAGCTGTGAGAGGAGCTGACATTGTCACGTGAATGGATGTGAGATTTAAGTGCAGCAGGATTCTGTACAAGCCTGCTGGAGGAGAAAAGAGACGAGTTGGAACTGAGTGGAAGTCAATTATTTAACTTCAGCATTCATAATGACGAATGGAATATTAAACATCAGTAGGCACTGTCTATCTTAGCTGTGTGCTCTGAGTCCTTTCTGTTCCACTGATTCATGCTGGCTCTGTTTTGCATTAGGAATTTGATTTCCCTGTTTACTGTTCTGGCCCTCTGACAGCAGACACCCAGAGCCATCCAGCATTTATTAAACTCTGCTGCCATCTTCTGGGAAAATTAGGTTATGACCTCTAAACTGTAGGGTACAGGATCAGTCTGTTTAAATATGACATTTCAAAGGTTTTCGAGAATATATTGTGATCACATGGTTTCCATGGTTTTCTATGCGATTTAGTAATTCATTATTAGTTTAATTAATAATCCATATTATCTATATGTCTTCAGTTCTTCATTTCTGTTCTGTTTTTTACTTGTGGGTGGGTTTTCAGTCTAATACTTTCTCTGGCCTGACATCTCTTGTTTTTATATATGTTTTTACATTTGACCTGTTTACATGTTTAAACAGGTTATTGTGTAGAGTACTGCTTGAAGATGGACACTTTCAATCTGGCCATCCATCTCCTGAGCCGTTAAATCTTGTTCTTTTACGGGCCGGGGCTCTGAAGATCTTTCAGGGTTCTGGTCTTGTTTTTTTCCTCCAGCTGCTCTTTATTTTGCAGTGGTTGCAGCTTAAGTTCACCCTCATTCAGAGAGATCTCCTCCTTGCTATTCTCACAGAAGCTGAGCCTTATTTGAAGTTGAGGATCTCTGCTTGTGGTTCAGCTGTGATCTAGAGCCCCCCCTCTTCCTCGTGCGGCTCCTGCTTTTTCCCCAGCTGAATATTTGTCTCCTGGGGTGGACAGCCTGCAACTGAATAATCTATCTGCTGCTTGCATTAAGGGTTAGAGTTTTAATATACACTCAACAAAAATATAAACGCAACACTTTTGTTTTTGCTCCCGTTTTTCATGAGATGGACTTAAAGATCTATACATTCATTCCAGATAGACAATATTACCATTTCTCTCAAACATTGTTCACAAATCTGTCTAAATGTGTGATAGTGAGCACTTCTGCTTTGCTGAGATAATCCATCCCACCTCACAGGTGTGCCACATCAAGATGCTGATCTGACATCATGAGTAGTGCACAGGTGTACCTTATACTGCCCACAATAAAAAGCCACCCTGAAATGTGCAGTTTTGTCTCACAGCAAAATGCCACAGAGGCCACAAGCATTGAGGGAGCATGCAATTGGTATGCTGACAGCAGGAATGTCAACCAGATCTGTTGCTCGTGCATTGAATGTTCATTTCTCCACCATAAGCCGTCTCCAAAGGCGTTTCAGAGAATATGGCAGTACATCCAACCAGCCTCACAACTGCAGACCACGTGTAACCACACCAGCCCAGGACCTCCACATCCAGCAGGTTCACCTCCAAGATCGTCTGACACCAGCCACTCAGACAGCTGCTGAAACAATTGGTTTGCATAACCAAACAATTTCTGCACAAACTGTCAGAAACCGTCTCAGGGAAGCTCAACTGCACGCTCGTCGTCCTCATCGGGGTCTTAACCTGACTCTAGATCGTCACCGTAACACTTGAGTGGGCAAATGCTCACATTCGATGGCGTCTGGCACGTTGGAGAGGTGTTCTCCTCACGGATGAATCTAAGTTTACATTGTTCAGGACAGATGGCAGACAGCGTGTGTGGCGTCGTGTGGGTGAGCGCTTTGCTGATGACAATGTTGTGGATCGAGTGGCCCATGGTGGTGGTGGGGTTATGGTATGGGCAGGCATCGGATATGGACAAAGAACACAGGTGCATTTTATTGATGGCATTTTGAATGCACAGATACCGTGATGAGATCCTGAGGCCCATTGTTGTGCCATACATCCATGAACATCACCTCATGTCTCAGCAAGATAATGCACAGCCCCATGTTGCAAGGATCTGTACACACTTCTTGGAAGCCGAAAATGTCCCGGTTCTTGCATGGCCAGCATACTCACTGGACATGTCACCCATTGAGCATGTTTGGGATGCGCTTGACTGTATATGACAGCATGTACCTGTCCCCACTAATATCCAGCCACTTCTCACAGCCATTGAAGAGGAGTGGACCAACATTCCACAGGCCAAACTGACAATCTGATAAACTCTATGTGAAGAAGATGTGTTGCACTGCATGAGGCAAATGGTGGTCACACCAGATACTGACTGGTTCTGAGTCCCCAGACCCCCAATAAAGCAAAAAAAAAACCCTGCACATTTCAGGGTGGCCTTTTATTGTGAACAGTATAAGGTACACCTGTGCACTACTCATGATGTCAGATCAGCATCTTGATGTAGCTCACCAATGAGGTGGGATGGATTATCTCAGCAAAGCAGAAGTGCTCACTATCACACATCTAGACATATTTGTGAACAATGTTTGAGAGAGAGTTCAACTCATGAAAAATGGGATCAAAAACAAAAGTGTTGCGTTTATATTTTTGTTGAGTGTAGTTTATACAGGGTAATGACAATATAGGCTCTCAACTTATTTATATGCACTCGGTGTCAAAACTAGGCCTGTTTAGAAACGTTAATAAAGCACTCAGGCTTGAAAAGCTCACCTTACAAAGATACTTGGTGGAAAATGAGAGCAATATCAGAGGGGTCCTATTATGAAAAACATATTTTTTTAAGGTCTCTATTTATACATAATGGTCCTCCCTCACCCTACCAACTGCTAGAATCTGGAGAAAAAAAGGGTCCTGTAGTGACTGTAATGTCCACAAAAACATCCAAGAGTCTGGATGTTTCCAACATGAAATGAATGAATATGAAATAAAATACCATCCATCCATGCATCCATCCTTCCATCCATCCATCCATCTATCTTCCACTGCTTATCTGGAGTTGGGTCGCGGGGGCAGCAGCTTCAACAGGGAGCCCTTTTCCTGGCCACATCCACCAGATCTGACTGGGGGATCCCAAGGCATTCCCAGGCCAATGTTGAGATATAATCCCTCCACCTGGTCCTGGGTCTGCCCCCAGGTCACCTCCCAGCTGGATGTGCCAGGAGCACCTCCCTAGGGAGACGAGAGGATGTGGTTTAAGTCCTATTTAACTGACCGTTCCCAGTCTGTTCACATTAATAACAACTCCTCTCAGTCAACTACAGTTAGTTATGGAGTTCCTAAAGGCTCGGTTCTTGGTCCAATACTGTTTATCTTGTACATGCTTCCTCTGGGTAATTTGATAAGGAAACACTCCATCAACTTCCATTGTTATGTTGATGATACGCAATTATATCCCTCGATTAAACCTGACAAAGTCAGCCAGTTGTGCAAATTACAGGCGTGTATCAAAGGGATTAAAGATTGGATGACGAATAACTTTTTGCATCTCAATTCTGATAAAACTGAGGTTGTTGTGCTCGACCAAAAAACTGTTAGGGATGTAGTGCCAAGTGATGTAATAACCTTGGATGGCATCACGTTTGAGGCCAAAACCACTGCGAGGAACCTAGGTTTCATCTTTGATCAGGATCTCTCGTTTAACACACACATTAAGCAGGTTTCTAGAACGGCCTTTTTCCATCTCCGAAACATTGCTAAAATCAGGCATATTTTAAAACGGAATGATGCAGAGAAATTAATCCACGCTTTCATCACTTCCAGACTAGATTACTGTAACGCAATTTTTTCAGGCTGCCCCAAAAAGTCGCTGAAGACTCTTCAACTAATTCAGAATGCTGCCGCCCGTGTTCTGACCAGGACCAGTGCCAGAGACCATATTTCTCCTGTGCTGGCTTCTCTGCACTGGCTTCCTGTGAAAGCTAGGATAGATTTTAAAATACTCCTCCTCACTTACCAAGCCCTTCGTGGCCAGGCACCGACCTACTTGAAGGAACTTTTAGTTCCTTATAATCCATCTAGAGCATTATGCTCTCAACATACTGGCCTACTGGTGGTTCCTAGAATTTATATAAGTAGGACGGGGGCTAGAGCCTTTTGCTATCAAGCCCCTCTATTGTGGAACCACCTCCCTACCTCAGTTCGGGGGGCAGACACCCTCTCACTATTTAAGACTAGACTTAAAACTTTTATTTTTCATAAATTTTACAATTAATGGCAACTTAGGTTACTACGTTTATTTTCATATAGACCTACACTGCTGGAGACTCAACATCCAGACTCACTGAGTTCCTCTCTCCTCCCCCTTCTCTCCAACCATCTCTGTTACTCCTCCTCTTCTCCGATCTCACTCTCCAAGTCTCCAATCACACCCTACTAACTAAACTTCTTCCCTGGAGTCTCTGTGCTCTATGTCCTCACAGGTTTTTCTCAGGTTCACCCCTCATCCACCCATCTGCTATGGACCTGCTCTTCCCATCCCAACAGTACTACCCCTAACCTAATTATTGGCTGGGGTCCGGCTTCCTTTTTCCTCCGCGCCACCATACTGTTCCACCCCTCATCCACCCATCCGCTGCGGACCATCTGCTGTGGACCTGCACCTCCCATCCACCAGTATCACCCCTCACCTAACCATCGACTGGGGTCCTGCTGCCTCTCTTCCTTGGTGTCATCTTACTGTTCCACCCCTCATCCGCCCAGCCGCCGTGGACCTTCCTCTGTGGATCTGCACCTCCGAGCCCACCAGTATCACCCCCATCTCTCCATGTGCTGTGGACCTTCTCCTCCAAGCCCACCAGTACCGCCCCTCAACTATCCATCGGCTGGGGTCCTGCCTCCTTTCTTCCTCCGTGCCGCCATACAGTCATCCACACAGCTGTAATTGTGCCTTGACTTTAGCAACCTTAACCATATTGATACTGTCTCTATCTGGCCTATCTGTCACTCTCTCTCTGTCTCTCTCTCTGATGCTGTTCTTATCTTCCTTTGATTTCTTTTCCACCCAACCGGTCGAGGAGGATGGCCGCCCAAAAGAGTCTGGGTCCTGCCTGGAGTTTCTTCTCATCAAGGGAGTTTTCCCCGCCACTGTCGCTTATGCTTGCTCTGGAGGGTTCAGTTGGGTTTCTCTGTCTGTTAAAGCGCTTCGAAATGTCTGCTGCCATGATTAAGCGCTATATAAATAAAACTTGATTGATTGATTGTTCTCTCCACATGTCTGCGTGGGTTCTATCTGGGTTTTCTGGCTTCCTCCCAACATAAAAAAATCTTAGAGTCAATCTAAAGGTGAATTGCATATTTAGATTGACTGTAGGTGTGATCGGCTAGATGTCTTTCTGTATAGACTTACAAGGACCTGGGGATATGTCCAGGTTCCATCACCCACACCACCAAACACAGGACATCTAGTGACAGAACAGGAATGCCAGAGTTATTCCAGATGAACCACAATGGAGATATTCCTTCTGTCACTCTCTCTCTGTCTCTCTCTCTCTGATGCTGTTCTTATCTTCCTTTGATTTCTTTTCCACCCAACCGGTCAAGGCGGATGGCCGCCCAAAAGAGTCTGGGTCCTGCCCGGAGTTTCTTCCTCATCGAGGGAGTTTTTCCCCACCACTGTCACTTATGCTTGCTCTGGAGGGTTCAGTTGGGTTTCTCTGTCTGTTAAAGCACTTTGAAATGTCTGCTGCCATGATTAAGCGCTATATAAATAAAACTTGATTGATAAATAAAACTTGATTGACCTGGTGACACCCGCACCAGATGCCCAAACCACCTCAACTGACTCCTTTCTAGGCGAAGGAGCAACGACTCTACTCTGAGCCCCTCGCGAATAGTTAGCTCTGCTTTGGTCCCTGTATGTGTAGCCTGCTTGTGTGTGTGTGTGTGTGTGTGTGTGTTCATGTAAGGTGTCTGTTCAGCATCATAGTGAGCACATGCCCATGCCCGAACACACACACACTCACACACAGACACCTTGTTTTTATCTCATTTACAATTGCTTATGAGGATGGTGAAGTCGAGACGAAGGAGAGTGTTGGAGATGCTCTTATGGAGCGGTGCTGATCGGCGCGGGTTGTTGAGGAACAAGAACTATTTGGAATTGGTGCTTTATCGATACAAACTTTATAGATCCTCCGAGGGGGAAATCGGTTTTTGTTAGTAGTTGTTCTTCTCCAGAAAAAAACCATATGGAATTTCAGAATATGGAGAATTTAAGAATGACGGGCTAAAACAATTGTAATAAACTGAGAATAGATAAGAGAATAAAACTGTATACACAGGTATGTACAGTTGTTATTGTCCTAGCTTCCATTCGTTCTCCTCCTTACTGTGAGGTAGGGTTAGTGGACGAAGGTAACGGCGCCCAGCAGCCAGTGGCGTGTACTGTGTGTGAGCCCTGAATGGAAACGTAGTTATCCTTAATACAACCAGATTTCACTGAAGAACATCAGAATGCATCTCTCATTGTCCACGATGATTGTCGGGAGACTCAGCTTTTATTATCTCCTCTCCATCTGTTGTCTCCGCCACTATTTCTTTCCATTTGCAAACATTGTGTTTTCCCCAAGAGTTCATATGTTATGTTTGTCTGTCTATGAAAAATGCCGTTGAGCTTCGGGTCATTTCAGCCATTTTCAACAACTGAAATTAAGGACCATGGATCATTTTGGGCCAATACATTAGAAATACATCTGGCAGCTATGTGAAATTAATTAAAAAGAATATAATACGGGACCTTTAAAATATCTTTGTCTGCCAGAATAGCAATCTCCTTGGTAGCAGACAATCAAAAATTGTCCAGAAGTAGATCAGCAAAGCTCAGCTTTAAATCACGGTTTAGTTTCAGTTCATTTAATTTCTATATTGCAAGGTTAGGTCCTTTCCATTTACTGAGCTATAGGGGCCCTTGATCCAATGCAGCATTTAATGGAGGCTAAAAAGAAATAAAATGTAATTTCCTCAAGAGTTTTCAAATGTTTATCTGTTATCTGACACATTGCAACAGAGAACATGTGGGTACACAAGGTTAGTACGTTCCAGGGGTTGATGCAGAGGGAACAAGAGAATCCATCTATTTAATCAGTGTTTGGAAGCACAATTTCATTTCAACCTTCATTTTATGTGTTCAGTTCATTCAGACGCTGAAAAATATCTCTCATGTATGCCAGCCTTGAACAAGACTCTCATCACTGGCAAAACTTTTTATCTGATAGCTTCTCCATACACAAAATGAACATTGGCCAAGATTTGAGCATGTCCAATATTAAAGATGTACATTACAGTTTTTTTTCCGTCGCTGACAAGCGTTTGTCCAAACAGCAGTCACATTTTCAAAACTCTTAACACAGACTCACACCTAGAAAGCACTTCATTTCAACTCTTCATTTCAAACTAGAATACATCTTTGTCTGTACACACACTTTACCAAAACACTGGATATTCCACTCAAAATGAAATCATTGTGTCAAACAATAATGCTTGTTTTCACTTCATAAGGTACATGCAGTCAATCAAAGTACACCGAGTTTCAAAATACTGGGTACCGTTGACATTTTAAAAAATTACATAGACTTTTATATTTCAGTTTTACTGGTACTTTAATGCAAATGTACACAAAATTTCTTGTTTGGGAACTTTATGTCCACATGCAATTTTCACATCCAAAGCACTCCAGTAAAGAGTAAATCAGTTTTTTTCCTTTACAGTTTATTACAGGAGGTACAGCAAAAATACTGTTTACATTATGATAGAAAAGAAAAAGCTAACAGTGAACAAAATAGCCATGAAACACACAAGAGCATTCTGAACAAAAAAAACCCCCAAACAACAACAGCAAAAAGCCCAGAAAAAAAGGGGGGTGGGGGGGCCTACGTAAAAAAAAATAAAAATTACTGTCTCTAATCTCTACGATCTCTGATATCCTCCGAGGCGATGCACCTGGGATAGAACCTCTTGGTATGACGGATGTCAGCTCACCTCCGGAGCACTGCCGATGCACCCTTGAGCAAGGCGCCGTCACCCTTACAAGTTGCTCATTTGGGCGCACCATAAAGGAGCTGACCGCCTCTCCACCCTCCACCTGCATGCGCACAGGACCCCTGTGTGTGAGTGTGTTTTCAAGGCCTGTTCACACTAATATATGCACGTATGAATTACTAACTCTAGAGTGTGCCACTAATTTCCCTTTCAGGATTAATTGAGTATATAAAATAAAAAAAATATTTTAAAAAAAAGTTCAATTGTTTGTTTATCAGCTGCAATATATTGTTTTTGAACTGACATCATAGCAGAAGCAGAGGTTTTTATACTGTACCTAAGGTTTGGAATATTGTTGTTGCTATTGTGGGATGTTGTGTGTTGACATTCGTAAATAATAAAAAAAACAATCCATAATTTTGTTGGGAGGTATAGCTTGTCTGTTACTGTAATGCAAATTTCTCACTCTATCTTGTCTAAAGCAACACCTTCGATCTCTGCAGACATATCATTAATACAGTACATGTAATACAAATTGTGTTATCTGAAAGAGGGATTTTGGCTATTTCTTTGACCGCTTCAGGGCCGAACATCTCACTTACTTTGCTTCGCATTCAGGTGGCATTCATGACTCTGCCACAGCGTGGGACTTTTAAGTTTTAGATACAAGTTCAGCAAGTTTATCTTTGATGGCTCTTTCATTTACTTTTGCTGGATTTTGTATGAAGTTGCCTGTTACTATTACCTGTTCACGTAGACTAAAATAGTCTACTTTCTTGTTTTGAAATAGTGAGTGTTTTGTTCGTAGACGATGTTTAAACTAGTTTGGGACCGTAGATCTGTTAGATTTTTCAACACACACCAAGCACAACGGGGTTGGTGTGATAGCTTTCCCTGTTTTGCCTCGAGCTCACCATCTTTTTCTCTTTTGACCGACATACAAACTCTGGCCTTCATCGAGCTCAGAATTTTGTCCAGGGCCCAGTTCGGTTTTTGTACTTCAGAAAATCTTCTCCTATTGCTGCCATATGGGACAGATGGCAGCAATAGGAGAAGATTTTAAAAGAGAAAGGTTTAAAAATGAAAGAGTAATTCAATACCTGCTGCCACCGACATGCTGCCACCCAGTGGTATCAAACAGTATTGCATTAATCTACCAGTCACTAGAATCTACAGTACATTACAGCACTGGCACTCAACAATGGCATTTATGGATTAGTTCTTATGGCACATCTGACTGTGCTGTGGCACAGTGGTTGGGAAACACTGTATTAGAATATTCAATATCACATGTTCGTTATTTTCACACTGACAGCCATGAGAGGGTGCTCTAAGCTTGTATTCCAGTATCTGCTAACACTTCTACATCACTGACATTTAAAAATTTTAACATCAAATTTTAAAGACAGCTGAGAAACACTGAACACAAATGCCCCCAGGAGAAAATCATAATCTGTAAATTACAAGTTGCGGGTAGTGAAACATGCAGCCGAAAACGGTAATTGAGTAGCAGAAATTGAGTTTGGTGTGAATGAGAAACTTGTGAGGGACTGGGAAAAAGCAGAGTATTCTACAACTGCAATGGAAGAGAAAAACAAAACAAAACAAAAAAAATGCTAAGGCTAAAAGCTAGATGGCCATAGCAAGAGAAACAAGTTCACAAATGGATGCTTGAACAACATGCTGCCAGGAGAGGCTTGCTAATGGTACAGTTACATCACCACGCCCAAATAGTTTCCAAAAAGATGAATATAAATGTCTTTGCAGGAGGACCTTCTTAGTGTCACAACTTGATGAAACGCAACGGTCTGATTCAAAGCACAATAACCATAACCGTAATCCTGAACCTAACCCTAACCCAAAAACTATCTACCTCCGGAGTTGACGGAGCTGTTCAGAAAAATGACACCAAGGATGAAGAATTCAATGGATTTATAAGGATTTGGAGTGAGATTGAGAGTTTGGTAAAGTTGTAATCTTGTGTTGTTTATGCTGTAGGTATATGAATGACTGTTAAAATCACCTGGCTGACGAATGAACAAGTTGCTGCTGCTGCTTGAAAGTCAGTTTCTTAACTTTTTAACCTCTTCCGCTGAGGTGCTTTTGCAATCTGCTGGCGCTCATTGGAATATTCATGATCTGCCGGAATGACAGTCTGTTGAGCCTGACCCAGCGCTAGCATATCTATACTCTCCCGACCTGAGCCTCACCTGACATTTACATGGACGTTGACACTGTCTGCGTCCTCATCCACTATGTGGGCCGGTAGGACATACTGTATATCTGGTTTGAATGTGTCTGCCTCAGGTCCTGCCCGCCCACATGCCACTGGTGAGCTGTGCGCCGGTACCAGGTGCGCTGTTGCCTGAAACTAGTGTTCGTTTCAGACAGATTAATATTATCTTCATTCTGTGGATTGAAATCTAAATCCACCTGCATGTTGCACCAGCATTTGGGTGGCGATCGGTAATTATTTAGCTTCCTGAGTCACACAAGCTTCCCAGAAAAACAAAGATCTGATGTCTGAAGATGAACCAATGTCATTATACTGACTGTCAAAACACTGACGAAGTTGATAACAGGATTAGTTATTTATTTGCTTTCCACTAAATTAAGATGCTTTCATTTGTGATAAATGTCATATTGTATTAAATTTTCATGCAAGAAAAAACTGAGTAAGGTAAAATTATGAGGAAAAGTAAATGCTAACTTCATTGTTTGCTGTTGTTTACACATCCTGATTCCACCACATCATTCCCAACCCTTCACAATCCATCAAACACCTACAGACACAAAACAGTTACACTGAGAGATTTCTCAACTACTACTATGTCTTTACAAGCTTCTATTAGTTATAGCCATGGTCTTTGTGATCACTTGATAATTGAACATTTTTTCCCATGAGGTTGCCGGTTCTTACGTACCCACCCTCCAATAGCAGCACATCAGATGGCAGCAGCAAGAGACTGAATATAAGTCTGTCAGCTGGCATGTCACTTCCTAACACATTCAATATGTTATCCAGATGATGCATGACGCTGTTCAGTTGCTGATGATTAATCCTGACTGTAGACAGCATTCTGTAATGCATTAAGTCGAATGATCTGCTGAGCAAAATAACATTTACGAAAGAAAGAAACAGATGAATGAAGTGCAACCAATTAGCTGTTCATCGTCTCAGTCTGGCCACCTTTCATAGCAAACTGGTAGACAAAATATCCAAACAAAAGCTGTACGAGTGCCCCAGGCTTTGGCCTGTCTGCTGACTCACCAGTCACAAACCACATCATACCAACATCTCATTGGATGAATAATCTTGAATAAAGGCTGCTTGCATAAGCAACTTAAAAGTGTAATGTTAAAATCATTTCATGCTTGAAGTGCAGCTGACATTCCAGGTTAACACACATCACCCAACAAATCAAAAACGTAACCGTACATTTATTCAGAGGGTAATGTTTCAGCTGATCCTCAAAGCCCATTATGAATAACTTTAAATGGGATCATCCAAATAAATATATGTTGCTTTAAAGAGGCTATCATTTGAATTATACGGATCCAATCCGTGACTCCAAACACGTTCAGCTGTGTGTTCTTTAGTCCTGAGGCAGAGATTACTCTCCTCATCTGTTCTATAGCCTTTAGGGCCTGAGGTGAACCCATCTCTGTAGATCTGTTATTAATGAGAGACAATAAGCATTGAAACAAATCCACAGCGCAAACAGCATCTATTTTTAATAGTCCTTTAATTACACACAACAAAATGTCAGCAGAGGGAAAAATGGACTTGAGAATGATGGAAGGGAAAGACATTGATGTGGAACTGAAGGATGTTATAAAACTTTGTTCCAGAAGTATAGCACGCACCAAAACGAACTCAACCACCAGAACAGTTTTTGTTTTGAGTCATGAGCAACCCCCCCGGATCCTTTAAAAACGGGCCGCTGCATGATTTCCCTCCACAGAAGTTGTTGCTCTAGTGGAACATTTAATGCATTGGGGCTCAAATTTCTGCTTCCCCAGTGCACAGTGCACTGTTCCATCCAGCCAGTCTGCACACAAACCACTTCCTCTATCTGAAGCAAAATGAAGAAGAAAAACGGAGCGGGACAAAAGAGTAGAAACGGGGTAAAGGCGAGAAAAAGCCTCTGGTAGAAGCTGGCAGAAACCAGTTCAAGACAAAATGATCAATTGGTCAATCAGGCTTATGTATTGTCTACAGGCACATACTGCAGATTCTTTGTGATGTGTTGGTGATGCATCACTATACTATGAGCAGACAGTTTATTCACTCACCAAACAGCGTGTTCCTGCAGTCCTGTCTGTTTACGCCAGTAGTCAAATCATCTTAATTGATCAAAGACGTCTCTCCAGCTTCAAAGCTCTCTTTTTCACCTCTGTCGCTGGGGCAGATGTCTAGACTGGTGAAAAAAGAATCAGCCCTTCTTCTTCAGTCGACAGTGATTCATGTCAAAGAAGAGGAGACACTTAAGTAGGCTTAATCCTATTGTCATTTCTACTAATACTACTGATGACCTCAGCAATTATGTAATGGAAATATTAATAGAATAATTAGAATGGGAACAGATAATGTAGTTCATAAGGGAGATATACAATATCTATATATGACTATATAAACTCAGTAACCAGACACACGTACATTCCTTCTTTATTGCTCTCTTTCTGACTGTGTTTCTGCCTCTTTTCCTCTCTCTAATACACACTCACCACACACAGAGCCTGGAAAACAACACACTCACATTAAGCTTTTGACAGCAGAGCAAAGGCTCAACATGTGGTAACAGTTAAGCAGACCTTTAAAATCCAATAGAAGTAAAATAAAGAAAAATAGTGGAAACAGCAAACATCTCATCAAGTATGTATATACAATCATAGGTCATGACTGCTGTCCTATATACTCAATCAACTCTGATAAAAATGTTCGTCTATGAGCGAAGACACAGAAACTGCTAACCTACTCTACTTCATTTACTGTATTTCCTCCTCATTACAGAACCCAACGAATATTTGGTTTTCATAAAAGTGGGAAAGGAGAAAACACATTCAAACCTTCAGATCCACACAGGATGAGTCTGTTTCACAAATATTTATTTTACATGCATAAATCTTCAGTACCTGCTTTTTACGCTGGCTTGGGTTGCGGGGTTGCTGGAGCCTAGGCCAGCAGATGTGGGGCATGAGGCTGGGTATTCTCCTGGCATGACGCCAGTGCATCATGGAGCCACATGGAGCCACATGGACAAACAGGCACGCACACACTCACACCTACGGACAATCCACCCGAAGTGACTGTTTTCTGGACGTGGGAGAAAGCCGGAGAACCCGGAGAGAACCCACGCAGACATGGGGAGAACATGCAAACTCCAACACAGAACGGGACTCAAACCGGGAAGCGCCTTGCTGTGCAGCGACAGCGCTACCCATCGCGCCACGGTGTCACCCACATACATACATATTTATTGTAATTCAGATACTGACCCCTTAAATGTGCAGGATTACTTTTTTAATCATTCAAGATCCATATATATTTCCTGACCTAAGATTGACTCTCCAGACAAATTTCATGGGAGTCTGTTGTATGTTTTTTGTAATCCTACTGGCAAATAAATAAACAAACAGATTCATTCCTATATTAACATAAAAACGTAAAAGTTAATTTTTTCCTAATATTTCTTTGTTAATCTGAGAGAGGTGTTTCCATCCTATGATGAGATGTGAGTGCAAAAAAAAAACAGAGCTGGTATGGATGTAGTTGTGTGGTCTCCTGTGTCAAAAGCAGCAAGGTCACACATGCTAGCTCCAAGTCCAGTGCTCCCTCTTCAATTAGAGAAGCTCCTGTCAATGCTTACACAGCTTTTTAGCCAGCCTCAAGTTTTCTCTCCCAGGCTTAGGACTACCAGACTACGGTTTATCATAAAAGCACTGGAATGCTATTGAACCTCTTGCAGAAGTCCGCATCCCTTTCTGTGTACTGCCAGAAGTGAAAGCAAAGACTCCTGAATCTTATTTGCTCACACTTCAGGGTCAAAAAGTCAGGCATTTACTTGAAAACTCAAAAACATCCAAAGAAAAAGGTTTTTTTTCTGACACCGTCAGAAGAACTGGGTAGTTCACAGTTGATTGACTCGTTTTATACTATTTATTGATTGTCTGTTGTTGCACTGCTTAAAACATATAAATGGCGTGAATCCTAGCATCTTTGGATTAATTGCTTTCCAGCTTCCCGCCCGATTGTGTTGAGTGAGCTGCTAATCAAACTTGGAACACAAGCAGGGTCTCATTCTTGCCAGCTGCCTGCAACCACTGGCATATTGTCATCACATGGAACAAGTGACACAGTGTTGTTCATTCTGGGGATTTGCTCTGACTTATTAAGTCATGAAGCAATTTGAATGCAATTTCCCAAAGCAGAGGCATCGGATCAATTTAAAAACTTGACGCAAGCCAAAAGGATATCACAAACATATTACATAAACCTGGCTCCAGGCACTTTGCTCTTTGAAATGTGGATTTTTATCATGTATTTTTTATGACTTCATATTTCCAGGACATTATGACGTGCTAAAAATTTAATGACTAAACTGAACTTTGAAAGGTGCAATGGTAAAATTGCTGTAGACTGACAACTGATGCTCTTTGATTTAGAGTCTTTTGTTGTTCAATAGCCATAAAACATTTTTGTTTTAAAAAAAAAAATAGATGCAAAGGAAGTGTTTTGTCTTTGTGACTGGGGGAACCCATCTGCTTTGCCTTCTGAGAGCATAGACGTCCCTCCTTAATGCTTTATGCTGCTGCAGCTACTAGCTTGTGTGCACAGTGGCATCTGTGTTGAAACAGCTGGTGTAAGGAGAAAGTATTTGAAGCCGTCAGAGAGAAGACAGCCACTGTAATATGAGAGAAGCCAACATTTCATTTAGGACTGAAGGCAAAACAATAATATAATGGTGGAGTGTTGTATCCTCCTAGCTTTTGAAGAGTTTGTAGACAGTTTAAAGTCGTGTTCTCTGACCTGACAGGTATGGACCCTTATATCTACAGACATTGGCTGATGGAGCTTCACAAAAGGTTTTAAGGCAGCGAACGTACTCAGTGCTCAAAAATTGTGAAATTGAATTGGGGGCTCCTGCTGTTAGCATCAACAGGGGTCAGATTTACCCATGGCTGTAGAGAAAGACGCCTTGTCTGCAGGGACCAGGGGCCATCCTGATCGCTGCTCCTGGAGTCCTGCCGTCCTTTTACTGTAAATCATGGAGCAGTGGGGGTTGTTGAAACAATTTAAAAGTCTGAGTTGGTATTTCCAGCTGAACTTCTCATTCCTGGACGCCAGCTGTTTAGCAGTGTAAAAGTGGAGCTCTGGCCAGGGATATATCTTGGTGGTTTTTGGTTAAAATGGCGGTGGGTTTTCTTTCCACAGCTCAGATTTTTTGGGGTATGGTATGTGATGATCATTAGAAGTTTAATGTTGCGTGTCTGGTATAATTGGTAAGGCTGGGTTGGGGCTGTGTGTATGTAGCCCTCTGAATACTGTTCAGGTATTAAGCACTAAGTTAAAAAAAATGTAATCTAAGCATTTTCAAACTTCCCTAAACGTGACACAGATTCAAAAGCATTTATATTACAGTTCAGTTGTGTTTGTTAGGCTCAACAGTTCTCTCCAAAAGCTTTAAGTCATCATATATCAGCGTACTCACGTGTGTTTTCTAGTGTAATCAGTCTGTACAACACAATGTCTGTTGTGTTGTGTTGACTGTGCAGCACTTTAGAAACCTTGCTGTTGAAATAAAGTGGATTGGATTAGATTGGATGATGCTGAAAGACACCAAAAAAACATTCCACCTAAACCCTTGTTAACCCTTGCTGTCCTCATACAGGCCAATCCTCAAACTGTAGCCGTGAGATGAGGCGAAGCTGGCTTCACGGGGCCAAGCCCAGGAACCTGACAGCTTTGTGGTACCTATAGGTCATTGGGGACCACTGATAGAGTATGGCTCCTGTTGGTGGCAAACCACTTCAATCTAATTATCCTCAAAAGGCACACCACAAATTCCAATGTCATATCATACATAAAATAATGGCACAGAGGATTTGTCTAAAATATTAGACAAATTAATTCATGTTGTTCACACGTTTGTACTTCGTGCTGAACCACCTGCTATCTTTAATTTTATGTGAATACATATTTCGTATTGTGAACTATAATGTGTTGCCTT